>NC_045560.1:126838378-127167544 GCF_009819795.1 Aythya fuligula | reverse complement strand
GTTAAACCCTGAGTGCTAGAAGTATGAAAAAACCTCCTGCATTGTACCCTTAGTTATGTGAGAAAACAATTACACAGAGCTCAAATGGCAAAATCTATCTTCTCACTCCTTCATGGCAGAACTTTGGAAAGCTGTAGCCATGTAGCTTTCTCTTTTGAAAGAGAAAGAGAAAGAGAAAGAGAAAGAGAAAGAGAAAGAGAAAGAGAAAGAGAAAGAGAAAGAGAAAGAGAAAGAGAAAGAGAAAAGAGAAAGAGAAAGAGAAAAGAGAAAGAGAAAGAGAAAGAGAAAGAGAAAGAGAAAGAAGGAGGAAGAGGGAGAGGGAGAGGGAGAAGAAGAAGAGGGAAGGGAAGGGAAGGGAAGGGAAGGGAAGGGAAGGGAAGGGAAGGGAAGGGAAGGGAAGGGAAGGGAAGGGAAGGGAAGGGAAGGGAAGGGAAGGGAAGGGAAGGGAAGGGAAGGGAAGGGAAGGGAAGGGAAGGGAAGGGAAGGGAAGGGAAGGGAAGGGAAGGGAAGGGAAAGGAGAAGGAAGGGAAGGGAAGGGAAGGGAAGGGAATGGGAAGGGAAGGGAAGAAGGAAAGAAGAAAAATGTCATTTTTTTTTGCAAACTATATACTAGTACCACCTAGAGAGATAGTTTTTATCCCAAGTTGTCATCTCCTGCCAAACAAGTAAGGTAAACTGAAAAATATTTGGTTATATTTCTGGGTCTTCAAAGGTAGAGTTTGGGTTTAGTCTGTATTTACATGAACTAGGCTTGTGGGATAAAGAAGATAATGGAATTATCTATCTGTCCCAAGATTGTCTCAATAACCGTCCAATTTCCAGATATCTATGAGGTCATGCAACATTTTCCATTTTCTCTTCACTTACAATTTTCCCCT
This sequence comes from Aythya fuligula, assembly GCF_009819795.1. Classification (NCBI taxonomy): domain Eukaryota; kingdom Metazoa; phylum Chordata; class Aves; order Anseriformes; family Anatidae; genus Aythya; species Aythya fuligula. The sequence continues at coordinate 127,166,666 of NC_045560.1, read as the reverse complement.
CTCTCTTCTAAAAAGTCCATTCAGTTAAAAAATAAAAAAATAAAAAAATAAAAATAAAACTGAGGAAAGAGGAAGCTGAAATATATATTTTTGTTTGGAAGTTTGGTATTAAGATCAGCTCTAGTGGTATCTCAGGTTTATGTATGTTTGGTTTGGCTCCATACTGGCAAGGGCACATGCATTTTTGTCATACACTACACTAGCCACTCCAGAAATATTAAAATATTTATTTACAGTCCAGAGTAGCCATTGTTGTATAGTGTGACCTACTGAGGGGATTTGGCAGCTGCTACAGAATTACCCTAGGACCTGCCTAATCTCCCTAAACCCTAGGACCCAGGCCTAATCTCCCTAAATCAACCTCTATGAAAGTGCCTTGCAGATTTCTAAGAAATGCCCAATTTTCTAAAATAAAGATGAAAAAAAAAATCTTCTCCTTTGCTTTAATGTGTGCTATGTCTTTCTTTTTCTGTTCTTGTTCCTTATATCACCACCTCTCACATCATACTTTTAACATCACAGACAGAGCACACACACCACGTGTCACAGTCTTCTGATATGAAGTAAAAGTTGTAGATACTTGCATAGTTTCTCCTTCATTTATTTACCAGCACTCCAATAACCAAATGTAAGATTTGGTTTTATAGATTGCCCCTTAGTGAGGTGATCTTTTTGAGGGTATGTAACTCTTCTCTACTGCTCTGTTCTGGAGGGTATTCTAAATAATTCTGGCAATCACATATCCCATTTAGTCCATAGCCTATCCCAAATCCGAGCAATATGTTTGCTTCCTGGAAAAAACGGTTTCTACATGGTTTCTGGCAGCCCCATAGTATTAAGGACTAGAGTTAGCGGGGAACTGCTGTGTTTCTCCATTTAGCATGGCCCTGGCTGGGGCACATTTTCTTCCTCCAGTGTTACTGATGGCCCAAAGCAACAGCTATGCTAGCTCTCCTCTAAATCCCAACATACCCTATGCTCATGAGCACTTCTGCCCTCTGTGACAGAAAACTTTTCTCATGCACACAACTTCCCCCATGTCTGATTCAACACTGCACAGGATGTCCCTTATACGGATTTTCCATCTTGTAGGTTCTTCTTCTCTTTGAGCACACAGAGTGCTTCTAGCAAAGGAGATCTCTCTTTAGAGTGCAGATTTAGCTGTGAACACAGCATGGGAGAGATTGAGAAGCTGACATAAAATCTGATCCAGCAATGTACTCTGTGCTTCTTAGATCCCAGGGACCCTGTTGGAAAAGGTTCTTTGAATGGTAGTTCAGTATTCAAACTAAAAAGGAATTTAATATTAGCTCTTTTAGCCACCTTTGAAACTCCTGGTCTTAAAGCCAGACTAGTTACTATATGTTTTTTTAAAAGTTGGTAGAGTAGTTTTTTCTATAACTGTAGTAAACAAGCCCATCACAACTCATTGAAGCTAACTTGTAAGGTGTCGTTTACCCTTCATGCTTTTCTCTCTCCAAATTTTCTGTGTTATTTCAAAATGAGAGCACAAATTGCATATTTTTCTCTGTAACATTTGGCTGTCTGTCAGAGTGAGAGCAATATTAGGTGTAAATCACAAGAGCACTTGTTCCAATTTAAATATTATTTTTGTACTGGGTCTTAGACTATTCCCTCATATATCAGCTGTTCCCATATCAGCACAAGAACATCTGTTTAAAAACAATCTTTTTATTTTATTACATCTCCCAAAGTTGTGCTTATGAAAGCATACAACAATACTGGGAAAGAGAGAAGACTTCTTATTTCTTTGAGTTCACATATATGACTTCTTTTTTTGATGGAACAAAGCCACCTGCCTAATCAGCACACACTCCCATTTTGTGGAACAAAGCAAAGCAAAAGATAGAGAATCTAAGGATGAGAACATGCCATTTCTCAGTATTACCAGTCCCTAGAACAATGGGCAGCTAACTGAACACTCCGTTTAGTACTTTCGTACTTTGCAATTTTTTTTAATGTAATGAAGCAGATAGGTTTTATTTCCATCTTGGTTTTCAGTTTGTTTGGTTTAGGGAGAGTATTGTGTGGCGTTTTTCTGTTTGTTTGTTTGTTTGTTTGTTTGTTTTTTGGGGGGGAGAGTCTTTTTTGTTTTTGTTGGTTTAAGTAATGACATTTTTATTTTATTTGAAAGGCTATATAAAAGCCAATAAAAATTCAACTTAGGATGTATGTAAAAATATTGACTTCAATGTTCTACTTACTGGTGATATATCCACAATATAGTAACTAACATATGAGTAGACAGTTCTGAAGTATGACATATACAACTTGGTAACTAATTACTGGTGTTCTATATAAAACATTTTAAATAGGCATGAACCTTCTTTATGTGACAATTTCAAAATTCTATATTCATTAAATTATTCATTTGCAAATCAAAATTAACTAGGTAAATCTCTTTTCACCTTGCAGGAATGAAAACTAAAGCATGGGTAAGTTAGTACCTATATACCAAACATGTAGTGCCCTCCACATGTAAGACTGCTCAGGTCTCAATTATGCAGCAGGCAACAAGACTTGTTGTTCAACAACTGAGATCTGAATGGTAACAGCTCATGTTGTTTTCTGTGGCCAGAAATTAGATCTCTGATTTCTTAGTCAAAAAAAAAAAAAAAAAAAAAAAAAAAAATTGCATCAAATCAAGTATCACCCACTGCATGGGTCTATAAAGTGTTTCCAAAAGTCTTAGGCTGAGTCAATAGAGCAGGGAATGTTAGACAGTTTTGCTCTTTCTACTGTGTCTACAATGATAAAAATAGATTACAGAAATATGCTTGCTGTAACAAAGCCTAATTTTCTTTTTAGGAAATGCTTTGGAAGAAAATAAATTCCCATATGATATAAGAGCAAGCATCACAGAATCACAGGATCACAGAATGGCTAAGTCTGGAATGGACCTCTGGAGGCCATCTGATCCAACCCCCTGCTCAGGCAGGGACACCCAGAGCTGCTGCCCAGGACCATGTCCAGGCAGCTTCTGAAGATCTCCAAGGAAAGAGACTCCTCAACCTCTCTGGGCAACCTGTGCCGGTGCTCTGTGACCCACACAGTAAAGAAGGGATTCATGATGTTCAGAGGTAGCCTCTTGTGTTCCAGTTTGTGCCCATTGATTATTATCCTGTCACTGGGCACCACTGAAAAGAGTCTGGCTTCATCTTCTTCTTCTTGCACTGTCCCTTCTGGTATTTATACGTCTTGGTAGGATCCCCTCTGGGCCTCCTCCAGGCTCAAGAGTTCCAGCTTTCTCAATTTCTCCTCATAGGAGGGGTGTCCCATTCCCCTTGTCTTCTGTATATATTCATTTGCTATTCCAATCATATTCCTATTTCTTCACACTGTAACTGGTATTACTGTGTCGAAAGCAAACGGCATATCTATCCATTCACATCAGAGGATCTCAGTCTATGGTACACACCATAAAGGAATCACAAATCATATCAAAGACCGAGCAAGTGTTTTGCATGCAGGATCTTTACTTCTGTGTAAGGTCTCAGATGTGCTAAGATACTTATACTTGCAGCCATATGTGCTGGTGACTCTTCCTGCTCTCCAGGGCCTTCAGGAAGCCAACTGTTGCTAGACAAATACTTTAGACTTTCAACTAAAGAAGAGGACCTGTCAGGGGTGAGTGAAACAGAAGGCAGTGAAGTAGTGGATTGACCAGAACCATTCAGGGTCCTGGTTTGATGAGGAGAAAGAAATAGGAGTTGTGAGTGGGAATAAGGACATGGAACTGATTTTTTCTCACTTTCAGGTCACTTAATGCCTTTCTTAATAGCCTTGTTGTAATATGTTCCCTACAAAGGAAAAAAATAACAACAGATGGATGCCTAAGGACTCAGAAATACTAGATCATTTTGTTAATAATCTGAAAAACATGGATGCCATATGAGTCCAAAACAAACTATTTTTATTGAAAATGTATTTTCAGAACACATCTTTTGGTTAAAGTTTATAAAAATACACATCACCCCCTTTGTGGAAGAAATATTTTTCAAGAAGGAATCCTCCCTAAACAAACAAGGATTGTTTGAGACAGTTCCTGTGACCCAGGGCCATGTTTTATGTGCCAGTTTTTGGGATGGGGAGCTAAATGGATTGTTTTGGAAGGCACCTGCAAACTCAGCACAAAACGTGACTTGTGAGTTTTTACTGGTACTGCACACACTGCTGGTGAGGCCAGTGGATGTTGCAGGTTTAGTCATTGTTTAGTTTAAGCAGGACAGTTTATGTAAAAAGTGTTACATAGCCATATATGTACACTATGCCTACATCATTTTTCCTTTTCTTTTTTGGTAAAACATTGCAATGTGGTAGCATACGGTTCAAGTACTTCTTAGCTGATCAGCGTATGTCTTCTCATGGATCATAATTACTCAAGAAGTTTGAATGTTTTGACTGCCAAGTCATTGCCTTTGTGAAGGACAAAGTGACCAGGAAAGAGCTGCTCATCCTGCCTGCTTTTTAGCCCTGGAAAGCCAGATGAGGAGCTGCATGTGTTCTATTTGGACTATAGATTTTATATTATATCTGTCTGCTCTGACACCTTGGAGGAAGTTCAAAGATCTGTGGTAGTAATGCCAGGACCTTCAAGGACATCAGCATGAAAAAAGTCAGGAAAACTGTCAAAATGACATAACTGCCATATATAAGCCAAAGAACCAGAAAGACAGTAAAAAGAATTTGGAAGCATTAGGTGGGTGAACTTCAAGCAGGTCTATAGTAAACACTTAGTCATTTCCATATATTTGTGAAAAAGAGTGAAGGATTTGAAGAAAGGAACTGCAGGGCAAGATACAGATGTCAAAAAAAAAAAAAAAAAAAAAAAAAAAAAAAAAGAAACAAACAAGCAAAAAACAGTAATTATGGATACAATAGACAGTAAAGGTGCCTAGCTGAAGGGGAAGAAAGAGAAATGAAAGCTTGAGGAAATTTCTAAAGATATGTGGATAGAGCATTTTTTGAATGGAATTTGTGGCAACCAAAGGGTCTTTACAATGAGAAGAAGTATACTTGGACATTAATGAAACATATACATTAATTTTTATTAGAGGAAAAAAAAAATTAATATCAAATATATGACACACAATAAGGAATTTCACCAGTTCTAGGATGGGCAGTCTAAAGAAAGAAAATATCAATACTAACAGTAGTTGAAATTATCTAATTTATAAAGGATTTACTGTGTGTTGTCTCTGTAGGAAACTTGATCAGATCAGTAGTATGGAGAAACAGAAAAAATATATGTTTTACATAGACATTCAAGCAATTTTGGAAATGAAATTAAGGAAGAAGTATTATGGGATGGGACTGGAAAGTAGACATTATGGCAATAACAGAAACATAACAGTCATGCATGGAAAATAGCTAAGTCATCCAGAACATATAAAGATATAAAGACAGAAGAGGTGAAGCATCACTGGGATTTACAAATTAAAATAATAATAATAGTAATAATTTTCCTTGTCTCAAGCTCACTGAAAGTTAGAAGCCAAAACTGAGTGTGTCTACAGACAGGAATTGCTATGATATTAATACAGAGAAATGGCTCTATGCACTGTGATAATGGAGGAGACTATATTAATAATGTGGGAGACATTAGTTTCTCAGGAACTGGAAAACAAATGCTGTTAACAACGACAAGACTGTGAAACTATGACATTTAACACATAATTACAGACCTTGACTGAAGACATTCAGGTAGTATAGTGGAATAAGAAAATAACCTTGCAAAGAGTGTTTATTGACTATTTCAGCTTGAAATAAATGAAACAATAAACAGAAAAATCCCTAAGATTCTCTTTCAGTGGCACCAATATCATAAACAAAGGAAAAATCTAGTTAATTAAATCATCTAGCCTGAACTTGAGACTCGTATAAAGAGGAAGGCTTTAAGACAAGGTTCATAAACCATCTAGAACATACTTCCATTTGTAAAAAGCAAATAAATAAATACAAGGAAATACTTCAGACCTAACTGGATGAATTAAAAAAAAAAAAAAAAAAAAAAAAAAAAAAAAAAAGAGGAGCAAGTAGAGAGCTGCAAGGAATGGAAAAAAGGACTGATCAGCCAAGAAATCATCTCTTAGAGGTCAAAAAGTCTAGGAATAAAATGAGAATAGCCAAAATTCAAGCTGATCTAGACCTTTAAAGGGCATTAAAATAAATAGGAAAGAAAGACACTTTGGGAATATAAATAAAAACAGATTTTTTATTTTTTTTAAGGGGTCAGGACTGAGTTTTTAGATATGGCTCCCATACTGAATGTCTCAGCTTTCAATAACAGTTATTTTAACTTGATGCAGTTAAGATCAGATAATCAGAAGTCATTAATATAATGACATTAATATAATGAGTCATAATTCAGAAGTTATCAGAAATGGATCAGAAATGATCCATTCCAAAATTTTGAGATAATTAGCAGATAGGAAATTCATAGAATCATACAATGGTTTGGGTTGGAAGGGACCTTAAAGATAATCCTGTACCAATCCCTCTGCCATGGGCACGGACACTTCCTTTTAGATCAGGTTGCTCAAAGCCCCATCCAACCTGGTCTTGAACACCTCCAGGGATGGGGAATCCACAGCTTCTCTGAGCAAAGTGTGCACTCCTCACCACCCTCACAGTAAAGAATTTCCTCCTAATATCTAATCTAAATGTCCCCTCTTTTTGTTTAAAGCCATTACCCCCTGTCCTATCACTACAGTCCCTGACAAAGTCCCTCCACAGCTTTTCTATAGGCCCCCTTTAGGTACTTGAAGGCTACTAAAAGATCACCCTGGAGACTTCTCCAGGCTGAACATCCCCAGCTCCCTCAGCCTGTCTTCATAGGAGAAAAGCTGCAGCATGCTGATCATCCTTGTGGCCCTCTTTTGGACTTTTTCTAATAGGTCCATGTCCTTCTTGTACTGGTGGTCCCACAGCTGAATGCAGCACTCCAGGTGGGGTCTTACAAGAGCAGAGTAGAAAAGTAGGGAGAATCACCTCCCTTGACCTGCTGGCCATGCTTTTTCTGATACAGCCCAGAATAACGGTGGCTTTCTGGGCTGCAAGCATACATTTCAAAAGTTTCAGACAGTGGATGAAAGTGTAAGACTGAAAAATAGAAAATGCTGCACCTGTATGAAAAGTAAGAAAGAGGAAGTTGTTCAGGCCAATACAGATAGTTCAGACCATAATATTATGTAAAGAATTAAACATCCAATTTATACAAAAGCAAACATACAATAAAATAATGCACTCAAGTGGAAAAGTTAAAAGGAGCTTACGAAAGTTGTGCTTTGATAAACCATCTTGTTATCTTTCTTTGCTAATGTAAACATTTTTCTTAATGAAAAAAAATGGCAGTTCCAAGCATACTTGCATGAAGCATATGATATAATGTCCTATGGGAAATAATGAAAAAAAATGAAATCACTGAATGGAGGTAGTAGGAATAGGAAAGGATTTTCTTTAAAGGGAAGACTACGTATAGCAAATATCTACTGAAAATTTAGACTGAAAATATCTGATAGTAATGAAAATTCCTGTATTTGACAATACAGAATGTGTATAGACATTTCCAAAGATTGCTGTTGGGACATGGCTGATTAATTCATGCTCTTGATAGAAAAAGAAACAAGTGTGTGCTAACTCAGTGTTGATGCTGATGAAAAGTTGGATGATTCTGAGGACAGAATAAAATAGAAATTAAATTCAGTAGTCCAAAGTGAGTGTATTTTAGAAAGTGTATTACTCCCACTAATAAGTTATTGAAAACAATATCAAGGAGGAACCTTCTTATGTAGGAAGTACATTGGCCAGCAGGGGAATATTGTTATATGCAATACTCTTCGATGGAATGCCACGAACAAATCTAGTCTTCTATCAACATAGAAGAAATTAGAAAACCAGAGAAATGCAAAAAGCTGATAGAAAGAAAGCTATATTGAGAAAAGGTAACCAAATCATTTGGTTAGGTTGTGTTTAACAAAATCACAGGCAGAAAGTTTGCATAGAAGAGATCCTAATTATGGAAGCATACAAAAATTTGTGATCTATCCAAAATGTAACTCTCTCCTCTGTTCTCACAGAAGGTTCTGGGTTCTGCAAGCCATGTACTACAAACACAATTTAAAGGATCCAAAATTACATAGCCCTTACTTATTTTAAAAATAAATTATACAGGTAAGTATTAAAAACTATTGTCAGGCCATCATATGCAAAATGTGCAAAATTCTGAGCCAAAAATGCTGACCTGTTGGGTGAGAATGATTTACACTAAATTAAATGTATGTCCCCTTTAGCCAAAGAAAGAGGCTACTGATAAAAACCTTTTCAGTAGACTTCTTAGCTTTTTTGAAGACTTCTAACAATAATTTTATAGCTATTTAGACTTATGTCTTAGTAATTCTCACCTTTCATCTCAACTAAATAAATAAATAAATAAAAGAGAGAATAAGAATAAATTGAAATGAACTGTTAATCCATGTAAATGATTGATTATGAGAAACAATGGAGAAAGTGCAGATGAGAGGACTCCCCATAGCTTCTCTCTTCCAATCTATCTTGTCTGACACAAGCTATCTAGTCTTTTGTTGTCTTTTCTGATAGTTTTCTGACACTCATCTGAGAAGACAGCAAAATATGGAAAGCCATCTAGCTAGAGCTAAATATTCCTATATTGCTTTTAGCCATCCCTCAAGGATAAAACTATACATCTGTATTTGACTTGGTCTTAAATCTAAAGTGATGATTGAAAACTCAGAGCCCAATTCTTCTACCTGACTACTTTATATGAAGTTGTGCAAAACTGTGTGGAAGCAAATGAGAATCTCATTTCATTATGTCTTAAACTTATGCTAGCAGCCCTCAAAACTGAGTGTTACATAACTAAATAGGTCTTACCCAGAGAAATATAGGGTAACTGCAATGGAAGAGAATCCTCTGAATCTTCATCTGCATTTTCTTTAAGCTCTCATTCCCGCATAATAGCATCATTGTTTAAATATTTAGTAAACATCAGTGATAAATATGCTTGTGTAATGGATGTTGCCAGTAATTACTATAAATCTTTATTAATTACAAATATTGTGTTCATCAAATTACATGTTACCATAATAATAATAATTTTGTAGCTTACAATTAAAAATTCCTCCTTCTGCTGAAGTAGGCTTTCGGTCATTACCTTTTGCATCGAACTGTTCTGTTGCCATTGCAGTAGTATCAAGCTAGTGCAGACCAAGCTAGTGGTCTTCATTTGAGTTTCATCTGTTTCTGCTTACCTGAACATTTCTCACTTACTTCAAATTAAAAGATTCCTGTTAAAATTTTTCTGGCTGGTTTTCTTAGCAAAAAACTTACCTTTTATGTGATACTTGTTCTTAAGTTCTTCCATATTTTTTGCTGTTTTGATTTTGTTTTGTTTTGGTTTTCCGTTTTTGCTTCATCCTCTATGCAGCATTTGCTGACTGCTTTTGTAGTAGCTAACTAGAGACAGACAGTTGTATTCAGACAAAATAACAAATGACTTGGCCTTTCACCCCAAGGCTGTAATAGAGGGAATTTGAGCTGGATTTTTTTTCTAGGATAGAAAGAGATGGAACAATCTTTCTGTTTATATTTTGAATGTCTGCTATGTTGGGATTGCAAGAAAAAAAAATAGAACAAGTTGTAGCAACTTTAGTTTTGCATAGATTTTAGCCACCTTTTACCTGACAAGTTAAAAAGACAGCTGTTTCAGCATAATTATTTAAACTCTCTCTGTAACAGATATTCACTTGGAAATAAAGCTCTTTAATAATAATAATAATAACAACAACAACAACAACAATAACAACAACAACACGAAGCAAACAAACAAAAATAAATAAATGAAAGTGACAATGAACAAGAAAACAAAATGGAGAATTCTGCAAACTTTTATGTATTCAGATGGAGTTTTTGAAGATATGTTTTAATGAAACTAGATTTCTGGGAGAGCACAACATAACTATAGAGAACTTTGTGTTTTGTGATGTACATCAGGTGACGTAATCAAAAGATCCTTTTTGGAGTTATGGTTTATGGCTCTATGCAAAAGAGAGGTGAGTTAAAATGTAGGGTTTTTCTCTTCCATCCTCTTCTCCCTTCTCCTTACAGGCACTTTTAGACTAATTCTCCATCATTCTCTCTGGGGTGAACAAATGAGTTCTGTGTCCCACAAATAAACATTTTAACGTACAAGCTCGGTAATATTGTTTCATGTTTCTGCTACCATTCCACTCTGGAGTTCCACCAGTGACTCATCAAGACTAAATAAGAGAAAGTTACATATTTATACTTATTCTGAATAAAAGCAATTGAAAATTGACTTATATTTGTCTTACATTTGGTCTGTCTAAATTGCAGGCTATGTTTCCCCTAGCTCCCGGAATTAAATATATGTATACAATACTCTGTATATTCTCAGAAATAGCCATAGTACATAGCAGGGAGAGATCTTGACCTGTAAATATACCCTCCTTTCCTCTTCACTTCATAAGGTTTCTGTGGAAAAGAAGCTAGCCATAGGAAGGAAGCTCTAATATGAATAACATAGACATTGTGACTATGATGTTGAGACAGAATGGATTTATTCTGATGTATGAGTGTTAGATCAAGAAAGTCACATGCATCATGTGAAGGTTCACATCATCACATTATCCCATCTAATCTTCCATTTTAGTTAGTATTACAGGGAATGCTCCCTGATTAGTGTATATGTATAATATATAAAACTTCTGGATGCTGTTCTTTATGGTAGGTTCCAAATTTAACTAAACCTCAGGAAGTTGTGTTAGATGAGGTTTTTTTTTCTTTTGAAATGTGAAACAATTTGGAAACCTTCCTTCCACAAAACTGAATCAGAATAGTTTCACTAACTTTCCAATGAACAAGTTTTTCCACCACACCATGATAAAATCTTATATTATTGGTCATGAACTCTTAAGGATCCACCATCAATGAACTCTCAGTAATCTGTCATTCACTGTTACCTGCAGGGAAGTGCTTTTAAAAAGCAGTAACAGATGTCTGAAAATCAATTTAAAATGATCTCTAAATAATTATAATTTCCTTGCTAACCTTGCTGTCAATCCTATGTAGATGTTCAGTAAAAAAGGAAATAATATTGATGTACTGATAATATTCAACATTTTTTAATACAACTCAGACAAAATAATAAATCTCTTTCCTAATGTTTTATGGGGGGAGCTTTTTCGTTGTGTTTTCCTGTTGTTGTTTTAATGTGTGATATAGTTGATTATATGGTGCTTGATTTATACAATATAGAAATCCCAATAAAGTTACTGGAGTAATATACCATAAGATAGGATGATATTCAGCTTGAAATAATCAAGATATAGGTCTGTTCCTGATTGGTTTAGGGAACCAGAGACAACCATATCCAGATGGTTGCACTTTTGCATCTTTTATGACCAGAAAGTTTTTTTGTTTGTTGTTTGTTTTTATTTTCTTGAATATTTTCATTAATATTTTGTCATAGTTTTTTTCAGATATATGTTTTCTTTGGTGCTATTTAGGGGGTTTGTCACAAATGTTAGCATACATTTCCACTTTCTTTACATGGAACATTCTCCTGAAATAAATTGAGTATCCCACCTTTATGGACTGGGGGCTTTATTCCAAGCGCTCATATGCCTTAATTTTATGTGTTCTGATTTCCACTTTTTAGATCATAACAAGTGACATTTCTATTGTTCTTGTTCAGAATGCCACAAGAAACACTGGTTTCATGGTACTTCTTTTGGGAATACCTTTCATGAGTGGTGTTTTGCTGGTTATATAATTAAGCCTGAAGTCTCACAATCATAAAATTGGGCAGAAATGTGATTAAAAGAGTGGGAACTTCCATTTTCCCACATCTGTAAATGTCATTGCATTGCTTCAGCCTCAGGATGATATTAATCATGCAGAGAAGTAAATAAAAAATAGAAAAATGTGTTGACATATATATCGAAAATGCTAATGAAAGCAATTCATCTTTCACTTCTGGTTTGTGGTCATGCATTAATCACTTTAAGTTTATAAAAACCACAGTCCAGGGAAAAAGAAGAATAGATCTTGGAAGGTCCTTATTCTCTCTCAAAAAAAAATGTTTGCACTTCGTAAAACTGAGACCTGCAAAGTCCCAAGACCTGACATCTTTATTTTCATTATCAGTCCTCATCCATGACTAATTTATCTTTCCAGGTCCAACGTCAATCTATGTTTTAGTCTCGAATGATTTACAGTCTATACCTGTAATTTAACAAAAAAGGCTTTTTCCCACAGGATTATTTGGTCCTCATTTCTAGATTACGTGGATGCACTGACCATCAATGTTAACAACAATGTCTGGCTAATCATTATTATCTCAGTTGGTCTGATTATATCTAATTAATATGTGTTTTTTGTTTGTTTGTATGTTTTTGTTTGTTTGTTTGTTTTTGTTTAAAAAAAAAAAAAAAAGAAAAGAAGAAGAAAAAAAAACACAGGGTGCAGTTTTGGGCACTGACCACCAATTATGCAAACAATTCATTTTTTTTCATGCTCTTTAGTTTAGTTTTGCTTATAGCAAGTAGATCTTATGCAGACAAAGCATGGAAATGATTTAGAAGCAGCATATACTTGCAACTGTTGCCCACAGGCAGTGAGGATGAGACAAGTCTCTTCTGGGGGGCAGAGAGGTTGGTCGTATGGATGGAAGCTGTGCCATGCAAATTGCACTTTGGGCCAGAGAATGAACTTTAGCTCATTTCAATGTCTGCTGTAATGTAGCCTAATGAGTACTACTTGGACTATACTACACTGCACATTAAAAATTGCTTTTAGATACACATATATGACATTCTATTTAAAAAGCCTAAAATACTACTTTCCCAGATCATTCTTAGTAACTTCAGAAGATTACAGAATAACTATTTAGAATTCCAAAAATCATTCTCAGAAGGCAAAAAAAAGGACTCAGGACAACTCAGAATTCACGACTTTATCTTTGTCTGTCTGCTGTTTTAATTTTTTTTCACACCACAAATAAAAAAGAAGTGATAAGATCAGAGATTTATTATAGTAACTAGGAAACAACAATGAAGCTATAAAAATTGTCAGAATGTATAAGTGAATCTAAAAGGATGAGCTATTACTGATTAAAAGACAGATGTGCCTAGTTGAGAGGTATTGACTGTTATTAAATGTGAATGAGGAGAGGGAGTGGAGCAGATTGCCATTAATAGGCTGTGTTTTTTTTTCCAGCTGAGAAAGTTCTGGGAAATAAGTGGGCTGTCTACTAATGTGGTGCTACAAGAAGCTGGGCAGTTTGTTATTTTTCAGTTTTCACAGTGTGGAAGTTGTTACTCAGTTGTTTGTCATTTTAACTTCAATTAATATGAAAGTTTCTTTTCAGTACTGAAAATGTAAATTAATACATAATAATTACCAGATATTGGTATATCATTTTATCCAGTACAGAATAAATAAAGTAAAAGGAAGTGGTAATGTAAAAACCAGGGAGTGGGCTGCAGGAGTGAAAGCTGATAACTTTTCCTGAAAACAGAATGTAAATATTTTCAAGATAATTCATCACTACATAAGGTACAAAATATCAATCACTTTAGGTTCCTAAAGACAAAATGTGCATTTGAATTTTACTTGTTCTCCCTATAGGGAAAAGATTACATTATTGATCATCCCAAAAGAAAGGAGAGCACAAAATTTGGGTTTAGTATGGCTTTTTACATAATCTCCCACTGCAATCATGTCTAGAAGCTGAGGAGGTATGGGCTGGAAGAGCACTGTGGTACATGAACTGAAAACTCACCGGGTAGGTGGCTCAAGCTCCAGCTGGCCAGCACCAAGCATAGTATGGTTCAATGGCTGATATAAGGGCCCATATCATTCAACATATTCATCAGCAGCTGACAGTACAGGACTTATGAGGGAAAGCAAAGATCTGGACTTCTTTTCTCTATTGAAAAGGAGGCTACAGGGTGATCTATTAATAACTTACAACTGCTTGCATTGGGGTAATGGAGGTGAAGAAACCAAATTCTCCTTAAATATGCCTCAGGACATTCAGATTGGACATCAAGTAAAAACATTCACTGGGGCCAGTGAAGCACAGGAACAAGTTTCACAGGGAGGTTATAGACTATCCTTGAGGTTTTCAAAACAAGAATGCCCTAGTAGTTCTGGTATAATGCTGGCAATGGCTCTTCTTCAAACTAAGTGTCAGACTAAATCACTTTAAACCAATATTTCTGCAGTTTTATTAGTCTAAAATGTTCTGCAAGGAGGGCATTTGATGCCAGTCTAATTGTCAGCACTAAAATGATCTCAATCCCTTTTATAGGTGTAGTCTCGTTTATCTTGAGTTCATGCATATGCAAAATTTGCATTGATCAAAAGGAAGATTTTTATCAAAACAAATCATGGTCTTCAATTAACTAGGGGCTCTTAGGTTGGCATTAAATTCACAAAGTCATGGAATTTCCTCACTGGAACTGATTTCTTCATAAAGGTAACTCAGAGCAGAGGGTTGATTTTTTTCCCTTTCACAAATTATTATATTCCTACCAGTGATCTTTTAACATACTCATTTTTCATAGTATTCTATGAAGGGAGAGAAGTCCCACAATAGATGTCCTGTCAAATATCCCATGAGAAGCCTAAAATATACAAAATGCACAATAAAAAATGGAAAAGAAAGGCAGTAAGACTTCTATTCCAATTTCTAACAACAATGAATTCAATATCAGAGACAAGCTGTTCATTTACTGTTTTTCTCTTGGTGCTGGGTAGTTGGTGTCTGAATCAGTAAGAGGCGACCATTCAAAAAATAAAAGAAATGTTATTCAGGAGTTTTTGAAGAATTATGAGTTTTTAAACAGCACATAAAGAGAAAATGCTTTGTAATAAAACTTTCTAGTAACTATTGGTTTGTCAACCCTATATCAGACTTGAAAAAGGATATGAATGGAAGCTTTAGAAAGAAAGAAAATTTGCAGAATTCACAAATATTTTTTCCACCCAAATTAAACCATATGCCTCATATCTTCCCTCTTCCCTGTCCATCTTCAAGGTTGCAACCTACAAAGATTTTTAAACTTTCAAACTGAAAATTTTAATTCGTATGATATTTAAGATTTAACTTGAAAGTTTCCCATTCAGAAAATGTAAAGAAAGACCTTTTTTTTTTTTTAAATTAACCCAGAAACATATTGATAGTTAACCCACTGCATACTTCAAGTCTCATGGCACCTCAGGTGTCAAAGGAGATGATTGTGTCTTACTTTTTGCTAAGTTAAATAGAACCAAGTTCAGCTAGTTATGGAAGTCAACTTTGCAGTCAGCGGTTGCTATAAGTTTTCTGTATATACTAAATGTTTTGATTAGCTACTATTGTTTTGGAGCCAACAGATCAGATATTCTCAATAAAATAACTTAAAGGAAAATAATTATCAGTTGCTTGCCATCAGGAATAAATCTGTATGTCTGAAGACAGATTTTTAAAAATACCGAAAACTGAAGCATTTGTAGGTCTAGTGGGAAGAATATCAGTAACAAGGAATACATTGTTAAGAACTGAAGCATTTACAAAGCAGATCTGTGTGGAAATCAAAAGGAATATCAGGAACAATGTTTTTTTTTCCTTTTCCTTCATAGAAATATGAAAATACAGAACAGAGATGCTTCTGAAAACAATTAGATGACTCTGCTTCTGTTCTTGTTTAACAGCTCAGATAAACACCAAGAGCAAATAGTTTTCATGTGGATTTCCTTCCTTCTGTTGTGCATGCTTAGCATGAAGTCTTTGCTCTGAGTAGCCAAAGTTTAATCTGTTTCTTGATGGCATAAACTAGTCCTAAGTCTGGGTTAACACATCATTCACTATTAAATCAAATGGGATCCATATCCAATACCTTTTTGGCACCTTATACACTGCATTTATACAGAATATAGGCACCAAAGTCTAAGAGAACAATCCAGAAAGTGAATGCTGCAGTGGTAATCTGTACATACCTCACATCAACTCCCATTTAAATCTCAAGTGCTAAGGAAACCAAGGCTTCTGTGCACTCACAGAAGTGTCTTATGTTAAGGAAATAGGCACTTACATTTATCCATGCTTTTGAATGGTGTAAAGATACACTGGTAAAGCAGTGGAGGTGGGATTCATTTAACTTTGTGTGTGTCTACATCTGAACAGGAGATTAATTAGGTTTCTAAATCACCAACCAAGAGCAGTACTTGTTTTTAAATAGCACTCTGGAGACTAATGTGAAGATAGTCTATAGACTGATTCCTCAATCTGAAGTGAATGCCTGTTTCTAGTCAAGCTGTTCTTTAGACCTTGTTGTCTGATTTCCTGTGTCCCTAATGGAAACTAATGCACCTACCTTACATTTTTGATGCCTGCATGGTTGACAGCCACAGTCAGGTATACTGAAACTACTCTTAAACTCTACCCAAGGCTTAAACTCTACCAAGGGAAGGATGTTCATTTCATTAGTTATTCTGTGTGTACATCTGATGTCCAAAGGCAGTAACACAATACCAACATTCTGGCAATGTGAAAGCATGAACAATCCAGACATAAGTGACTGGAGGAGGTACAATAAGAAAATTAATTATATTCATCCACAGTTAGGCAGCTCACTCTCTCAGTGTTCAACTTCTTTTACAGATATATGGAGATGCATGTTTATCCCATAGCAGGTAAATTTTAAGATAAATAGTGTGAACTCTGCTATAGGTCACCTGTTTTCTGTCTCCTTGCTCTTTCTTTCTTTAGAATAAAAGGAAAAATGGATAATTTTACTAGAGTAGGCACAACTTCTAGATTGCCAGCATAAGATCCACCTTTAAAATCAAGCATTTTGTGATTATGAAATGTCTAGTAGTAGCCATAATATTCCAAATAACGTTCCTTCAACTTTGTGAAGAGATACATTTTGTATTGGCTTCTCCAAATCCTATTGGCTTGTTTTTCTTACAGTGCAGGCTGGTGAATTATCTCACATCATCTTCTGTCACCTCAGGTATATATACTTCAGTATCATTGCTTTCCAGATTTAGCCTTCTTGTTGAGTGTCTGTTTTAAATTAATTTTCCCCAGATGTATTTGAAGTTTTCCAAGTTGACTCTCATTTTGTTATTTTCGGCCCATGTTTCTATTTTTTCTAGGACCCTCTATTATTTCCCTATCCTGACTGCTGTTGGCACAACCTGCATTTAATATCATCTGTGAATTTCATTACCATGCTTGTGTTACAATACCAGATCATTTATGTGGCTTTTAAAGAAGACAACACCTTAAACAGAGCCCTCTAGCACCCTTATAATCAGCTCATACAGCTCAATATGTTGCTGTTTATTATTATATTTTATTTGTATTCTATCTGCCAATTTTCAGTCAATGTGATGGAGCTCAGAACCAAGCCAATTTGAGCTCATTTGAAGAGTAAGATTTCATCAGACATTGTATTGAACGCTATACCAAAACCCAGATGATATTCTCTTTCCTTTCTCAATTGCTTTTGTAACCATTCCACAAAAAATAATCAACGTTTGTACTGTACAGTTTTCACTTCATAAATCCACACTGCTAATAGGTCATGGGTCTGTAATCTTCTTGTCTGCCTTACTCCAGTTGAGGATCAAGCTTTGTATGAAACTATATATAACTTGGAATCTGGCTGCAGGTAAGTGGTAAGATTTCCCAGGAACTGAATGAAGCACTTGTATTGAATGCAGTGATCTTCATGGGAGGAGCAGTGTTTTGTTATGAGAGCTCTCTCTAGTGGACCCAGTTACTTCACACATGCCATGCCTCAAATGCTACAATCTAGAAAGGCTCACTGTGATGCATAAAACCTTGTAGTTTCAGAATCAAATTGCATTAAAATCATAATGGGAAGAAAAAAAAAAAAAAAAAGGCAAACTCCTAGAAAAGGGTACTGCATGGTTATAGAGGAAGCCTTCATAGCAATTAGTGTAGGACTTTTACCGCCTTCAGTGCTGGAACAGACTTTGGCCAACACATAATATTTTAAAATGTTATGTAGTTGAAGAGCAGAACATACATCCAAATCAAATTTACAATACATTATAGAATAATAGGCACTGTCTAGGTTTGATAGATTATTATGAAGGTAGCATTTTAAGAGACTCTTAAAAAGCATAAATTTTGAAAAGATTGTTCATACATTTATAATATGTAGAGCAACAACAGCTTACCAAACCAAATACTTATTGCTTTCCCATATTCCACCCCTGAAGTAGTGAGAACAGGGTCAGATCTCAGGTCAGGATATTCAGAAATTCAAAAGAAGACACCATGAATTATACTGCTCACTTGCAATAATCGCTGATAAATTGATGTACATATGAGGTTCCAGACAACAGAATATGTTATAGAGTACATAATAGCTTTAAAATAACCTTAGGGCAAGTGCATGCTATTGTGCGGCATAGCAACTCCCAGAAAATAAATAAATTAATAAATAAATAAAATTCATTTTAAATTTGACTTCTTTTTCCTGAGTCAAAACTGAAAATAATGTACTTCTGTATGTTCTGATGCTCATTTTTTTATTAGGATCGAAATGAAAACATGTTTTCCCTTTGCACATATATATATGTATATGTGTATCAAATATTTATATATATCATAGAATCATAGCATAATAGAATCATAGAATCACATAAAAGCTTGGGTTTGAATGGACCTCAGAGATGATTTAGTTCCAACCCCCCTGCCATTGGCAAGGACACCATCCACTAGATCAGGTTATTCAGGTTGCTCCAACTTGACCTTGAACAACTCCAGGGATGGAGCATCCATGACCTCTCTGGGCAACCTATTGCAGTGCCTCACCACTCTCTGAGTGAAGAATTTCCTCTTAACCTCTAAAATAAATCCCTCTTCCTTTAGTTTAAAACAATTCCCTCTCATCCTGTCAATATCTGATTGAGCAGAGTTGCTCCTCCATCTTTTTTATAAGTCCCCTTCAAGTACTGAAAGGTTGCAATGAGGTTGCCTCGCATCCTTCACTTCTGGAGGCTGAACAGCTCCAGCTCTCAGTCTGTCTTTCTAGGAGAGATACTCCAGCCCCTTGATCATCTTTGTGGCACTCCTAGGGACCTGCTCCAAGAGGCCAACATTCTTTCTTGTGCTGGGGACTCCAGACCTGGATGCAATACTCCAAGTGGGGCCTCACAAGGGCAGAGTAGAGGGGGACAGTCACCTCCCTCAACCTGCTGGTCACTCCTTTCTTGATGCAGCCCAGGATGCAGTTGGCCTTCTGGGCTGCAAGAGTGCACTGCCAGCTCATGTCAAGTTTTTCATCCACCAGAACCCTCAAGTCCTTTTCTGCAGGGCTGCTCTCAATGACTTCTTCTCCCAGTCTGTACTCATGTGCAACACCTGCACTTGTACTTGTTGAACCTCATTAGGTTCACATGGGCCTGATTCTCAAGCTTCTCCAGGTCCCTTTGGATGGCATTCCTTCCTTCTATTGTATCAACTGCACCACTCAGATTGGTGTCATTTGCAAATTACTGAGGGTGCATTCAATCTCACTGTCTACATCACTGATAAAGATATTAAACAGTACCAGTCCCAGGACAGACCCCTGAGGTACAGGACTCGACACCGGCCCTCCACTGGACATAGATCCATTCACCACCAGTCTCTGGGGTGCAATCTTCAAGCCAACTCCTTATCCATTGAATGGCCCACCCATCAAATCCATATCTCTCCAATTTGGAGACCAGGATGTCATGTGGGACCATGTCAAATGCCTTGCAGTGAGTCCAAGTATAATCATAGAATCATAGAAACACAAGGTTGGGAAGGACCTACAAGGTCATCTAGTACTACTGTCCTGCTATCACCAGTATTACTCACTAAGCTACTAAATCACATCTTGGATGACACTGATGACATTTATCTGTCTTCCTGTGTCAACTGATGCAGACACACAGTTGTAGAAAGCCACCAGATTGGCCAGGGATGATTTACCTTTGGTGAAGACATGCTGGCTGTCTCAGATCACCTGTCAAATGTGCTTTTGACATTGCTTCCAGGAGGATCTGTTCCATGATCTTGCCAGGCACAGAGGTGAGGCTCAATGGTCTGTAGTTCCCTAAGTCCTCCTTTCTATCCTTTTTATAAATGGGAGTGATGTTTCCCTTTTTTCCAGTCACCAGGGACTTTTCCTGACTGCCAGGACTTTTCAGATATGACAGAAAGAGGTTGGCAACTACATCAGCCAATTTCTTCAGGACCCTGTAAAGCATGCCATCAATCCCCATAGACTTGTGCCTGTTTAGTTTCATCAGGTGACTTCAAACCTACTGTTCAACTTACAGTGGGTGGGACTTTGCTCCCCCATCCTCCATCTATGGGTTCGGGGAAATGAAAGACTAGGGAAGCCTGACTGGCTGTGAAGACTGAGGCAAAGAATTTGTTGAGTACCTCAGCCTTCTTCATGTATGTCGTTACCAGTTCACCCTTCTCATCCACCAGAGGGAGTACACTCTCCTTGACCTTTTCTGAGCAAAGTACCTATAGAATCCCTTCCTATTATTCTTTGCATACCTTTCCAAGCTCAGTTCCATCTGTACCATGGGTTTCTTGATCCCATTCCTGCACATCTGGACTGCATCTCTGTACTCTTCCCAGGCCATGTGTCCATGTTTCCACTGCCTGTGCATTTCCTTCTTGCACCTCTGTTTGAACAGCAGGTCCTTGTTCAGCCATCCTGGTTGTCTGCCCTCCTTGCCTGCTTTTTTACACAGGGGGATGGAGAGTTTTTATGAAAACACCCTTATAGAGTCACCAGCTTTGCTCAGCTCCTTAGTTCCAGGGGATCTCATCCACTAGGTCTTAAAATAGCTTGAAGTTTGCTCTTCAGAAGTTCAGGGTTCTGACTTTTCTCTTTGCCAGGCCTGTATTCCTTGAGATCAAAAACTCAACCAGGGTGTGGTCACTGAAGCCCAGACTGCCTCCAGTCTTGACCTCTTTAATGAGCTCTTCCAGATTGGTGAGCAACACATCAAGTTATGCTTTTCCTCTGGTTGGTTTGTCTAATACCTGGACCAGGAAGTTATCCTCAATGCACTCTAGGAATCTTCTGGATTGCTTACAGACTTCTGTGTAGTTTTCCCCAGCAGACATACAGGTGGTTGAAGTTCCCCATCATGATGAGAACATGTGAGTGAGATGCTTCTTGTATTACAGAATCATAGAGTCACAGAATAATTAAGGTTGGAAAAGACCTTCAAGATCATCTGGTCCAACCATCACCTTACCACCAATATCACCCCACTAAACCATGGCCCTAAGCACCAAGTCCAACCTCTCCTTAAACACCCCCAAGCACAGTGACTCCACTACCTCCCTGGGCAACACATTCCCATACCTGTCCACTCTTTCTGAGATGAATTTTCTCCTAATTTCCAGCCTTAACCTTCCTGGCACAACTTGAGGCCATTCCCTCTAGTCCTGCCACTAGTTACCTGTGAGAAGAGGCGGACTCCCAACTTCACACAACTTCCTTTCACATAGCTGTAGAGAGCAATAAGGTTTCCCCTGAGCCTCCTCTTCTCCAGACTAAACAACCCCATATGAAGCAAGCAACAACCCCAGATGAAGCAAGCATCCATGGCCTACCCTTAATCAGGTATCCTGTAGCAGACCCCAACCACAATTGGGCCTTCATTGGTGCAGTCTTTAGCTCTCACCCACAAGCTCTCAACCTGTCTGTAGCTCTTTCTCAGAAGCAACCCTTCACAATCAATCCCTTCTCTAATGACGAGGGCAACATGCCCTCCCTTGCTTCCCTGTCTATCTCTTCTGAAGAGTTTGTACCTTTCTATTCCAATATTCCAGTTATGTGATCCATCTCACCACATTTCTGTGATAGTAATTAGGTCGTATTTGTCTAACTGCATATGTGTTTATGTGCATATTTATCTAACTGCATATATGTATGTTCAGATATTGACTTCCTAGTATTCCAGTATTTTTAGTATTTCTAGTATTCCACTTATATTTGCCATATTTTTTTTTTTTAATAAATGTTGGTGTCTGTTCAACAAATGAATGTTTAAAAAAAAAGTTTCTGAAAACACTATGTTTACATATAATACATATCTAAAAAGGTTTTCTCTTCAGAAGAGTTTTCTTCAGAAGAGCTTGACTCTGAGAGGGTCTAAAAATTCTCTAAAGAGATGTGAGTGGGCCATGTGTACAGAGCACTTCTAGGAGGACATGCAAGCACTGATCAAAAATTCCCTATATCTTGTATCTTGATCATGTTTAAATTAAGCACTTGTACTGAGGGAAAGCTAATCATCAATTTAAATTCCCCTTTGAGTGATTATTTAAATTATAGCATGGAATGTCCCTGAAGCTGTGGAGCTTAACAAAATACAGTCTAAGGCATTATGACAAAAATGAGATGTAAATAATTAGGGAACTGTTTTGAGAAAAACAATTATTTTCACCCTAATTAAATTATTTGAAAAGCATTTTTGCACTGTTCCAGGATCCTGTAGTATCTTCAAGAAATTGAAGTTTGATCCAGGTCTTTTTGGTGTCAAAGGAAACTTCAGTAGAAATTAGACTCCTTAGGAAGCAGATGTGCTTACATTCCCCTGTCAAAATAGGAGCTAAGCATCTGCTCATAGTTAATCACATACTTAAACACTGTCCAGGACTAAGGTCATGGTTGCCAAGACCTGATCTTGCAGTACATATAAATCTAACTGATTAATGGCTTGGGTGTGCCTGCTGGATAAAACAGATCTAATAGGAAATGCAGGGTTTAGGGCTTTACAATACTGTTTTTTTTTTCCACTTAAAAAATAATAATAATACTAATCTATTTTGAAAATACTTCAACTGAGTAATGGAAATACTAATATAAATTAGTGTATTCTCATTTATTTCAGGTTAGAAAAAAAATAGTACTAAAGCAAACGATGCAACAAAAACTGTTGTGAAACAAATAGACAGAGGCAAACAGCAACTAGAGTCTGTCAAGGAAACTGAGGTTACTTTTGACAAGTACACGTGTTTCTTATAAACATAGCTGAAGAGAGATAAAACTTAGCAAAAGGCAATGAATATCCAAATATAGATAAAAAGTAATGAAAACAATGAGAATAAAAAGCCTGGAGCCAGGAGAATGCTCAGTAATATATGATTAGCCAGTCACTTTAGTTACTGGAAACAGATTATTTGTCCTTTTTCAAGAAAAAAATGTAAAATCTGTGATTTTGATACATATTAAAGAATGGTATAGAAAGAAGGGATTATGGGAAGCAAGGGAATAAGGATGTAATGGAAAATGTGGAAGGAGAATGTGGAGGTGGAAAGCAGGAGGAAGGCCAAGCCAGCTGTTCTGTAGGACAACTATGTGCTGAAGGTGTACCAGGTGAGTTTACCACTTGTGACACAAGATGAAAAAGTACTTTCAAAGCCCACAGTAAGAAGGGCCCAGCCCAAACTAGTCTCAGGGAGTACCGAGTCTGGGAAGGCTCCTTCTCCTGTTTCAGTTGCTATTGAGATCATGCACAGTGTTTTGAGAGATCATAAGATCACCAAGATGATAAACTGGCAGCTGCCCACCATATTTTTCTTTAAGTCTAAGACATGCAATACTTTACCAACTGAGATAATAAATCACCACTTTTATAAATAATCCCCTGATTTAACATCTTTGATAGCAAATTAATGGGCTTTCAAGTAAGCTAAACCACAAGACATCAATTGGCTTCAGAAAATGCACTTTTCATGAACATTATGGCTCAAGCAAGACATACCAATATTTGTAATTTGTTTTGCTTTGGTTTGGTTTGCTTGTTTTGACAGTTTTTGGTTTGTTTGTTTGCTTTTTTGTGTTTGTTTGTTGTTGTTGTTGTTGTTTGGTTTTTGTTGGTGGTGGTGGTTTTGTTTTTGTTTTTTTTCAAAATCCTAGAATTATATACATTTCAGCTGATGATGGGTTTTGGTTTACTTTACATATAGTTTATCCACTTCACATCTTATAAAATGGTCTATGATAGCTTAATATTTCAGATTACTAGTGAAAAGAACTCCAATATTGTTATTATTATCTCATTATGTAAGTCAGTTTCATGATGTCTGGTGCAAAGTATACTCAAAGGTTAAAGCTGTCATATTTGATGTGTTGGTTCTTTGTGTAAGCAATTTCCAGTTACTTGGTTAGGAAAAACAAGAGAGCAAGAGCTGATCCCACAGCTTTCACCTAAGTGAAAGAGACTATATTTCACTTAAATTGCTCTTGCTGGTGACCTAAAAGAAACTCTCAGAGCTGTGAGGCTTGAAACAAGATACTTTTGGGGTCTATGGTGTGGTATGTTTCTGTAAGGATCTTCTTGCCACCATTTGAAACTGGCTCAAGGCAGGCCTTAAATTACTGGGACACGGTTCACTAACATTTTTATTTTTTTTCAGAAACTTTGTGAATATCTCTCTGAAAGTGTCTAATATATAGTATCTGTGCTTAGTGCAAAATCATTCTACTTTACTTTGTGTAGCTTTGGACATTTTTGCTTACACTATTTTCACTTCTATCTAGCTCTTCTTATTTAGAATAGTTTATTTTACCCATGTTTTATTTGAGTTGGTTTCTCTGGGCATTGAGCCCAGTTTTTGTTTAACTTTGCTCTGTACAAACAGCCCAGATGTTCTTAAAAAAAAAAAAAAAAAAAAAAAAAAAAAAAGAGAGAGAGAGAGAAAGAAAGAGAAAAGAAGGAAAGTGTGTGGGGGGAGGATGGAAGGTTTATATATCCACTTTAAAAAAAAAAAAAAAAAAAAAAAAGATCATGTTGTAAAGCAATAGAAGGAATGATTTGTAAAACCCCTGGATCCATTGTTATGGTTTAAAGCAAAATTGAGCTCCATCACTGTTTGGGACATCAGTTTATAACAAGGCTAACAAAAATGCTGACTAGGTGGAAGAGAGAATACAAGCACCATTTATATATAAGAAAAGTTTTATAACAGAATATTATTTTATAATGATCATTAAACAAAAAATTTAAGTTTTTAGTAAAAATGGATCCAGCTGAACTACAGAGTCAGAATCACATGTTTGTCTTTTCCCAGAAAAATAAGGACTGTGGAACCATAGAAAACAGCAGGCCCAACAGCTTTTACTGGAACTAGAGTAAAAACCTTAACCATATCTACCACTTTAAGAAGCAGAACAGTACAATTCTGTATAGCAACAAGTAAGCAGCTGTCAACAGAGCTGTTCAAAAGAGATGTCAGGAAATATGGAATAGCAAAGCAGGGACTGAACCCAAAAGGGAGGGGCAAAGCAAAAGTCAAAGAAACTACTGACCCCACTAAATTATTATCACAGAGTGGTTACTCATGTATTTATCTAGTGCCACAAGTGATATCATAAGCTGACATTACCAATAGGTTACCATTTTCCCAGTGAATAGTAAAAGAAAAAGTTTGAAAACATCTTTTATCAAAGGCTAGCTATAGCACTATTTTGAAGCCAAATCCTCAGTCCTGAGACAGAAGCCAAGATTTACCCATAACATAGGGAAATTGCAAGGTACTGGAAAGGAATTACATGCTAAGATTGGAAGTGAGAATATAAGTCACACAGGGTTGTTATAGTCATTGCGGCTTAGAGTAGTTTCTAGGTTTCTAATTAGTCGAGACTCCCTTTGCACATATTGGAAATGAGATCCTCACAGAATCTTATCTGGCAATACAGAGTGAAATAAACATCTCTCCCTCAGCAAATTAAGAGCATCCTGAGAGGTGTTAAATACTAGAAATGCTTTAAATCTTCAAGTCAATACACTACACTAGTTTACAGATATTCTGTTGAACTCATACAATATCAGGTTATGAAAAGTAACTACTACCTGAGCACATAGAACCTGAGATTCCTTCTGATTTGTTATAAATATTTGTGATTGCATATATGACTTTGCTCCTGGGTTAATGAACACAGTATAGTCATATTGTGTTTGCTTGTAACTCATGCCAAAACCCCACCTTTAATATTAAACAGAAATACTTACAATGTCAATCACATATATATTAAAAAAATCATCTACAAAACTTTTAAACCATTTAATTAATTAAATTTGCCTTAGAAATTTAATTTATTACTTAAAATATTAATTAGTAATAAAGTTCAGAGAAAGATTAAAAATATCCTTCTGCATTGGACAAAACTTTGGAACCCTTCTCTTCCCACAAAGAGACCCAGAAGACCCTGCCAAAGTCTCCTTCTCTCACGGGAATCACATTTTCTCATTGTTTTTCCTCTCTCTCAAAAAAAAAAAATAATAAATAAATCTAAAGCAATTTCCTTTATCTGGTTTCCACACTTCACCGTAATATAAATTTTCCTAAGAAATTAAGAAAGAGATTAAGATTCAAGAGAAAATGGAGACTGAAAGTAGTATCACATAGACTTGTGCAATAATAACGCATATAACAAGTTAGACCAAAGCCTTGGGGAAAAAAATCTATTAATAAATAGATAAGCAATTCACATTGCCTCTGAGTCTAGTCAGGAACAAGTTCATATTTTCACTTTTCTAAAGCCAATATTAACAGAAATTGCTGTTAACATCAGTGACAATAAAAAAAATGCAGTTGAATCTCTGTAGTTGTGGTTAACCATTTCATCTTTCTTCTCTCTCAGTAGAATCAGCCAGTAATAAACACAATCATTCTACTAGCCTGATTCTTGAAAGGCAAACACCAGATGTGAACATGTTTTCTCTACTAACTTCCTGGTCAAGTTCTGTTGATTTTTACATGGTTTAACTTATATGACCAAGAAAAGAACAGTAACCCTTGAGTACCAAGTTGCTATGTGTCATAGCAAGTAATATGCATTTTCCCACACTGATTTGCTGTTAATTTGACAGCATGAGATAATGGTGATTTTTTATTCTCCACTGCTGAAAGTACAGATATTAATTTTCATCCTCTTTGGCTTTAGTTCCTAAAGCTGAACAAAAAGCTATCACTTGCTAGGTGCACTGGGTGCTTAAAACTGGGTCATCTGTACCTGTGGCTCACAAGTAGCACTGTAGAAACTAGACAGCCAGATAACTCACTTTCGATTTTTATTATGGCCTATGGAAATATAAAATTTGTGCTGTTCATCAGGGTGGAGTTTTCAAACACAAAGAATCAAATTTACATCTTTTCTCAAAAGTGTCCTCCCAGAGGCACCTGAAATTCAGAATAGGAATTTTGTCTGCAAGCCTGGCAACCTGACTGGGATGGAAGGGAGTACTCTCCTGAACAGCTAGAGGTACATCCAACAGGCTTCATATTTCATTTGAATTTACATACAGCCCCATAAAACAATTCAAACACATGATTATTGTCTCTCATGGGACTCCAGATCAGATTTGCAAGCTTTAGGAGCAAATGACAGTACATTAGTTCCAGGAACACCAGCCTAAATTCATACATGAAAATCTGCTGTGCTTGATTTGCTTTTTCAGCAGTAATAAAGGCCCTTAATGCTTATTTTTACTCCATTCTGATGAGAGTGCAAGAAGCAGATTATATGCTGCAGCTGACCCTCCTTTTGTTTGGCTGAATACATCTTTAGGGGGAACTGGGGAAGAATAAGGTTTTTCATAAAGTCTAAGCCTAATAATCATTAGGTCATGTAATCTGTCAACTTGCATATCAGAACACATTAGATATCACCCTACCAGCCTTCCAGTGAATTCACTATGTGGTTTTGGATGAAAGCAATTAGGTCTCAAGACATTTATGCACCAGAAATGTTACCAAAAGGCTTCACAGAATCATAGAATCACGGAATGGTTGAGGTTAGAAGGGACTTGTAGACGTCTTCTTGTACCCCTCAAGCAGGGCCATCTAGAGTTGGTTGCCCAGGATAATGGCTAACCAGCATTTGAATATCTCCAAGGAGGGAGACTCCACAATGTCTCTGGGGTTTCACAGGCTAAATACTCCTGAAACATCAAGGAACTGGTTTGAAGATACCAGTTTCTTTAGCTGGAGAACACACACACAGACAAATAAAAACAAAAATTAAAAAAAATAAAATCATATCATTCTGACTGGGAAAAAAAAAATTCTTCCATACCTCAAATCCAGTCATTTGTTGTATCCTGAATGTAAGACATAGTCTGTCAATAAAGAGCATTATCTTAATGGCAGAACACTGCCCATCTGTCTGTCTGCAGAGTCAGGCAATCAGCAGGATTCAAGAACAGGGTTCTGTCTCTTCTTTCTCACCTTTCCAAAACAAAGAAAGGAGGGTGAGTCTAAAAAAGACTGCCTAACCTGTGAATTTTCCAGGTGAAATTTTATTTCAGGTCGGTTTTAATTCAGACCTGCAGGCAGCAGTATATTTAAGGGAATTTAGAGCTTGCTGATTATGAAGGAATAAAACCAAACAAGATTTACAAAGTATCAGATTGCAGTAACAGAAAAACCACTGCAAGTATACCATGCATGCCATACAATTGCATTATAGAACTCCCATAAGAAGTTAGAGCTAGTTGTTTCATTTGATTACATTTCATAAGTTTTTACATGTTTTTCAAATGATCTTTGCTCTTAAGAAAACGCTTATGTCAGGTGACCTAATTTTATCTTAATGTCAGATTGTCTAATTTTATCTTAATTATTTCTATTTTTGTCAGCAAGATGGTAAAATTCTTCCTATAAATTTTCTCTTTCATGTTTAAATCATCTTCATAAATTGACCTAATGATCTCTCAAATTTCTTCCTGATGAATACACTGAGCTCTTTATATCCTAGGTTCGTTTTCAAAGCCTAGAGGGTCATTATTTTGGTTCTTCTCTGAACTCTTTCAAGTAGTTCTGCCCCTCTTTCTTGGCCAGTTGAGATCAGAACTGGATGGGACATTCCTGCATTTTAAGCATAACATAGTGTTCTTCTTTCATCCTTTTAAGGGCTTCCTATCAATTCAGTATAACACAGGCCTTAAATCACATAGGTCAATGTCAAATCCATTGGAAAAATCAATAGTCAATCAATTAGACTACAACAAAGTTCTTCCTGTAACTTGTTAAGAAACAAACAAACAAAAAAACAAAACAGGCAATTGTAGCAAGGGGTTGGCTCTTGTTGTGAAAATGTAGGTCCTCCTCCCAAACACCGGCTAAGTGTGTTGAGGCCCTGCTTCAAGGACGTGGTCAAGCGTCACTCAGTCATTGCTTCAGAAACTTCTTTTGTTTGACATAAATTATATTTTAAGTTTCTAATCCCCTGTAGATATAGGGCTGAATATATTACCTCATTGTTCTACACACTGTCCACACAAGGTTAGTGTGTCTGTAACATCTCGTCATTTTTGTTATTTTCTAAAATTTAAATCATGATAGAATTATTTTGATCCTTTCCAAGGTTTCTAACATTAATTTTGAAACAATAAATTATTAAGAATGTTGCTTAGATAGGCCTTTTCAGGTCTCTCATCTGAAAATGTTTAGCTTCAACCAATGCTCTTATATCCTCCTCTGTGCCAGATTTCCTAATCTTTCTTGTTGCACTAAGTCTGGGATGAAGTTAATTTTCTTCATATTGTTCATATGGTGCTGTGTTTTACCCTTCTTTTACCTTCTTTAAACCCTTTAGATTCTCTTCCCCATTGTGCTGGGAGAAATGAGCGGGCAGCTTGGAGGGTAGGGGGCTAAGCTCCCTACCACAGTACTAGCTTATATAGGTTACAGCACTTTTATCTTTGCAATAGTTTATATTTAAATCTCTGTGTTAACATTTGCAGTATATTTATAGTTACAATTTGTCTTGTTTTGTTTTATTTTATTTGTTGTTTTTTATTTGTTGTTGTTTTTGTTGTGTGTTTTTTTTTTGTTTGTTTGTTTGTTTTTGTAACTTTGGGTTTTCTTTCTCATCATTTTTATGCTTTCTAATTATGTAGTCATCGATTTTCTTTTGTCAGCATTTTTAACTTGTTACCTGTTAAATGTAATCTACCATTTTTTTTTTAGTATTTCTAAATTTTTTTATTACCTTTTTCTATATTGTTTTTTCATGAAAGCTGCTCATTGCCATGAGTACTCCTATAATAATATAAACAGTAAAATTTCAACTAAAATATGACTAATTTATATGGAACATTGTTAAAAACTTATTCAGGCTTAAGTGAAAAAAAAAAAAAAAAAAAAAAAAAAGGTTTTAATAAAGAGGGAAGTGCTGGTTTTTTTTTCCCATAGCAGTTTTCTGAGATCTGTACAAACAGATATCCCAGAAATTTAATTTCAGAGATAAGCTAGAAAAGATGTGAACATGAGGACTGGCAATATATTTAAAACATTGGCCTAAAAGCCTTCAATTAAATACTCTGTAATACTTCAAAATTACCATTGACCCTTTCTGAGTCCCAGTCTTTACATGTTAAAGGTCTTCATCTGCAAAAGAGAATATCTTATTCCTTGTGTTCTTCATATTGTAGTCAGTTTGTGAAAAGAGAAATGTCTCTTTGGTAACCAGCAAAGTAAAGCCAGAATTCAATTTAAACTTGAAAAGCAAGGAAGCTACTATTGCTTCTAACATTCTGTATTATATAAATGTTAATTTATTACCAAACACAGTCATTACTGAAAAATGAAGACTCATGTTATTAAGAAGTACCTATGATTTCTATTGAATTGTTTCTTTAGCTTAATATGGTCATAATCACTGTGCAAAGACTATGTGAAAAAAACTACAGTGGAAACTACACAGGAGTTTTCTCATACTAGAAGCTCATAGTTTAAGATAAAGGTTGTGTGAATTTTGCTTAGATAAATATATGCCAGGTTTATGTACAAGAACATGTAATTCTGTTCCTCAGTTAAAAGTATTACTATCTCAATTTCTTAATTCTTTATATGATACTTGTGCTCACCAAAATGTCAGAGCATATTGTTTTTTCAGTTAAACAGATCATGGCTTAGGGAAGGAATGTCTGATTCTGCAAGGTGCAGAGGGCAAATAAAAGAAGTTGATCATTTTTGCTTTACATTAATTAGGTTCAGAATTTTCAGTCTTTCTTTTCAGACAGGAATGTTAGGACATAACCACCAACCCACCAACCCCTTAATAATACTTTTTTCCTTCCACAAGCCTGTTCCATGTAAATATAAAGTGACATACGAATAACTTGCTTCCTGAGCTGTAAAAAACATATATGTAGATTTCTCTAAAATACAAAGAAGGAAGACTTTTACCATTTCCTTATAGCTACCATTAATGGGGTATTTTCTTTAACTAATACTTGTTTCCACCAAAAAAAAAAAAAAAAAAAAAAAAAAAAAAAAAACCACCTTCATGGGCACTTAATATTTTTTGTTGTGTCATAATTGTTTGAAATTAGGCAGTGGGCTCAAATACTACTGGGAAGAGCATCTAAGCAGACATAAACAGAGAAAAGCCTTTTCTCTTTAAAAATCCAGATAAAAATAATAATAATAATAATAAAAGTAATTCTGCATAATTTGAGTGTGATGTTATTTAAAAAAAAAAAGTTCAGTCTAGAAAAGTAAAGGTCCAATAAATTTAACAGTGAAATTTCATGTTTTATTACAGTAATAACAGAATCCTAAAAAGTGGAATATCCTGAATTGGAAGTGAGACAAATGAAGATCATTGAGTCCAAATTCTGGCTCCACACAGGACTACCTAAGTGTTAAACTATATATCTAAGAATGCTGTCCAAATGCTTCTTGAACACCCAACACAGTTGGTGCCATAGCTACTTTCCTGAGGAGCTTGTTCCAGATTTTCAAAATAATAACTTTATAATTTTCCTTACACCTAGTTGCCTTTGAGCTGAAGCACTGGACAAAAAATGTTAAGATTTTAAAATATGGCCATTTGAGAATTGCAGGGAGTCAAATTCTGTCAGGATCAAAATATATATATATATATTCTTGATAGAGGTAGACAAGCAGAGGTTATTTGCTGAGTTCCATTGGATGCATCTCTATTTAAAAACAACAACAACAACAAACAACAACAACAAAACTTTGATACCATGGAGTTAAATATCCACCCTGGTAGACAGGCAAACAAATACAGAGGTCATCAGAGAGGGGCAAAAAGACAGGCCAGTATTACCCTAAAAGCTGCTTTAAAGCATATGTAGAACAAAGAGGACAATGGCTACTGAGGTTCAAGCCAAAGCACAGAGTGATGCATTTTGCTGGTTAGACATTTAACAGGATAATCTGAAGAAATTCGATTGAATTCAGTGGAGATATATTGATCTACAGCATCAGACAAGTGACTACCTCCATATGGTAGAGGATGATTTTATAGATCTGGAAGTCTAGGTGTTTCATTAAGCCAAGCTTTCTGACTTTAAATCATCAGGTTAAAAGAATTTGTTTTGTTGATGCCATTGATTAAAACATACGTCTTTAGCCTCCATAGCTTGTATGTACGGCAAGAAATGAAAGTTATAAAAAAAATGTATGCATATAATGCATAAATAGACATTATAAGCTGTATAAGTATTTAATCAGTATTAGTAGGAGATGGTAAAACCTTATGTGAAAAACAGCTATATAGAAGTCATGAGTTTATATAGAAGTCATGAGTTTATAAAAATTCCTAAGAAACCTATATATAAGTATTACTCAGTAAACCAAGAACTGTCCTATGGACAGTGGAATAGTGGAAAAAGACATGAAGTGCAAAGAAAGTAAAAGAAGAATAATTATAAATACATTCATATATATATATAAATATTAAAGAAGTGATGTGAAATGATTGAGTAGAAAAAGAAGGGAAGAACAGCACATTACAAGTTATACAAAATAAGGGAAGTCACGTGAAGTCACAAAATACATTTGGTAACTGGAGAGGAACACAAGAACAAAGGAAAATGAGTCTGGGTAGTTCTCACTACAGACCCTGACAGGTCAGCATCCATGTTACATAACCTTTTTGATAGGTTACTGAACTTTTCAAACATGGTTAGATTCTTGTTTGGTTATTACTCTTGGTCTAATTACAGCTCTGGGATTAGAAATTTCTTCTAGGTAGGTTTATACATTTATACTATATTTTATACATTTTTGATGATAACACCGTCCTTGAGTTTAAATCATTTTATTTTCTACCTGATGTTTGTTCCCACAATATCCTGGTAGTTTATATTCACATTCCTTCTCCATTTTATTTTTACCTTGTTTACTTACTTGTCCTGAACTTTCATAGCTGTCTTGAATCAATGTTACGTGAGATATCCTTTGTATATTTTCTTTTTCTTTCTTTTTCTTCTTTATAGCATAGGAAACTCCTTTGTTATTTTCTAGTTACACTGTGCCAGTCCCTGTTTAATATATGTATTAGCCATTTTTGTTATTCAATATAGAGTTTCATATGCCTGTCTTGGGAATTTTCGAAACAGATATGTCTCACATCTGAATTATTTTAAGCGCTACAGTTTCTTTCTATCTCAATTAAGCAAACAATTAGTTACTTGGTACATTTCATTTATTTTCAATCTCAACTCTTACAACAATGCAAAAGCACCAACTCCCACTTTCTTTCTTTTATTATTGTATTGGAAGAAGCCTTTTTTGGTAATGTCAATATCTCTTACAAGTGTTAACTCAGCTTTACTTTTGACAGTCACGCTTTATCCTTTCTGACCTTTAAAGCAACATTTCTTGGCTGAACAGTCCTACCTTTTGACATTTTTATAGAGTCTCTTCTTGTTCTTAATACTCTTCTTGAGATAATAATGAAATTAAGCCTGAATACTTCCTATATAAGTGATTTCTACCTGCCTCAGAATAACGTTATATTTTATATATAGGGTCCAGCTCATTTGCTAGGCTTCTGTGAGAAGTGAATAAACATTTCACAGAACTATCATTGAGATACCTTGATTTCTATTAATTCACATATCCTTTTCTTTCCATTTGATATGTGCTCTGGTTTCAGCTGAGATAGAGTTATTTTTCTTCCTAGTAGATGGCATAGTGCTGTGTTTTGGATTTAGGAAAAGAATAATGTTGATAACACACTAATGTTTTTGTTGTTGCAGAGCAGTGCTTACACAGACCCATGGACTTTTCAGCTTCTTGTGCTACCCACCAGGGAGGAGGCTTGGGGTGCACCAGGAGCTGGGAGGTTCTGTCTTATTAAACTGTCTTTATGACCACCCAAGAGTTTTTACACTTTTTGTTTGTTTGTTTGTTTTTCCAATTATCTTTCCCATCCCACTATGCACCTGGGGGAGATAGTAAGAAAATGGATGTGTGATACTTAGCTGCCTGCCAGGTTAAACCACAACAGCAGGCAAATGAGACTAAAGATCACCTTCACTCTCCTCACTCCTCAGTCTCAGCTAGTGATTCTTTATCCAGTCTTTACACTGACCTAGTGTAAAGGTTATCCTTCACAATAACTTGTAACCACGTTCCTACAAGGCAGACAATCTTCAGAGTCCTAGTTCCACTCCGGTGCTAGCTTAAATCCAGCTTTAAGGGCAGATATATCAGCAATTCTTTAGTACAAAAATTGCTGGAAGAAGTAAATGGACCTCAGAAATGTAGGAGGTGGGAGAACTTAACCTTTGTTGGCATTAATTATATCTTTTCAAAAAATGCCTGAAAGGCAGTCACTTCCTCCTGTTTGCACCCTTGATAGCCTGTCAATGTCTTTTTAGTATTAGGAACCCAAAACATAACAAAGTACCACAGATACAGTCTCACAAATAATAAATAACAAATGGAGGAGAATAATAATTTCCCTTGACTTGTTGAACATACCTTTGGCTAACCCAATAAGCCACCAGCTTTTTATGCCATAAGGGCACAGTGGTACCTCATGTTCAACTTGCTGTCCACCAGGACTCTCAGAATCTTTCCTGTAGGTCCATAACATTCAGCACCTTGTCTATACTTCTGCATAAAATTATCATGTCCCAGGTGCAGGACATGTCTTTGCTGAACTTCATAAAATTTCTGATAGTTCATTTTCTAGCCTATTGAGGACCAAGAGCAACAAAACTACACTGCAGCATGCTAACCACCCTCTCGTCTTGTTATTTTCCATGAAATTGGTTAAAATGCACTCCATTGCACTGTCCAGATTATTAATGAAAATATAAATAGTATCAATCCCAGTATTGACTCTTACATAATGTCACTAGTAATGAGTTGCCAGTTGGAGTTCATACAACCTACCATAAACCATTGAGCTTGACAGACCAACCACTTGTATTAAACAGATCCAGTTCATTTCTTTCCCATTTGCTACAGAGATTCTAAGGTAATCTACGCTGAAAGTCTTGCTAAAGTTTAAAGTGATATACACTATTATAATCCGTAATATTCATGACATATAATAGATAAACTAATTATTACCCTAATATTTTCCATACTAGCAGTTTGTAGTCTGTAATTTGTAATTTTGTTGGTGCCTATAGAAATTTAATTAAAGTTTCATTTTGTGATCCTAACTCAATCAGAAGTCAGTTAAAATGTCAGATGACCTTCATGGGAACTCTGTTGTGCAAGTCAGTTTACGTGAGCACTTAAGGTTCCAGGGCAAGAAAAGGGTCAGGATTCACCATAGCACTGTGGCTTGCATTGCTTATGGCATAGATCCTATACAGTATTCCTGAAAGGCACTTAAATTTTGTTTTGTTTCTTTGTTTGTTTTAACAGTGGGTTAAAAACAGAAATGTTTGTAACAGCTGTTGATCAAATAACTGGTTGATAAATATATATATATGTATCAGAATCATCATATTTTTCTAATAAAAATAAACAAAGGAACTTTTCCCCTTTGCACAGATATCCCACCTGGATAAATGATCAAACAAAACTCTGGGCTGTTAAGACCAAAAAAAAAAAAAAAAAAAAAAAAAAAAAAATTAATATAAACCCCTGGAAGTGGAAAGTATCCACAAAAAACTCAGAGTCTAATCAGACAAGTGGCATGTTTTCCTGCACCATGAACAGGTAATAATTTCATCTAGTGAACAAGCAAGCTCAGCTTGTTGTCTTACTTGCTGTCTTTCAATCATTTGTCCAATCCATGAATTTTTCCAAGAATTATTTTATAAGGAGGTATTACATCCTGTTGGTTGCTTGAACTCTGCTCACTTTAACTGTTTGTTTCAAGTAAATAATATGTACTATCATGCTTCCTGGATTATGAACATTATGAACATATGAACATTATTCATATGTTCAGACAGAGACTGTTATCTCTTTGGAATATTCAATATTTACCATCTCTTAAAGCAGAAAAAACTCAGCTGCATCACTACCATCACTTTTGTTTAGTGGAGTTCTCACTGACTCAAAGAGGGGAAACACAACCTCCAGGGAAAAAAGGAAGAGCTGGAGAACTACAGGCTAGTCAGTCTCACCTCTGTGCCTGGCAAAATTGTGGAGCAGCTCCTCCTGAAAACTATGCTAAGGCACATGGAAAAGAAGGAGGTGCTTGATGACAGCCAACATGGCTTCACTAGTGTAGATCATGCCTGACAAACCTGGTGGCTTTCTACAACAGGTTACAACATTGGTGGATAGTAGAAGATTGACTGACGTGATCTACCTGGACTTGTGCAAAACATTTAACACTGTCCCACATGATATTCTTGTCTCTAAACTGGAAAGACATGGAGCTGATGGACTGACCACTCAGTGGGTAAGGAATCAGCTGGATGGTCATACTCAAGAGTGTGTCCAAGTGGAGATCAGTAATGAGTGGTGTTCCTCAGGGGTCAGTATTGGGACCAGCACTGTTTAACATCTTTGTTGATGACATGAGCAGTGGGACTGAGTACACCCTCAGCAAGGTTTTCATTGACACCAAACTGTGGTGCAGTCAACATGCTGGAGGGAAGGGATGTCATCCAGAGGGACCTGGGCAGGCTTGAGAGGTGGGTCTGTGCAAATCTCATGAAGTTCAACAAGGCAAAATGCAAGGTGCAGAGAGCAATCCCAGGCACAAATAGAGGCTGGGCGGAGAATGGATTGAGAGCAGACATGAGAAGAAGGACCCAGGGAATGTTGGCAGGTAAAAATCTCAACGTGAGCTGGCAATGTACGCTTGCAGCCCAGAAAGCCAACTGTATCCTGGGCTGCATCAAAAGAAACATGGCCATCAGGTTAAAGGAGGTGATTCTTCCTCTCTACTCTACTCTTGTAAGACCCCACCTGGAACACTGCATTCAGCTCTGGGGCCTCCAGCACAAGAAGGATGAGGAAGTATTAAAACAAGTCCAGAGGAAGGTCATAAAGATGACCAAGGGCTGTAGCACCTCTCTTACAAAGACAGGCTGAGGGAGTTGGGATTGTTCAGCCTGGAGGAGAAGGCTCCATAGAGACCTTGTAGTGACCTTCTAGTACCTAACGGAAGCCTACAGAAAAGCTGAGGAGGGACTATTTGTGAGGTAGTGTAGTGATAGGACAAAGAGTAGGGAGGAAGGAAGGAAGGAAGGAAGAAGGAAGGAAGGAAGGAAGGAAGGAAGGAAGGAAGAAGGAAGGAAGGAAGGAAGGAAATAAATTAAGGGAGAGAAAGGAAGGAAGGAGAAGAGAAAGAGAGAAAGAGAGAAAGAGGAAAGAGAAAGAAAGAGAGAGAGAAAAGAAAGAGAGAAAGAAAAGGAGAGAAAGAGAGAAAGAGAGAGAAAGAGAGAAAGAGAAAGAGAGAAAGGAGAAAGAAAGAAAGAGAGAAAGAGAGAAAGAAGAGAGAAAGAGAGAAAGAGAGAAAGAGAGAAAGAGAGAAAGAGAGAAAGAGAGAAAGAGAAAAGAAGAGAAAGAGAAGAGAAAGAGAAAGAGGAAAGAGAAGAAAGAGAGAAAGAGAGAAAGAGAGAAGCGAGAAGAGAGAAAGGAGAAGAAAATGAGAAGAAAGAGAGAAAGAGAAGAAAGAAAGAAAAGAAAGAAGAAAGAGAAAGAAAAAGAAAAGAAAAGAAAGAAAGAAGAAAGAAAGAAAAGAAAAGAAAAAAGAAAGAAAAGAAAGAAAGAAAGAAAGAGAAAAAGAACACAGAAAAAGAAAGAAAGGAAAAAAGTACAATAGAAAATAAGGAAGAAAGTACAGAAAGTACAAAACAAAGAAGTAAGGGAGAGAAAGAGGAAAGATGAAAAAGAGAGAAGATTGCAAGAAAGAGAGAGAAAGACGGAAATGCTCTCCTGAAAGAATTATGGCTGTTTTTGCCACGTGCTTTATGCTTTCCACTTGGAGATTTATTGAAACAAAAATAAATCATTTATTGATTACTACATTTGTAGAATCTGGAAACTGCAGTAGACATTAGTTTGACACAATAGATTGTAAGTTAAAACCAAAACAAAAATATAGCTTCTTGACTCGATATAAATAAATAAGATATTATGAGCTCCAAGTCATGATTTAAATCAGTCAATCATCAGAAGACAAAGGACTTTACACTAAATAGATAGATAGTCAATAGATTACCCCTGTACTTGCAGCCAGCAAGCATAAGAGCAAAGTATAAATTTGGATGATTAATGGATGTTGTATGTTTTGGACAGTTTTCATCATATCTCATGGCTGATCAGCACACAAAATATAGTACATATCAAATAAACACTCAAATCAAAAAAAAATATATCCTAGTTTACTAGTCCACTGTTTCAGGCCAGCTTTATTTTCTCAGCTCACACTTGAACAATCAAATCTGTAAACTTCAGTTCTATACGGCAAGCAGTTTTTTGTTT
Source organism: Aythya fuligula (assembly GCF_009819795.1). Taxonomy (NCBI): domain Eukaryota; kingdom Metazoa; phylum Chordata; class Aves; order Anseriformes; family Anatidae; genus Aythya; species Aythya fuligula. The sequence continues at coordinate 127,127,899 of NC_045560.1, read as the reverse complement.
AAATCTTGCATAATATGGCTTTTAACAGAACTCTACTAAAAATATAGCCTCTCGTGTTTCATACAGGGTATAGGCTGGTATTTGCACATTCTGCTGTTTTAGGGAAATAGCGACAGTCTGACTTGTGGAATTTCATCATTGCTTTCAAGTTGTTTTCAAGCATTTTTCATGCTGATTTCAGAGTTTACGGAAACAATGGACAAAGGAAAAGAAATTTTACATTTTCTATGCAAACTTATGTGACCATGATGTTTCTTAGTTGTTTCTTAGTAAACAGTCTGCCATTATCTGCAGTTGTTAAATTTATTTTCCCAAGAATCTCTTTTAACTTCTAGTTTTGGTTTAATTTATGATTATTTTTATTTGGCTATTGCAGTTCCACCAATGTTAGCACAATTTCCTAAAATTCTGAGAAAGTAATAAACTCTTTTTTCTTTTTTACCTTACTGGGATATTTCATTGCCCAGTGACACAGAAGTGCCAGATACCTAGTGCCATTTAATTTACACAAAAATATAGTGCAGCTAAGACAACAGAAATGCTTAACTGGCAATTTTACTTCTGAAGTAAAGGTAAAATGATGCTGCATTACTGAGTTTGGAAAAGGCATTTTCTTGAAGTCATCCAGCTTATTGGCTCCCAAGAAACTTCTGAACAACTTCTATATGATGTAAAACTGTCCTATTTGTTGTCCTTGAGACAAAGTAGCCTAGAACAGGCAACACCAGGGTATTACACAGATTCTTATCAAAATCAGTCTCACATTTTCTATACATTGAAAAGTGTATGTGTGAGGAGGCATGGGATAAATTAAATAAATAAATAAATAAAGTTTTGAAATCATTATTGAAAATCCAAGCTGTATAATCAAAAAAATTACCTGACCACTATATAAATTAAAAAAAAAAAAAAAAAAAAAAAAAAAAAAAAAAACTGGATATTGTTTTTTCAGTAAAAAATATTTGAAAACCCAAAGCCAGCCTTCTTTAAAAGGTCTCTTGCAGAGTGCTAAAATGTTCAGAGAGCTACTGTAGTGAGCAAGCCTCTGGAAGAATAGCTGACTACATTAATGGCATGCTAAGACTGAAGACAGATAGCTTTTACAGTCCCTCCTTTAAAATATTTTTCCTTCTACGTAAATGTGACAGAAAATTCTTCAGTTCCTTATGAACACCCTTCATGGAAGCTGGTTTCAGAAAAGTTACACATAGTTGTTTTTTTTCATTAACCTTGTGCTGACACTACCTTTTAATTTAGTGATTCCAAGACTCTGAACAAAGGTTGTATTGATATAAGCCATGGTATTCAGAAACTGTAAAATTTTTCTGTTGCTTCAACATTTTAAATATTTTATGTTGGGGCTAAGTGAGCAGAAAATGCTGTCACATAAGAAAGATTTACACCTTTCTACAGGTGTAAATGATTTAATAGATCCTTATCATCAAAAACTACAAGAATGGTTATTTGATCTACAGAATGTATAAATCAAATCAATAAAATCTGAAGTCATTAGGCCTTGTAACATGGACCACTAAGAAAATACTTCATCTACTTCAAAGTGATACATCCAATAGCTATTTGCCTTTTTGTAAAGAACACGTCAAAAGTTGTAGCTGCCTTGAAAACCAATATGTATTTTGGGAAAGTCCAGTCTCATCTGAAACCATCTACAGCAGTGCTTCCCGCAAGGTTTCAGGCAAGAAGAAAGAGAAGATGAAAAGAAAAGCAACCATTAGTGAATAATTCGAGATGTAAGGCAAGTTCCCCACCATTAAGAAAGAGAATGTGCAGCCAAGAACACTGTGCCATATATTCTCTTTCCCTGCACTTTCCAAATAAGCATGCACATAAAATATCATATATTTAAATAATCAAAATTTGATTTCAGTCATGAGATATTCAGAAATCCACAATGTAATAAAGAATTATAAGCTTATAAAAGTTAGATACTAGCTGGTTTGGGCCATACAACTTTCCATCAGTTGCTCTTTTTCATCATGAGCTTCAGTCTTATATCTCTTCTGTTTTAATTCATCTTTGTGACAGTAGTGTCATTCTCTGCTGAACAGCTAAGATGGTCCTTTTCACTGTTGTCTTGTCAGACCTATACCAGCAATGGAGGTGGACACAGTAAGACCTAAATAGAGAATGTGGAGAGGGCAGTGTTATTTGAAGTAACCTCTCTCTTTAGAGCCTTTATATATACTTGTCCAGAAAATCAGCTTTACAGATCATGAATAGGCAAGGTATAGGAGCTGACCTAGAGTCCTCTAAGTGTTCTATACAAAGGTGATTTTATTGAGAACACAGCTATGAGTTTTTATATATGTTGTGATCAAAGACAAAAGCTTCCTTTGTACTCCAATGTACTTAAGCAAAGTTTTTTGAAAGTTTGTGTCAATAGAGGTGAAAAGGTTTTAACAAAAAGAGGTTTTAGCATAAGTGACAAAAGGTTATTTCTGAGAAGTCGCAGTATACATGGAGTTATTGCAACATAGAAATGTGAAGGTATGCTTTGGTTGAAGTTTTTCAACATCAGAGAGAATTTGTTAATTTTGGGTTTGTGGCTGTAATGCCTTCTCTTCTAGGTGATGTACACTACCTTCAGAGAATGCTGTCTGTGCTAGACTTGAATCATCCTGCAAAGGCAGCAGACATTATAACACTGGAGTGTGCATGCTGTCTTCAGTGCCTGGATTTCAGATGTTTGAATGTCTTTGAAGTTATTGTCATGCAATGGATTTTCAAGTAGAATTAAAACAAACTGTAGAATTTCACTATGAGAATCAGGCCTCCAGAACTTCAAGAATGACTGGATCATTCTTTCAAAGTTAGAGGCCTAGAAAATCAATGGCAATGTATAAGACTGTTCTATTTGTCCTAAGGCATCCAGTAGCGTGACTGCCTTGCTAGAAATAATAATACGCCATTTTGAATTGTTTTGATATTCATTTTTATAAAAGTGGCTCTTTGGTATAAATCAGTTTTGAATTTAAGTTTACAATATTTGGAAAATATAAAATATTTTATCATATTCCTATAAAAATAAAAATATATAAAAAAGCTTATTTAGAGTTTAAATTTATTTAGCATATGATATAGTATAACTTCTTGGAGTGTGTTTTTATTATTTCCGAGCCTACTTATTTGGCTTTTCTGAAAACTGAAATAAAGTTTTTATTATAGATTGTTATAGTATTGGGATAGACAATTGCAACATAAACATAAATCCTAAACACCACATAAGCTTAACAAACTGATTTGACTTTTTCGCCTTACAGCTTCTGTCTCAACAGATCACCAAATTTATTGTTATGTATGACATACAGCCAAAATACGTGAGATACATTATGTTGAGAGGGGACTGAAAATGGGCTTAACTTTTTGAACCAAAGAAAACAAACTGGTTATACCTTGTTCTTAATATTTGTATAGTGATAGTTTTGGAATGGCTTTGGATTGATTATCCTTGAGTCTCTGAGTCTGCACACAAAGTATTTGTCAAAAGTATGTTTAAATATTGCATTACATCCTTACATGGTTTGTGCCAAGAGATATCTGTAGAAATTTAGAAATAGCAAGAATTAAAGCAAAAATTAAAATTAAAAAACGTCATCAGAATTTTAGTCTGTTTTTCCAAAGTACCCACTAATGATGGATGTGGAATGCAACTGTGTAGAACATTTTGGATTTATTACGTGTAGTTATTTGGATCTACTTATACAAGTTTATACAAGTTAGACACATACACATACAAAGGGTTATAGCTACCTTACAAATCACCCAAACTGACAGTAAGAGATGAAATAAAAATTGCGGTCAGCTTAATATTTCTGAAAATATCAAGGAGAAGATATTTGTAAAGAGGATTCATAGCTGTTACACTTAAGATGTTTTACATCAAAAAGGAAGCAACTTGAGAATAAAAATATCTTCATATTTCCCATTTAAATAAAATACATTTAATTTAAATGTAACAATATAACTTAACTTAAACTACAGAGAATCTGCAAGGTAGAAAGGATGTAAACCACAATATCACAGACACTTTAAAGCTTGAGAGGACTTCAGCTACTTCTGCCTGTCAGTGGCATTTTTTTTCCTTCTGGCCTCCAATTATATATTTCACAATCTCTCCAGGGAATGTGTTCCAAGGCTTGGCTAACCTCAAGGCTAGAAAGTGTTTTCTAATATCTAGGCTGTTTTTCTGCAATTTAACTTATATCCACTGTAACCCTAAAGAGCAGCGGTTTCCCTTCTTTGCAGATGTTGCAATACCAGAATCGTGTCCCCTTTCAGCTTTCTTTTCCCTAGGTCAACAATCCTGTGTTTTTCATTTCTGTCTCACATCATACCTTCTTGAATCCCATCTTTCTTCTGCATACTCCCAGATCATCTCCAACTTAACTGAGTCTTTCCTAGGTTGCAGTTCCACAAAGTTGACACACAATCTCAGCCAAGGTTTTCCAATGCAAAGTTGGAAAAGAAGTTATTTTAGGTACTATTTAGGCTCTGGTTTTCTTTGCTATTTCACTATTATTTTTCAACAATATGTCACTGCAGACATTTGATTCTCATGTGATCCACTCTAACCCACAGAATTCTTCATGAAGGACTATTTATTGCCATGTCAGTTTCTCAATGCAATATTAAAGAATTTAGTTTACTCATGTATGTATGGTAATTGCTTTCTTTCTGAGAGTTCGTTCAGTATCAGAGGATGATATTAAGAAGGCTATACTGACGTGGTCTGTGCTCATGACAGAGGAGGAAGAATATTTAGTTAGTAAGTAAGTAGGTAGGATGTACTCAAGCATTCTTTAACCTTTTCTCCCATATCCTAGACTGAAAAGTTATCCCAGTAATGCCAGTGTGAAATAAACTTGGCATCTGTTAAAATATTAGTTCTTTTCTTTCTTTTTTTTTTTTTTTTTCTGACAGATAGAAAAATTTTAGTTAATATTTGTCTGTCCTAGCATTATCTTTTGATAATTTTCCGTCTGTTAAGTAACACAGGGAAATAAGTATACTACCACTGTTATACTTTTAGAAGACTTTTTGTTCTTCTGAATGTCTCTTGGTATATACTACCTTGTCTCTTTGTTCTAGTGTTCTGGATTGTCTCCCTTCATAATTTTTCATAATTTTATTTTCAATTTTTCATAATTGTCTTCCTTCATAATTTTACCCATTTTCCATTTTCTATATACTATCTCCTTATGTTTCAGATCATTTGTAAGATTATGATTCAATCAATGTAATAGTTTGTGTTTCAAAACATAATATTTCAGTTTCATTCTGATAGCAATTAGAGTCCAGAACATTGATGCAAAGAGAATTACCCTTTCCCAAATGGGTAATTCTTCATAATTTACAGGTAGTATTTTCAGGTAGTATAAAGCATTTGCACAACGCATGCATTGTATCATCCAGTCCTGAAGATATAAACATAAATGAAACATAAGATATAAGCAGAAGATATAAGCGTATATGAAGATATAAGCATATATGAAGCTCCAAAGAAACATATATATATGAAAAAGAAGAGCCAGCCAAAAGTGCTCACAAATATCCCTTTCAACTTCAACTTCAGAAGGCCTGGGGAAATCCACAGAGCTATCGCCAACCTTAAGCATAACAGGCATATCTGACAGTTTTATTTTATTCTCAGTTCTCTTCAAGAATAATTTTAACTTTACTTACGTCCTCTGAAAATTCATCCAAATTAAATTTATTATAGAAAATATTAAACTGTTTTTGTATTTTCTAGAACTTTGTGAAAAATAGGTTTTCATAAAGCCTCTCTGTTAAAAATTTAGGCAGGTGGTCATTCAAGAGAATAAGGCTGGAACACAATGGATGAGAGGGAAGGACGAAGTCAATTTAAGTGAAGTGAAAGTGCTTGCCCACATCTGATGCTCTGATCATGCTGACTTCATAGGAAAATAAGATAATTTCAGGTAATTTCCCTTAATGATTCAAGTTCCTTGGTAAGCAGGGATAATCAAATTTTTACCTCCATACCCTTTTGTCTTTTAGTAATTATTGATCCTGTGCCACTTTCCCACTTAAAAGCAGGGATACATGTGCACATGCGCACACACATACACAAATATATTTTTTTGTTTTTTTTCAAATAGAGACATGCAGAACTTGTTATGATGTCAGATGATGGATTTCAGAGCTTAAGTACGTGCCATATACGATAAATATTAAGAACATGCATTGCTAGATTCATCACTACAGTGATGCTAGTTATTCCAGCATTTAACTTGTAAACAGGTGAATATCTATTACTGAAGTCTGATATAAAGATGATAACATTAGTTTTTAAACTAAGCTCTAAGACAGGCTTTTTCTTTCTTTGAATCTCTACAGTTCAAGTGAGTTTTTTGAAAGGGTTTCAATTTATAAAATCTAAATTAAAACTAATTATGGTCATGATTCAGATATTAATTTAGAGAAATCGGCGAGTCTTAAGAGAGTTAAAGTTGTTTCTAAGCAAAGACCATAGTGTTTCATCTACTTTCCTAAGAACACCAAATTAACTAAGTCATTATCTGAGTAGAAAGCCTATTGGACAAAACTTACCAGAGGAAAGCATTCTTATTAGGGCTTAATTAAATACCTCCAACTATACTCTTATTTCTTGTGTTTGCGCTCCTTATTGCTTCCAAAAATATGTTTGACATCGATATTTGCCAGTCAACATTTGACCACATTTACATGACCCCTAAAATTTTGATTTCCTAAGAAAGTTTTGTGTGGGGAATTCATAAATCTTTAATCTACCTAAAAGCACTCCAGTTCCAAAGAAAATGTAATGTTATAACCTAAAGCATGTTCCAAAAAGCAAGCAAAAGGTAGGGCAGTTACTGTAGCTTAGAAGTAGTGACTGAGTGCATCCAGAGTTTAAGAGGCATGTACACAAAACTTTAGTAAAGGGCAGTTTGTAACTGATTTCACAGCTTGGACAGAGGAATTGCAAAAAGATGATCTGACAGGACTATTGCCAGAGAGAGAGAGAGAGGTAGAGAGAGAGAGAATGTTACTGTGATAGGAAAGCAATTAACAAGAAAAATATATGTCCCAGAAGTAATAAAAATAAAAAATATAAGCCACAGAAGTAAAATTTCATAAATTCTGTATTTGAAATTCGACTGCCTTAGTGGGAGCATGGCAGCATGGCATTCATTTCAGTTTGATCTTCACATGGAAAAAAACAAAACAAAAAAAAAAATCAAGCATAGCACAACACCACAACACACTGTGAACATGGGGATGGGATCAGTGCCTGCTTAAATATGTTATGACTACCCTCACACTGCTAGTTTTAAGGGAATTCATTCTGGGGAGTATGTGACAACAAATCCTTCCTCAGATCTTTCACTTCCATTCAAAACCATTTTAAAATAACAAGCAAGATCTAACTCTAAGACATTTATCATTTTGATTTATCAATTTAGTCAGCATTTATCATCATACATCTAAAAAAAAGTTAGCTAGCAACAAAGGCTGATCTATCTAAAAAGTATGCTTTCAGGTTCATATGAATTTCAGACTAATATAAGTTTTCACTATATTGTTGAAGGTTTAAATGAAGTTTCGTGGTTATGACCCTGTAAGCATAACAGTTAGCCCAACTCCCAATAGCTAAATTCTGTTAAAGTTTGTCAGCTAACTGCTCTAAAGGGCTCTGTGAACTGTGTATACTCCAAGCCCCAAAGCTTTCCTGATCTTTCCTTTTCTTGGAAAGGGAGACCCTCTGCTGATGGATAGAGGAACTGAAAACAGTGAGACTTGTTCCTGAGTTTAAAGGTTCTCCCTATGGAGACCATGTTGACCATTATACTAAAGTTGTGAAAAGTTGACTGCCAACAGGCATAAAAAAGAGCAGAAGTTAGAGAGAAAAATGTGAAGTAACAATTCAGCCACCTTTTTCATATGCATTACATGTATAATTACTTGGGCAGAGCCTTACTTCTTATGTTTTTTGTTTGTTTGTTTGTTTTTCTCCTGGCTTTTGCAACTGTCCTATTCTCTTAGTGTCTTTTCTTTGTATATTTTAAAAATATAGCACAAATTGTTCTGAATTTATGTTAGTCAGGTGGAATTGGCTGAGGATGAGTGGACTGTGATTTTGTGGAAGCTCAGTGGCATAGTATTTACACATGGACATAGGCTAATGAAAACATATACAGCATGAGACAGGAAAAGGCTGAAAGTGAGAATGGAGAACACTTAACTAAGCTGTGAATTTTTTGAACTACTTCCCAATACATACTAAGTAAATGAACCAACATATTGAATGGATCAACAGTGGCTCTTCTGCAGCTGTGTATATCTGGCATGTGTTTGCTGGGGCTGCTGTTACTGGCAAAAGTGCTACTACTATAGCTGTTGCCATAACTGTAACTATGAGTGTTTCCTGTATCTCTTCAGCAACTTGAGATGTTCCAGAAGTGTAGGCTGTTACATAAAATGTAGTAGAAATGGATGTCAATGGAGGAGGACAAAGAATGAGGTGAAAGAAATGGGTGGAATTACTAGTTTACAAATCTGACAGTTTACAGTGTAATGTCTCTGATACACCCTCCCAACACCATCTGATGTATTTTGGGTTTGGTATGATTTCAGTTCTGCTCCCAAAATATACAGTAGGTCACAGTGACATCGTGGCACATTGGTCCCTGTTAATCACTCTCTGACTCTGTTATCTGCAACGTCCTGTGATATTCTCCTACTTATTTCAAACTCTGTCACCATGAGTTTTAAAATTGGATTCATTTCATTCACAGAAGTGCCCTTGTTAGCATTTTGGTTATAATCTTCAAACTAACCAGAGCTGTAGGCTTGCATCTCCTCTTTGTAGGGCTGTATGGCTCACGAGTGCTCCTACTCTCATAACATGGCTCAAAGCTCACCACTGCATAGTTCCCCTATTCATATTGCAGCTGCAGCTCCCCAAATATCACACTCACGTGAATGATTGATATAGGGTTGTCCAGAAATAATGAGCTTTATAAAAGCACATGATGTTAGTCTTACCACAGACTTTCTATGAAACCTAATTAATGTGTATGTCTCAATTTTCTCATTTTCAAAGAGACTTGATTCATTCCATCTGCTTACACAGAAGATTTGTGCTTTAACTGTTCTTAGGGATTCACCAAAAGAAATCCTTGTGAAAATGAAAAATATGAGTTTACATGGTGAGGATGAGCATTCATACTTTCCTTGTCAAAAATAAAATGTGGTGCATCTTTACAGAAGCTACAGAGACATAAAAATAAGAATAGGAGAAACAGGCAGAGGTAAAATTTGTCTTCTATAGAGAGAAAACTTGTTTTTTTTTGTTTGTTTTAACCAAGTTCATGGATATCTGACTTTTGACAGGATGGATTCAGTTTATATATTTCAATGTAGTAAGATGTTCACTGTATTGCATGTGAATATATTCCACCCTTTAAGGCAGAGGCTTATTTGAGGACCATATTGATACATTTCTTCAGTGCTGAAAGACTGAAGTCATTGAAGCATCCAGGACTTATGAAAAGTGATCTCTTTTTATGACTTCTGATGAAGGTGACTACATGTATCCTGATGAGTTCTGTAATACAATCATCTGTGCAGTAATGAAAAAGAATTTCACAGAATCATAGAATCATTAAGGTTAGAAAAGACCTCCAAGATCAGATGGTTCAACCATCACCTTACCACCAATGTCAAACAATAAACCATGTCCCTAAATACCACATCCAACTTTTCCTTAAACACCTCCAAAGATGGTGACTCCACCACTTCACTGGGCAACCTGTTGCAATGCCCAACTACTCTTTCTGAGATTAAATTTCTCATAATTTCCAACCGGAACCTCCCCTCTTGTCCTGTCACTAGGTATCTGTGATAAGAGGCCAACCCCAGCTCCCCACAACTTCCTTTCAGGTACCTGTAGAGAGCAATAATTTTCATAGGTCCAAGTTGTTTATCCCTGAATCATGCTATTCAGTCCCTCTCCCGAGGATAATCATTTTCCTTTGCATTGTTTCAGCAAAATATTTTAAGAGTAACTACCAAGGAATGACTTCATATAAACAGTTCAGTAACCATTACAAATGTTAAAGTATAAAAAATTTATGTAAACCACAAAAATGGTAATACAATCATGAATATCTGTTCTTCTACATAATTTGTAGTCCAAACAGTTATTTAGGATATATTGAGTTTATACTGTTACTATTCTGTGCAGTCATGCCGACAGCTGAAACTTCATAAGTATCTATAACCAAGTATAACTCATTTAACCAAAAATAAAAAGGAATAAAAAAAAATCTTTAGGCTATCACTGTAACTTAGCAACAAACTGCAATAGGAAATCGTCAATGACAACCAATTCTGAATTAAATCCTCATGTGCATCAAAGACCAAAACTGGCTTTAAATTTCCGCCAGGTCAGCTTGCATTTTGAAAATTTATGGGGAAAAAATGAAATAGAATTCAACATAGGTAAATAACAGCATAACACACTGTACCAAATAAATGTTCAGTATTGGTGGGATCCAGCCGCAAGTAGTCTTTCTCTTTAGCTAACAAGAAGAATGTTCCTGTAAGGGAGAACTTGGAGTGAGACAAGCATAGCTCCTTTCCTGTCACAGACTATAGTGATGGTGTAAAAAGTCTCACTAGACAACGGTAAATCTTAGTGATCACCCTCAGAGACTACTCTTTTATGGTAACAGACTTATCTTTACTGTTGCCCTTCATGCTGTGCCTATACATCTGTTTAACACAGAAATCCAGTTATGGTAATTTCATTTAATTCTCTGAGTAACCATTTAATCCTTTGAGCCTATCTAAGTTCTTGGATAGAGCCTCCATCTCTTTCCCTGTGTTTGCCCTTACTGAAACCTCTAAGCACTGGTTAAATATTAATTAATAAAACAATAAAAGTATCACCAGTGTGTTTTCAGTTACAGTTACCACTTAAATCTTTGACTGATTCCTGACAGCCAAATTCAGATTAAACAGGAACAATTATAACAGTTATAACAGAAGGATTTCTGCAGAAAGTTTTCCTTATTAAAACTAAATAATCTGTGCCTTCGTTTTAGCCGATATTCTTTGTGACTAAACAGTGCCTCCCAAAGTGTCTTAGTCTTGATTCTCATCTTCACTAAATGAATTAATTTTCTCCAACATTGTTCAAGAGTTACCTACATCATGTCTATTTCCTTTGCAATACTGTACTGTAGCATCCACAAATGCATACAAAACAGCAGGATAGGATAAAACAAAGGACATTAGAGTAGGTGTTGTATTATAATGCAGCTATTCCACTACTGAACTACACTTACATAATGGAGATTCTAACTCTTTGCTTACATTATTACTTTTTAAATTTGATCTAAGAGCTGCTGGAAAGATAGATTGACATTTACAATACAAAGAAGTGTGTGACAGTTTGGAACAACACAATTTATTTAATTAGCTTTTAACTCCACTGTCGCTCTGGTTAAACTACATCACGCTAGGGTTCAGTACTCATTCCGATCTACAGTGAATAGCTGCTAGAAAAAGTTACCGCACCTATTTTCTGGACTAAAGGCAATACCACTGTTGTTGTATATTACAGATGTCAGCATTGGAAAAGGATATACAACAGCTGGGTATCATTGAAGCTTCTGGATTCCATTGTGAAAATAAATCATACTGTCTTCACAGTATAGAAATAGTCTTGCCAAGATACTATTGTGATGCACATCCTTGAAGTATGATGCACGTTTTTATATCACTGTATGCTATGGGCAGTCAGCCTGCTAGTTAAAAATCAGAAAGGGAGCCAAAAATGTTGTACCACACCCTAAAGTCAAGACAACACCACCACAAACATGCCCCAGAAGACCTTTCATTAATTTGTTCCCTTTCCTCCCACTTCAAAATTAAACCCGTCTTTCCCATCAGGCAGACATCTAGATTTTGTAGACAGAAAACATTTGTATTATTATATACATTTCTTTGACATTGTGACTTAAGTAATTGTCAGTGATCAATTCAACCAGTACCTCAATGCCCCAACCATAAAATGGGAGTGCTGCCATCTCTCTGAATCACTCAGCAGATAATAAGATGACTTATTATGGCATACATTAATTCTCAGTGACAGATGTAAAGACAACACAGAATATAGCAAATCAGTTACATGTATATAGAGGAAGTGTCAGATCCAGACAGACCTGCCTCAAATCTCTATTCTTCAGACATGCAGCACGTATAACAGTTATATTTAATGAGAAAAGAAAAAAATAAAATGAAATGAAATTACTAACATTTGAACTGACTTTCTCAGTAGACATTATATGTCTCATCATTCAGCTGTGTTGTTTAATATGTCCATATGCACTGGCCATTTCCCAAGGGCTTGGAAACCAGATGATATAATGTTCAGCTAAACCTGGACTTTTGATCAAACAGAAAGCCAAATTCTTCCAAAATAAAAATAAAAATAATTTAAAATGAGAGATAAACCAAACACCCAAAAATATGCCGGACGGCTAGAAAACAATGTTGGTTAAAGGCTTGCAAATAACAAGGCAATATGCTAATTTACAAGTTATCCAAGTCTGCCTTTTCTTGAGCATATGGTACACCATAGGTCTTAGAAGCATTGTGTACAAGAATAATTTCAGCTTTCCAAAACAAGTTTCTCTAGGGCAGTTTATTTGAAATCCAGTGTCTGAGGCCCTCTTCCTCTCTTTTTCCACTGTACAAGACAACAGAAACTGGGTTCCAGACCAGAAAAATTTCAAGCAGCAAAAAAAGATGGCAATGACAGAACCCAGACAATATCCATGTCCAACAAATTATTTTTCTAGTCCAACAGGAAAAACTAACAGGAAGGTTTTTGGCCAGAAGTATGAAGTTTGACCTACATTGGATCTGCCCCCTTGCTTTTCTGTCTTCATTTGAAGTGTGGTGGGATATTCCATCATTTCAAAATCAAGACTCAATTCTTAGATTGTTATCTAAGTTATTTAAGATATTTTGAATACACATCAGGCTTTTCCTTTTGATTTTCACAGCCTCTAATAAAATGAATTTTTCTGTGTCTGCGCTACTAGGAACTAATATAATTACAAAGAAATAAATAAAAATACCAATACCACATGGGTAAATGATACCTGTAATTGGTATTTAAAGTCCATTAAAGAGATGGACTTGAACCTAAAGATTCTTTTAAGACAGTAAGAACATTGCTGTCAGATACAAAGCCATGAGGACATCATCCATAATATTAACCAACAGTAAAAGAGTTACTACAATTACAGAAAGAAAACCAAAGCATTCATATAGCCCAAGTTCCAACAGAATACTCCTTAAATATCAAAGAGTACGTGATATAGTCCTCTTTAGGGATATTCACTTGTTGAAAGCAAATGGACACTGTACTTTAAATAAATATAAAACAATATACATAAATAACTAGTATGAGGTCTCAACTCTGAAATATAGTTATAACTTCCAGATCTAAAACTTGAATAAAGATACATCAGAAGAAGATTAGTCAGGCATGTCAAATCAATTTACAACTTGACAATACTCAGAGATACAGATGTTATTTTTTTATTTCTGGAGTATTAAGCTTGTAGACACTAAATTGCTTTTAACAAAATATTTTCTTGTGCACTCTAGCTTCTGACAGACTAATATCTTGTGTGTAAAAACCGTAGAGTACATTGCAAAGGCCAATTTCAATATTAAACTAAACCTAACTATAACTCTTCTCTAAAATTCTTGAAGTTGTGCAGAATGTGACTGTGTTTCCATCTCCTACTCCATAAGTAAAAAAAAAAAAAAAAAAAAAAAAGGATTGCTATCCTTTTCATTGTGTTTACTACCCTGTGGGACCTGTTTTCTATTACAGGGCGTTACATTGCATGCCATCCATCACTGATTATGTTCCTATTATCTCTATCCCCTTCCAAATTCATGTTCAAATCTTTTGTTATCAAAAATATACCAACAGCATCCAAGACTTCATTACCATTTTAGACAGAAGAATCCTTGTTCCAGCTGTAAAATTTTACAGTCTGGAGTCAAAGCCTCTTAAATACTATGTCTCATAAGGACGTACAAATTCTGTGCAGAAACGACCCATTGAAAAAACAGTTCCAAGTTGTTTCTTCCAACAACATGAGATGAGCTCTGGGAATACCTTTGAGGCAAAGGTATCTGACATCTGTTTGTGACAAAACAGCTTATATGTTTTCCTAAAGTCCAGGCTCACTGCAAACCTGATATGTAGGGCCATTTCTAAGTATTTTTAGATTTCAGCTCAGAAATAAGCTTAAGGTCTGCTGTGTGTTAATATATTATATGTAACACATCATAGAATCTTATCATAGAATCATTTAGATTGGAAAGGACCTCTAATATCAAGTCCAGCCATTAACCTAGCACCGCCAATACTAATACTGCTATTTGTATACAGTCTCCCCCAAAATGAATAAAGAGGTTACAACATTTGATCATAATTGCCCTACTGGAGACTCTTTTTCCAGCCTTTGCTAGCTACAGTTTCCAAATGGAGCTGTAAAAGAACATTAAGTTTGTAACACACACCAGAGCTGTAGCTCCAGCCTTGCATAATGCAGGGAAGAATTGTAGAGACATGAACCAGCCTATTACCAAACGCTTTACTGCCATCTCTGCTATCTGATTCTTGTATGATAATGTACAGTTCCCACTGCCAGTGAAATTCATGAAAATAGACTACTTGTCTTCTGCTTTTCTTCAGGAACAAGAATCAAACATGCAGATACTCTCGTTTTCCCCTGTAGCTAGACATGAACAGAGAGAACAATATTGTAATGAAGAGAATAATATTGTAATAACTGTGCTTATGTGACCACTGGACTATAGAATCATAATCACCTAGGTTGGAAAAGACCTTCAGGATCATCAAGTCTAACCATCAACCTGACCTACCTGACCTTCTCTATAAACCATGTCCCTTAATGCCACAGCCACACATCTCTTAAATACCTCCAAGGATGGGGATTCCATCATTTCCCTGGTCAGCCTGTTCCAATGCTTGACCACCCTCTCCATGAAGAAAGTCTTCCTAATACCCAATCTAAACCACCCTTGGAACAAATTGAGACCATTTCCTTGTGTTCTATCGCTTGTCATCTGAGAAAAGAGACCAATATCCTCCTTGCTGTAACCTCCTTTTGGGTACTTGTAGAGAATGATGAAGTTTCTCCTCGACCTCCTCTTCTCCAGACTAAATAACCCCAGTTCCCTCAGCTGCTCCTCATAGCAGCTATTTCAGTACCTTCATCAGCTTTGTTGCTCTCCTCTGCACGAGCTCAAGCAACTCAACAACATTTTTGTAGTGAGGAGAAATGAACACAGTACTTGGGGTCAGTCTCAACAGTGTCGAGTACAAAGGGACTTCCCTAGTCCTGCTGGCCACACTATTTCTCATACAAGCTGTAATGCCATTGGCCTTCTTGGTTACCTGTGCACACTGCTGGCTCATATTCAGCCAGTTGTCAACCAGCACCCTCAGGTCTTTTTCTGTAAAGGATGTTGTAAAGTAGCGCAAGGGGTGACAATGGAATTCATATTAACTTCTCTTAGGCAGCTGAGCACAAAGCTTGACTGAACTTTCTTACTTCCTTGCTGAGAAGAGCTAGCTCTGTTTTAAGATCTTCATGACTTTAACTTGCAAGCAGTTAAAACACAGCCAGCACAGTTCTTCAAAAGTCATTATTTAAAAATAGTCTGTGGGAAAGCCCCAAACAAAATAAATATTTTTTTATTTGTAATATCTGTTGTTTGGAACAGAGAGGAGAGCAGCTGGTGCAGAAAGTGCCTCAGAGGATCTGACTTGAAGATTACGTCCTTATAACACAGCTTTGAAATCTATGTTACTTTGGGTTGGAAAACAAATAGGTGAAGCAATGCTATTTACTTAGGAACAGATTCTGCTATTCTAACTCACATTTATTAATACCTTCATGTTTCCACTGGAGCAAAGGTTTGCAGGCTGCATCAGTTGGAACAGGGCTCTAGCCACAAATTAGGCATGAGTTTCTCACTGCACCCTACTAGGCAGGCTGGCTCACCCATTTGGGATCACACTAGAAGTGTTTTTTCTTGCAAGTTTTGAGCAGAATAGTGCTGCTGCCTGAGTACCAGTGCTAAGCAGATTGCCTGTCCCTCTGCCTCCAACCACCATGTTGGCAGGGGCACAAAGGGGACAGAAAGTTCTTGGCACACTTTTTATTCCCAGCCCTTCCCTGTAGCCTGCTATTATTTGGCTGCAGTCCCACAATTATAGTTATCCTGTGCTCATCAGCCATAGATAAAGAGATGTTCCACAAACAAAAAAGTGAAATCGTCCTCAAAAATGGACTTCTAAACTTTCAGTTGTTTAACATGGAGGGGAGTATGTGGAAGGTAGGGAAGAAAGTAGGGGAGGAGGAGTTCTCTATCTTTTCATCTAGTCTTCCTTTCTGAAGTACACCATAAATCTTCAAACTTAAGTTAAGAAGCTCTTGTGAAAATCAGCATTTACCCAGTTGTTTCTACATGGACATCAGCAATATTAATAAAGAAAATATTTTATACTTTCAGGCAAATCGAAGCAGATATAACAGTTAGAGTTGTCTAACTCCTAGAGATAGTATTCAGAGCAATAATGAACTCTAGAAAGAATGACTATCCTTAACCAATTCCATATTACATAAAAGGTAAATAAAATATTTTTATATTGCAGGAACTGTGGCTGTAAATAAAAGAATGAGCTGAGCAGGAGAAAAAAGCTAAAAATAGAGAATGAGGCATAAACTCTGATTACTTTCGTCAGACAAATAGCTCCATAAAGAACTAGTTTTATCAAGTACTAAGGCTGACATAGTTTACTCTAAAAGTTCTGAAGCCTCTGAAACCAAAAGGTGCAAAGTGACGTCTATGCCACTCTTCATCTTTGATGTACCTGGCTAAGTCTGTAGCACATGAGGAGATGGACTTAGCTCTGCAAACTACTGTGGCTCAGCAGTGTTGTTTCTTATTCCTGGAAAAATCACATGAAAACTAGTCTTGAAGCCAGCAATCTATCTGCTAACAGAATGAACTCCAAAGCAGGACTTGCATATGTGCACTGGGATGTGAGCTTATTAAAATGGAAAATAACGGCTTTGCTTTCAAGAATCACTCATTTTTATGGCTGTATCTATGTATCCTTCCTTTGATGGATATCCTGTGTTTAAATATTCACTTTCTCCATGAAGTTGATGCTAGAATTTCTTCCAAACATTTAAAAATAACTTTAGCTTCAGTGGGGTTGTCAGATGAAATTATTTGGCAAAGCTACATATGTTTCTCTTTTATGCATTGGATAATTGTAACTTGTTTGATGCTAAGTTCTGCTTGTGGTGCATGGGTTTCATTTTTATTGAAAATCCTTTTATTTTTTTTTTAATTCAGTCTATTTTTCATATATTTATACCAAGCTTTTGCTATTCAATAGAAATATGTCATTCAGGGGAGAAAGACAGGGTTAGGGGACAAAGCAGTTTATTAAGTTGTTTTATATTACCCACAGCTTTGTACCAAGGGGCCATCTGCACCATCCAAACTACTTTTCTGTAAATGAGATATGGTATTTTGGTAAGCTTGTATTTGTCTGGCACCATAGTCCATGACTATTAGCCATTAGCAGCATGCTTTTTTTTTTTTTTTTTTTTTTTCTGGAATAACAGGAGGAGGTATTTGTTTATGACAACCATGTTTTCTAAGTTTAAACTTGGCTATTTGTACCAAGTATTTGTATTCAAGATTTATAAACATTGTGATTTCACACTCTCCTCAATTTTCCTTTCTCAAAACTGAAGAATTCCTAATCTAATTAATGTTCCTTCATATATAACCATATCTCAGCTCAGATTGTTCATGTTGTCTTTCTTTGTATGTGTTCTGGCTCTATGGTTTCTGCAGAATCAGTTCTAAATACCCAAGACTTACTTTGATAATAATGTCACACAAAATACTAAACATGCCTGAAAATCCTACTTTTTCAACTATGAGGATTAATAAAAACAATAATGGATTTAAAAAAAATCTTTTTTCTGTTTCAATTTTACCCTGCCTTGATTTCCATTTTTTTCCACAGTTCTCAAAATCACAACTTCATTTTAAATAACACAAATAGGACATTTTCTGGGTCATTGCAAAGACAATTTCTCCCAAGAAAAACATGTTCATGTAGCTGACCTTATTTACCTTCCCACCACTAGCTACCATCCCAATAAAACAGGGAATAAAAATTAGGATTAAATCATATTGGTTGAAATTGAATCCAAAATTAAGGCTAATACATCTAGCAAAACAGTGAGAGTGAAGGGGGTGCAACATTAACCTATACAACATATAGAAAAGATTTTGGCCTTAAGAATTGATTTTTTACCTTCAGTCTATACAGGTTGTTTTTGATGTCCCATTTGTTTGTTTGTTTGTTTGTTTTTCCCCCACATTTTCATCTTTATTTCCAGAAATTTATATGATGTAGGGTGTTTTTTAATGGTTACTTTGAGACCGATTTACAACACAGTTGAAAGGCCTGACTGTTCATTCACAGATCATGATTCCCTATGTAGTTAGAAACATTTTTCAGAGAGCTTTTCTCCATTAATCTAGAAATATCAGGATCATACTGTACTCTGATCAACAACTTTATATGAATCCCTGCAGAAAGACATTCATCTCTGATGTTCACTGTCTCCTCTACAGCCACAAAGAACAAAGCAGACAAGGTAAAAAATATATCTTATATATTATATAAGATAAGATATCTTATAAGATATGATATCTTATATCACAAATATATAAAATATATATCTTAATACTTTTTTCATCCAGGAAGAGGGCCTTGAAGATATTTCTTAAAATCTGGTGGGATTACTCTGTTTTACATTAATGATGCTACTTTACAGAACACTCAAATACAATTCCAATGAGAGCATTTTCGTAAAGTTATTCATCTTATGTCTCATGTTATAAAGAAACTTTGGGTTTGGGCATGGCTTTGGGTTGTTTTGGCATGGTATTATCATCTGTGTCTGTTTATCTTTCTCTAAGCTATCAAATCCTGCACACTGTTGGAGGCAAAAACCTAGACTTCTGGTGCTCTGTTCCAGTTCTCGTGAAGTGCTGTCTTTTTTAAAAAGTAGTTCCAATTTCAAAAATAAGTTGTATTCTTCTAGAGGGTAAAACCCTTTCTTCTGTAATAACAGCATTAACTATGGAATTAGTTAAAACAAAACAAAATAAAAAGAGAGACACATGCAATGCCAAGTACCAAACCTTATCCTTACAAATCTATAATGATTTCTGGCATTTTATAAATGGATAAAAACAAAAATTAGATAAAACTAATTAGATAAAACTTAACTGCATGAAGTTCAACAAGGCCAAGTGCCGGGTCCTGCACCTGGGGCGCAATAACCCCAAGCAGAGCTACAGACTGGGAGAGGAACGGTTGGAGAGCTGCCAGGCAGAGAAGGACCTGGGAGTGATGGTGGATAGTCAGCTGAATATGAGCCAGCAGTGTGCTCAGGTGGCCAAGAAGGCCAACGGCATCCTGGCTTGTATCAGGAACAGTGTGACCAGCAGGGCTAGGGAGGTGATCGTCCCCCTGTACTCAGCTCTGGTGAGGCCGCACCTCGAGTACTGTGTTCAGTTTTGGGCCCCTCGCTACAAGAAGGACATCGAGGTGCTCGAGCGGGTGCAGAGAAGGGCGACGAAGCTGGTGAGGGGCCTGGAGAACAAGTCCTACGAGGAGCGGCTGAGGGAGCTGGGCTTGTTCATCCTGGAGAAGAGGAGGCTGTAGGGAGGCTGTAGAGGAGGCTGTAGGGAGGCTGTAGCGAGGTGGGGGTTGGCCTGTTCTCCCACGTGCCTGGTGACAGGACGAGGGGGAATGGGCTTAAGTTGAGCCAGGGGAGTTTTAGGTTAGATGTTAGGAAGAACTTCTTCACTGAAAGGGTTGTGAGGCACTGGAACAGGCTGCCCAGGGAAGTGGTGGAGTCACCATCCCTGGAAGTCTTCAAAAGACGTTTAGATGCAGAGCTTAGGGAAATGGTTTAGTGGGGACTGTTAGCGTTAGGTCAGAGGTTGGACTCGATGACCTTGAGGTCTCTTCCAACCTAGAAAATTCTGTGATTCTGTGAAAAACATCATTATTGGTACTACAAAGAAATCAGAGGAACATACAGCTTCAAGGTGTGCCAAAACAATTCCTGTCCAATATACTGGGTCTGGCTGGAATGTTAACTTTCCCTGCAGAAGCCCATACAGTACAGTCAATTTTATAGATAGAACTTAAGTTCCATTTTATTAGCTGGCAATAAAAGGCTTGAGTTTGAGCACTATTACTGTGTGTGAACACACAGTACTTGTACTTTGTAATGAGACAAAGCACACAGTTATATCTTTCACATTTAGTTTTGCTTGAGAAGCCACAGTCCCTACTCAGTGCACTTATTACTCAGTGACTCAGTGACTGTTTTTCACCCACACTTTAAACAGTTTTCTGTAAGAAATCTATAAATGTGGTTTCAAACAGTAATGTAGTGGTAGAATGTTGCTCACAGCTCACAGCATCATTTCATCCAACTCTATTCTCTAGAGAGCATCTGTTTGAAGACATGAATTTCATATATGTTCCTCATATATTTAAAACCAAGGCAACAGGATGTGCTTGTTTCTGCTTCTGAAAACAGCACTGGAAGGAGCTGAATACATACATTCATCTCTCAGGTTTAACCATTAAATAGTAGATTTAAGTAGATTAATAGATATTTGGTTAGGCTACAGTCAAACAATTTATTGCTTTAGATTACCAACTTTGTTATTTCTGAAAGCTGGTAGAGTTTTCAGGACAGGATTAATTTTATCATGGACCAGACAAGAAGAATATTCAGGAATTATGTCATTTCCCAGGCAAAACCTTTTGTTTTGTTGTTTTTGTTTTTGTTTTCTAATCTCAGAACCTGAGTTCTATCACTGCAAGATAGTATACCACAGAAATGCATAGTACAGAACAGAGGACCCAGTCTGTCATCCAAACTTCAGAAGTGACATCATAATAATGAAGCATATGTCAGTGAGGAAATCTCTGAAGGGTTTCTGTGCTTTATCTTTCTAGGAACAAGCTTATGAATAATGTTTTAATTCTTGCTTTCCTCAGGTCACCAGTTGTTGGGTAGGTTTTTCCCCAAAAATGATTTATTGGTTGGTTGGTTTGGTTTTTTGTTTGTTTGTTTTCCAGCTGGAAAGTACCAGGAACACCTCCTTTTCTTCAAATTCATTGCATGTTTTGGAGTTCTTTGGACTATTCTTCAGAAGATGGTGCTCACAGAATATGTAGCTTATTGGTAACAATTATAGTGATTTGAACATATCTGGAAATTCTGAAAGTCTAAATCCCTCTCAATAAACTGTGTTACATAGAAGAACCTGTCACTTTTAACCTGTTGCTGATCTTTTTGCTTTGCCATGGTTGGGTAAAATGAATTACTCTTATTCTCTTTATGTTATTTTTTGCTAAAATTTCACATTCTAGAAAAATATATGAAAAAAAAAAAAAAAAAAAAAAAAAAAAAACAAGATGACAAACACATTTGTCAGGAACACATCAGACCTGGAACCAATAATGTTACTTATCAGATCTGCTCTGAAGCAAAGGTGTTAATTGTGAGGTACATGAGTGTAACAGAAGCCTCTAAATGGTGGAGGATTGATTTCAATGCTAGCTCAAGTAGGATAAGTTAGGTGTGGAGCAGGGCTTACGACAGGGGTCCTGTCTGTACTTGTTCAATAAGCTTTGCTTCAGACTGCACTATGAAGTCTTAACAGAGAGAGTAATTTGCAGGAGAGAAAGGAAACATTGCTTCTTTAAATCTCCAGTAGAATGTAGGCTTGTTTAGTATTTTAGGTCACCTCGTTTTGATTAAAAATTAAGAAATTTAAGTCTGTCTTAAAGAGGCAGCTCTTACTCCTTTCCTGGCACAGACCATTAGTACAAAAACTGTGAGTGTAATACAAAAAGGGGACTGCTTGAAATAATATGGATGTATGGTTTTCTGGTAGGAAACTCTAAATCTGATGCTTTAAGTGGTTTCTTAATGCTTCTTAATGGAGGTATTAAATGTAGTTATAAAACTATCAAAGACTTACAGAGAAGTTAGGAATCTCTTTTTGAGCACTGAAGTAAATACAGCTATGCTGTGTCTGCCACAGATACTGCATCACAATTACCAAGAAGAAAAAAAAAAAAAAAAAAAAAAGTGCACACTAAAGGAGTATTGCTAAGACTATTGTTGACTCTGGGAGCCAGAAGGTGCCTGAAGAAAGTATATGTGCATTACTTGCCTTAAACCAGTAATATTTAGAATCTAGCCTATCCAAAGAGGTCTGTTCTGAAAATTTATTGGCTTTGCAATTGGGAAAGAAGTGCAGACACTTGAAAAATGGAAGAAAACATTTTTTAAAATGTTCTTTATTAATCCATAAATGGATATTCTGCAAAGCACAGCCTGACCTCATGTCTTCTCTTTATGAAGGGGACTGATGCTCTGACTGATCTAAATCTATTTCTGGAAAGTGCAACAAGAGAGAAGCAAAAGAAATGTGATGGAGTAAGGGAAAGAAACTGTGAAAGACTGATGGAAAATCAGTGGGAAGTATGACAAGCTGAAAACTAGAGCCTTTGGCTGGCCACCAAGGGTTCCTTTGGGCTGCTGTTTGAAGATTGAACATGTTGCGAGTTATTTTCCACTGATCTATTGCACTTGGTATTCTATGAAATGTATATATTCTTTCGCTTCAGCTTGCAACAGAGATTTACAGATGAAAATAACTGGTTACTGCTTTGGTAAAAGCTAGAAAGGTCGCTGCATGGTTTCTGTTGAAATCCACTCCCTAGTTCTTATGTCTTTGCATACAGTGACTTCTTATAATTTACTGTAATTTCAGGTTATGTTAACAATAATATTACTTGGAGTGTTGGGACTATAAGTGATGACCTCTGAACATACAGATTTTATTAAGTGATTTAAATACATTGCATAGCATAGTATAACAAGGTTGGATTTACTGGAGTCTGGCACAACATAACTACATATTGTAAAATTAAATTTTCTACTTTTTATTTGCTTCACGAGAGAATCTAGTACTCAAGCTGGATGTCAGAGTTACTGAAATGTATTCAAACCAGTGAAAAGAGCATAGTCATTAGGGTTCCTATATAATAGCTTTCATTTATGTCTCACCCCTTGGCTACAAATAAAAACATGTTTCAGTTAACCATTTTGTTTGTGCCTTGTTTTAAAAATATTTGCAAACACAACATGTTTTGCAATTTGAAAAGGTATATGCTTGCTTGCTATAGGAACATATCTGACCAATTCATTCAAATTGGTCAATGAATAGTTAGTCTGTAATTACAATTTTCTGGCTGTAGAGTAGCAATTAATTATGTCACCAGGTCAACATCAAATTACCAGACATTGCAGATCATTCCAGATCATTCCTGATCTTGGAATCTGTTGATCAAATAAACATATTTTTTTTCCCTACAATAACAAACCAATAGGTCAAAACAAAAATTAAAAAATCCTTGGTCAGATTTGTACATCATTGTTTTGGTGGTTGTATTATTATATTTCAAATATGTTTGGATTAACTGTTTGTCATTGCCTAGAGCAATGGTTATTTTCTAGTAGGATAATCTGTTGTTTGAATACAACATTCTAGGAGACATGGCCTTAAATATTATAGCTGACATTTATGCTTCAACAAGTCATCATAGTAATGGTAATTAGATTACAGCAGCTACACAATTTTTTGGTTTAACTATTATTTTTTTTTCCTTTGGATTCAAAAATGCAGCTTCCAAGCATATAATTTTCCTTCTCCTGAATTGACCTGCCAGTAAGTAGCTTGGCATTTTACTGAGGCCAAAAAAGTTCCACGCATCTTGTCAGTTCATGAGTCTTGTAGCAATGATAACACTCTCTGACCTGCAAATGCTGACATGTGATACTGTGATAGGTGTCAAACTTCTGTGTTTGCATATTAGGTTTTCAATATTATTTTCATTTTCTGATAGTCATTTTGGTGGTAATATAATTAATATTGTAAGGGTCTTCGATTTGAGGAGGGCCTTTCAGGCTTGACTAACGGTTAAGCTTATCTTACTTTGAGAAAGATTAGAACATCTTGCTAAAGTCTAGGTGGGTACCTTGAGGTAAAATATCAGTTTACTTAATTGCAAATGAGGTATCTTTCTTGGTTAACCAGACATAACTATCCTGACCAGTCAAATATTCAGAAGGTTTACCTTCATCACGCCTTCACCACCAAGGTATTTAGAAGATATGTAGCCACTGAGTAGCATTGCAGGATCTGACACCACAGAACTAAAGAGGTCTTTTATGCTGAACAGTAACTATTTAATAAACACATTTTCTTTCCCATTTTGGAATCAGGTGAAATTGCCTGCCTTTTTCTCTCCCCTACACTTTTCTTTTAACACTACTCAGATGAGATGGTAACTATATGTAAGGTTAAATGAAAGTATGATAGTACTGCTTTATGGTGAGAATTAAAATAATATTTGAATTGTGCAAGTGTTGTGTTTACTTTTGGATAAACACTCTATCCTGTAAGAGGAAATAAGAGCATTTTCCTGTATTACAAAGATTGTAATTAACCTGCAGAAGCAGTGGCCATTTAGAGATTCCTGCATAAACTACAGCAGTAAGTAATACGTAGCTACAGCAATATAAATGAATATTGTTCCAAAAGAATCTAATTCTCTTCTTTAAGCAAGATCTTCTAAACAATGTTATAATGTCTCAAGCTTAGTATTTTTCCTAATCAGAGAATGATTTGGGTTGTGCTGGAAAGGACCTTAAAGACCTTGGATATTAATTCCCACCCCCCTGCCATAGGCAGGGACACTTCACACAAGATCAGGTTGCTCAAAGCCCCATCCACCCTTGCCTTACACACTTCTAGGGATGGGGCATCCACAGCTTCTCTGGACAACCTGTTCCAGTGACTCACCACCCATGTAGTAAGGAATTTTTTCTGTATATCTAAGGAAGCCCCAGAGACTTCTCTTCCTCATAGAAGAGGTGCTCCAGCCCTCCGATGATCCTTGTAGCCCTTCTCTGGACTTGCTCTAATATGTCCATATCTTGTGCTGGGGGATCCTGAGCTGAATGTAGTACTCTACTGTAGTCTCATGGGAGCAGAGTAGAGAAGGAGAATCACCTCCCTTGACTTTCTGGCCACACTTCTTTTGATGCAACCCAGGGTATGATTGGCTTTCTGGGCTACAACTGCACTTTTCTGGCTCATGTTGAGCTTCTCATCTTCCAAGAATGAATAGTCTGACTTTAAGAATGAGTGGTCTGATAACCTTTTTATTTGATTGTTGGTGTATTCACTTGATGTCTTGTCTGGAATTGAGTTAATAAACCAACAATCATTTGAATAATTTTTTTCTTTTTTTTTCAAAATATATTATTATACTCTTAGATCACTGAAAAAAGTTTGAGTCATGTTTTTTTGTTTGTTTGGTTGGTGGTTTTGCTTTTTTGTTTGTTTGTTTGTTTTCCATTTACAGTAGTCTACTATCTACAAGGGAAATAACTTGGCACTATCCCTAAATTGCAATCTTTGTTGCTTTCAACAATTAATTTCATACGGAACTGGAGGTTTTGTTTTCATTTGTAGATATAGCTATAGTAAAGTATGTATTTCCATGCAATTACTAGACTATGTTGTGGTCAAAGGCCATTTCTTCAGATCTCTGTAATAAGTAGGAGTTTTATGTAATAATCCACAGATATCGAAAAGGGTTCTGTTAAAAGCCAAGGTCTGAAACAATCCAGCCCCAGGAGAACACTGCACATTTTTGTGGAATCAGGCTAGCTTATACAAGATGGGAGTTATTAGAATTTTTTTCTTTCTCTTTTTTTCTTTATCCTTAAAAAAGGGTTGGTGAAATGAGTAGTTCATAAAGATGTTGGAATACATATAGGCTGCAGAAAAGCTTGGAAAAAGTTGTATCTGTTGCTGGAATTCATTCACAGAATACTTCTAATTCACTCAGAATTCTTGGTTAACAATTATCCTCAATTTGCTGTTGATGCTATTCCTTTTTTATGTCTATTTTTCCTTCTACGTTCTTATTCTCTTTTTGTTGATTTCCTTGATTTCATTTAAGAGTTTGAATTGCTCCTGTTGCCTACTCATGTGTTTTATTCAATATGCCTGAATACAACATCTTCCTGCTTAAAGCTCTGGTAGAAACAAGCTGAAAAACTATCCAGTTTCCACTTTATAACTCCACGTTCACTCAAGTTTTTTATCTTCAAATTCCTCCTTCTCTCCATCTCCCTACAGAGCCATGCATTGCTCCTGGAAGCAGAACTATGTATTTTTCTATGTAGTCTAGAAGCAGTGAGTTTTTTTCAGATTATTATTATGTCAGAAGTAGCTTCCTCAGTATTGAGCTAGCTGTCTTTTTTGTTTTTATCTCATTCAGAAACAGTCTAAGCTCTTCGAAAGGCACAACAGTTTAGAAAGAAAGATACTCTACAAAGCTCACCAGGACTGTTTCAGTGACTGGTCTTGATTTTAAATAGTTGTCCCTATGACCAACTGAAAAGAAACATTCATACCTAGATGGAAAACAATTCAGTGAGGCAAGGATAAATTCTCTTCAGAACAATACTGTTTTGCTGGAGATCTGAGGTTTTATTGTGGTTTTAAGACAGGGTGAATCTCAAACACAGAAACAGCCACAGAACAAAACAGGTGATTTTAGCTATGCTGTTTCTCTAACTTATTCATCTGAATAATGGACCCTTGGTGCCAAATGACTTAATGAGGGTTAGATCTGCCTGCAAAAGGCAATGGCCACATGGCTCCTCCTCACCTCTCTCAAGGTTTGAATTTCCATTCATGCCCTAACAAATAAGAAACTCATCAGATGCCAAGAAAGGACAAACTGTCCCATATTATTTCAGGTAGGATAGACACTGCTTAATTGAAAAAGGCTCAAAAACTTTATAGTTCTCAAGGTCTTTTCTGGCTGAGACCCAACAGCTGAGCCAATGTTTATTCCAGATTAAACTCTGTTTATTCCAGATTAACTCCCCAGTTTTTCCTTCTGCAGGATGTGTGCATTGGTGTATGTTTAGCACACAGGTTCACATATATTTTCTCTTTAATGCTTTTGGTAACTTCCCAGCAGCACTAGAAATATCTGGTACCTTTTATGTCTGACCAGCAAGATCAGTAAAGCACTGCCTGATTTTTGCACCCTGGATAGGGCTGTGGGTTATCTTGTTTGGGTTATTTTGTCCATTTTGCATTACACAGAAATAATGCCAGGTGGAAAACTAGGAAGTATGTCCTGTTTAGTAGTTCATTGTTTCACATCTTTGGTATGTGTGTGGCAGATTTTATCTTAAATTTAAACTGAAGCTATTTTATAACAAAGTTTTATCCTATAATTTTCCATTTTTTGTTATTGTCGTGGTTTAACCCGACCGGCAGCTAAACACCACACAGCCGTTCGCTCACCCTCCCCCCTCCCTCTCTGGGACGGGGGAGAGAAATGGAAAGTGAAGCCCGTGAGTTGAGATAAAGACAGTTTAATAAGACAGGAAAAAAAATAACAAAAATAATAATAACAATAATAATAATGATGATACAATGGTGATAATACGAAAGTAATAATAGTATGTACAAACAAGTGATGCACAATGCAATTGCTCACCACCCGCTGACCGATGCCCAGCCTAACCCCGAGCAGTCCGGCCCCCTCCCCCCGGCTAGCCACCCCTATATATTGTTTAGCATGACGTCAGATGGTATGGAATACCCCTTTGGCTAGTTTGGGTCACCTGTCCTGGGTCTGTCCCCTCCCAGCTCTTACTGCACCCCCCAGCCTGCCCGTTGGCAGGACAGAGCAAAGGCTGAGATGTCCTTGGCTTAGTATAAGCACTGCTCTGCAACAATTAAAGCATCGGGGTGTTATCAGCACTCTTCTCATTCTAAGCCAAAACACAGCATTCCACCAGCTACTAGGAAGAAAATTAATTCTGTGCTAACTGAAACCAGGACATCTATCCACCCCTTATTCCATACCATTTATGTCATGCTCAGGTTACACTCTTTTCCATACATTCTAATTAGTCACCTATAGTAATCATGGTAGTGATAACATACAGTATAATATACTATTTAACATGGTGCAATTCAGTTCATGGGCTATTCTCACCCAGTATTAAATCTCCTTGAGGTACACACCGGACCTCTCCGTTCTTTTGCATCACCCACCAAGTATATCCAGGTCCCTGAGCGAAAACAATTCCACGAATAGGTTTGCCTTTTCCTGAGGCAGGAGTAGCCCAGACTGTTTTACCCAGCATATTTTTTACATGCACTACAGGAACTTTATCCCCATCTACAGTACGTAACAGGTTTGATTGGGCAGGTCCAGCTCGGTTGGTAGATCCCCTAGTATTGACTAACCAGGTGGCCTTTGCCAAATGCGTATCCCAGTTTTTGAACGTCCCAGCGCCCATTGCTTTCAAGGTAGTCTTTAACAGGCCATTGTATCGTTCAACTTTCCCGGAGGCTGGTGCATGATAGGGGATGTGATACACCCATTCAATACCATGTTCTTTGGCCCAAGTGTCTATAAGGTTGTTTCGGAAGTGAGTCCCATTGTCTGATTCTATTCTTTCTGGGGTGCCATGTCGCCATAGGACTTGCTTTTCAAGGCCCAGGATGGTGTTCCGGGCGGTAGCATGAGGCACAGGATATGTTTCCAGCCATCCGGTGGTTGCTTCCACCATTGTAAGTACGTGGCGCTTGCCATTGCGAGTTTGAGGGAGTGTGATGTAATCAATCTGCCAGGCCTCTCCATATTTATATTTCAGCCATCGTCCTCCATACCAAAGAGGCTTTGACCGTTTGGCTTGCTTGATTGCAGCACATGTTTCACAGTCATGAATAACCTGTGCTATAGCGTCCATGGTCAAGTCCACCCCTCGATCACGAGCCCATCTGTATGTTGCATCTCTACCTTGATGGCCTGAGGTGTCATGGGCCCATCGGGCTATAAATAATTCACCTTTATGCTGCCAATCCAGGTCCACCTGAGCTACTTCAATCTTAGCAGCCTGATCCACCTGCTGGTTGTTTTGATGTTCTTCAGTAGCCCGATTCTTGGGCACATGAGCATCTACGTGGCGTACTTTCACAGCCAGGTTCTCTACCCGAGCAGCAATATCTTGCCACAATGCAGCAGCCCAGATAGGTTTGCCCCTACGCTGCCAGTTGTTTTGCTTCCATTGCTGTAACCATCCCCACAGGGCATTTGCTACCATCCATGAATCGGTGTAGAGATAGAGAACTGGCCATTTTTCTCGTTCAGCAATGTCTAAAGCCAGCTGAATGGCTTTCACTTCTGCAAACTGACTCGATTCACCTTCTCCCTCAGCAGCTTCTGCAACTCGTCGCGTAGGACTCCATACAGCAGCCTTCCATCTCCGATGCTTCCCCACAATACGACAGGACCCATCAGTGAACAGGGCATATTTCTTTTCATTCTCTGGCAACTGGTTGTACAGTGGGGCTTCTTCAGCACGACCCACCTCCTCCTCTGATGATATCCCAAAGTATTTGCCTTCTGGCCAGTCCATGATCACTTCCAATATTCCTGGGCGACTGGGGTTTCCTATTCGAGCCCGCTGAGTAATCAGTGCAACCCACTTGCTCCATGTAGCATCAGTTGCATGATGCGTAGAGGGGACCCTTCCCTTGAACATCCAGCCTAGTACCGGTAATCGGGGTGCTAGGAGGAGCTGCGCTTCAGTACCGACCACCTCCGAAGCAGATCGAACTCCTTCATATGCTGCCAATATCTCCTTTTCAGTTGGAGTATAGCGGGCCTCAGATCCTCTGTATCCCCGACTCCAAAACCCCAGAGGCCGACCTCGAGTTTCCCCAGGTTCTTTCTGCCAGAGGCTCCAGGTGGGGCCGTTCTCCCCGGCTGCAGTATAGAGCACATTCTTTACATCTGGTCCTGTTCGAACTGGCCCAAGGGCTACTGCATGGACTATTTCCTGCTTGATTTGTTCAAAGGCTTGTCGTTGTTCAGGGCCCCATTCAAACTCATTCTTCTTACGAGTTACTTGGTAGAGTGGGTTTACAATCAGACTGTAATTTGGGATGTGCATTCTCCAAAACCCCACAACACCTAGGAAAGTCTGTGTTTCTTTTTTGTTAGTTGGTGGAGACATAGCTGTTATTTTGTTGATCACATCCATTGGGATTTGACGACGTCCATCTTGCCATTTTATTCCTAAAAACTGGATCTCCCGTGCAGGTCCTTTGACTTTATTTTGTTTTATGGCAAAACCGGCTTTCAGAAGGATTTGGACTATTTTCTTCCCTTTCTCGAAAACTTCCTCTGCTGTGTCACCCCACACAATAATGTCATCGATGTACTGCAGGTGTTCAGGAGCTTCCCCCTGCTCTAGTGCAGACTGGATCAGCCCATGGCAAATGGTAGGGCTGTGTTTCCACCCCTGGGGCAGCCTATTCCAAGTATATTGGACTCCCCTCCAAGTGAAGGCAAATTGTGGCCTGCACTCTGCTGCTAGAGGGATGGAGAAAAATGCATTAGCGATATCAATTGTGGCGTACCACTTGGCTGCCTTCGATTCAAGTTCATACTGAAGTTCCAGCATGTCCGGCACTGCAGCACTCAGTGGTGGCGTGACTTCGTTCAGGCCGCGATAGTCCACTGTTAGTCTCCACTCGCCATTAGACTTTCGCACTGGCCATATGGGACTATTGAAAGGTGAATGAGTCTTGCTGATCACTCCTTGGCTCTCCAATTGACGAATTAGCTTATGGATGGGAATCAGGGAGTCTCGGTTGGTGCGATATTGCCGCCGGTGCACAGTTGTGGTAGCAATTGGCACTTGCTGTTCTTCGACCCTCAGCAACCCCACAACAGAGGGGTCCTCTGAGAGACCAGGCAAGGTAGATAATTGTTTAATGCCCTCTGTCTCTAAGGCAGCAATACCAAAAGCCCACCGGAACCCTTTTGGGTCCTTGCAGTATCCTCTTCTAAGATAGTCTATGCCAAGGATACATGGAGCATCCGGACCAGTCACAATGCGGTGCTTTTCCCACTCATTCCCAGTCAGACTCACTTCAGCCTCCAATACAGTCAACTGCTGAGATCCCCCTGTCACTCCACAAATATAGATGGGCTCTGGTCCTTTATAGCTCGATGGCATTATAGTACATTGTGCACCGGTGTCTACTAAAGCCTTATACTTCTGTGCGCGTGATGTGCCAGGCCATCGAATCCACACAGTCCAATAAACTCGATTGTCCCTTTCCTCCCCCTGGCTGGAGGCAGGGCCCCCCTAATCCTGGTCAGAATCTTCCTCGTTTCTGTGTTTGAAGGACTGTCTGCTGGAAGTTGGAGCAGCAAACTTTTCGGAGAATCCCTTTTTCCTAATTGTTTTCTTTTGCAACTCACGTACCCGTGCCTCTAGGGTCGCGGTAGATTTTCCATCCCACTTTCTCATGTCCTCTCCATGGTCTCGTAAGTAAAACCACAGGGTGGCACGGGGTGAGTACCCACCATATCGTCTTCCTTGTGTGGGTGAACGCCTACCCCTGACAGCTGAGACACTGCTTTGTACAGGTGCGAAGGAGAATAATCTCTCTTCAAGTTGGTGAACCTTTTCAGAAAGTTTCTCCCAAGTGTTCTCCTTTGGTCGGTGGGCACTGGTTGGTTCAGGTGGGGAGGACAATAGATTCTCTTCAAGTTGGTGAACCTTTTCAGAAAGTTTCTCCACAGCTGAGACGCAGGCCTGTAAGGAAGAGGAGAGACTTTCTTCGTACTGCCGGAGTTGTTTAGCCGCTTCACCGACTGTGGGTTCCTCATCCTCTTTCCAGGCCATTATTGCCAATGAGCTGGCATATGATGATGGTGCACTCCGTACAAACTTCCGCCACATGGGTCGTGTACACTTGACTTCATCTGGATCTGTGGATGTTTGTTTGAGGTCTGGATCCTCATAAATCACTTCCCGTACGGCTAATTCCCTCAGGTACTGGATTCCCTTCTCCATAGTGGTCCACTTGCCTGGTAGACATAAAATATCTTCCTTGAAGGGATACCTTTCCCTCACGGCTGAGAGGAGACGCCTCCAGAGGCTGGTGGGTCGTGCTCCATCTGCAATTGCTTTGTCAATGCCGGCGTCTCGAGCAAGGGATCCCAGCCGCTTGGCTTCCCTGCCGTCTAATTCCACACAATTGGCTCCAGAGTCCCAGCACCGGAGCAGCCAGGTGACAAGCTGCTCACCTATACAGCGACCAAAATCTTTTCGCACATCTCGTAGCTCGCGCTCGTTTAGGCTTCGGGTAGTTACTGTTGCTCTTTCGGCATCCTCATCTTCCTCCTCCTGAATCCTTGACGGCCCAGCGTCGTCATCATCTTCGTCATCTCTATACTTAGTTTTGGCAGAAGCCTTACCTGGATTGGCAGAAGACTCTCTGCGTTCTAAACGACTTGAATTTCTATACCATATTTTCACCTTCTCTACAGGGGCAGCTTGCACTGCTACTGCTCGTTTCTCTGACTTTGTTACAGGGTCTGCCACAGGGGTTGGAATGCCCTCTGCAGGGTCAACTTGCACTGCTACAGCTCGTTTCTCTGACACGGCCACAGGAGCTGGAGCGGCTACAGGAGCTGGAGCAGTTGCAGGAACCGGAGCTGTAGCGGCTACAGAAGCTGGAGTTGGAGCTGGAGCAGTTGCAGGAGCTGGGACTGGAGCAGCAGTAGGAGCTGGAGCTGGAGCAGTTGCAGGAGCTGGGACTGGAGCAGCAGTAGGAGCTGGAGCTGGAGCGGCTTCAGGAGCTGGAGCTGGAGCGGCTTCAGGAGCTGGGACTGGAGCAGTTGCAGGAACTGGGACTAGAGTAGCGGCCGGAGCTGGAACTGGAGCGACTGCAGGAACTGGGACTGGAGCAGCTGCAGGAGCTGGAGCTGGAGCAGCTTCAGGAGCTGGGACTGGAGCAGTTGCAGGAGCTGGAGCTGGAGCGGCTGCAGGAGCTGGGACTGGAGCGGCTGCAGGAGCTGGGACTGGAGCGGCTGCAGGAGCTGGGACTGGAGCGGCTGCAGGAGCTGGGACTGGAGCGGCTTCAGGAGCTGGGACTGGAGCAGTTGCAGGAGCTGGAGCTGGAGCGGCTGCAGGAGCTGGGACTGGAGCGGCTGCAGGAGCTGGGACTGGAGCGGCTGCAGGAGCTGGGACTGGAGCGGCTGCAGGAGCTGGGACTGGAGCGGCTGCAGAATCCACCGTAGGGGTCACAGTGGCCGTTGGATCTGTCACAGGGTTTGGAGTGGCCGCAGGGTCTGTCACTAAGTTGACAGCAGTATCAATGGCAGCTCGATAGGCATGAGCGAGGCCCCAGCACGTTACAATGATTTGTGTTACTTTGGAACTGCCAGAATCATTACACCTTTTTTTCAAGCATTCTGCCAGTTTTTGAGGATTTTGCCATTGTTCAGGGGTGAATTTCCAACACACTGGGGGTGCCAACTGCTCTAGATGCCTGCCCATATCCACCCATACTCCCTGCCACCCACAACTATACTGCCTCCGGGCAGATCTCCGGATGAGCTTCATAAGTAGTTGTTTAACTTTAAGCAGAATCTGAAGTGCATTCATGAGGCAGAACAACAAGACTATGGTATTCTGAGTATTCCAGAAATATTCAATATCTTGGAGAGCTATTGTGACAAGCTCAGGGGATAAGAGGGTGGTGAAGGAGGAAGGCAGAGTGACCCAGGAGGATACAGGGGTGGTGAAGGAGAAAGGGAGAGTAAGCAAGTAAGGAAAAATATCCTCCCCTTTCCCCTCCACAGATTGACTCTCTAATGGAGAAAAACAATAGGTATAATTGCTAATAGTTCCCAAGATGCTGTTTCCAAAGTACAGAGTCCACGATGTTACTGAGTATAAATACCAAGTTAGAGTCATGACCAGATATTTTATCGTCTCATAAGCCATTGCTATAACACTTAGTACCATAATGGTCTGAAACCAGGGCCCGGAGAGGAGAAACAACACTACAGAGAGCAAATACGGAAAATAATGTACTATAATACTCAATTTGGAAAACAGGCGCAGCAGAGTTGTGATTAAAGCAATCAGCATCATGACAAGTGACTATTAAGCAGGTCTAATCCTTACACCAATTTTAGTTTAACACACTCTGATCAGATCTGCCGTTATCTCAACCTTTCGGGCCCCACGTTGGGCGCCAAAAAGACTGTCGTGGTTTAACCCGACCGGCAGCTAAACACCACACAGCCGTTCGCTCACCCTCCCCCCTCCCTCTCTGGGACGGGGGAGAGAAATGGAAAGTGAAGCCCGTGAGTTGAGATAAAGACAGTTTAATAAGACAGGAAAAAAAATAACAAAAATAATAATAACAATAATAATAATGATGATACAATGGTGATAATACGAAAGTAATAATAGTATGTACAAACAAGTGATGCACAATGCAATTGCTCACCACCCGCTGACCGATGCCCAGCCTAACCCCGAGCAGTCCGGCCCCCTCCCCCCGGCTAGCCACCCCTATATATTGTTTAGCATGACGTCAGATGGTATGGAATACCCCTTTGGCTAGTTTGGGTCACCTGTCCTGGGTCTGTCCCCTCCCAGCTCTTACTGCACCCCCCAGCCTGCCCGTTGGCAGGACAGAGCAAAGGCTGAGATGTCCTTGGCTTAGTATAAGCACTGCTCTGCAACAATTAAAGCATCGGGGTGTTATCAGCACTCTTCTCATTCTAAGCCAAAACACAGCATTCCACCAGCTACTAGGAAGAAAATTAATTCTGTGCTAACTGAAACCAGGACAGTTATTCAAGCACTGAATCTTACTGCCACACATAAGGAAATTTTCTGTTAACCCTGGAAAATGGAGGCTAGTAGCATTCCTGAACCACAGAGGTTCTCAAAGATTATCAAAAAAGAATTCCTCCTGTGGAAACCATGAGAAATATCTTAGGGAGGAGAAAGATCAGTAACAGACTGATGAGCTCTGCCTGTTAGTTAGATCATCTGACAACTTCCCTTTTCCCACACAGCTCTGAAAGACATAAAAGTGGGGTTTGTGGTCAGCAAGAAAAGAAAAAACGGAATTGCTTAACATCTATTGAAAATACATGAACTCAGACTCCTTCACCTCCAAATGATAAACAGTTTAAAGTTCATGTGTCTACATACTAAATCATATACTTGCTCTCTCGCAGATGCTAGCCCTTAGAGAAGACATTGAATTTCTTGTCATCACTTCAGAAAAGCAGAGGGGAAAAATAAATAAATAAAGGGGGGGGAAGGGGGGAGGGGGGAAGAGTAGGAAGACTTTTCCACTGATTTATCAGATGGGGTTCTTCTCTGTGCCAGGGAAGTTACTGTTTGTCTTTCTTTCATCCATTTCCTTGAGCACAGTCCTGTCAACATGTATTTCTACTTCTTTCTCACACAGTCTCTGATGTTTAAATTTCAGACCAAATTACCAAATTCAAGCTTCCAGAAATGAGAATGACAAGACTACAGATGATGGTGCTACTGAGTCAGCCACCATGTGTATTGTTAGAAGACGCAAGCTAATAAGCTAGATAAGAGGTATAGGTCAATGCAAGCAGGAAGGATTAAGTTTATGAAACATTTAATTCAGTTTAGTGGAAACCTACAGGCTTCCCACATGTTATCCTTCATGTAATTGAGTGTAATAGTACAAATTTTTTTTCAGTCAGTTGATTCAGCTCAGTCCTTTGAATACTTCTGTCTTCCTTTGTTTACAAAGATGGCAGATCTTCTCAAAGTTCAACTTATTTTTTCCCCTACTGGAGACCATAGGAACTCTAGCAACTATCTTACCCACCGAACCAGAGTTTAACAATTTCCTTATTTAATCATAATTCCACAAGACCATTAGAAATTGATCCTTTATATGCAGCAAAGGCGCTTCTCTTTGAAAAGCTTCCTTCAGTTTTATCAGACCTAACTTTGGATGCTCATGGCACAATCAGCTTGTAAGGAGACTGGTAAAATCTGAGGACTCATTCTTTGACAGTTATTTATTTATTAATTTATTTTCTCCTAGATAAATCACTCCCTGCCTATTTAAAGATCTGGCTGCATCATTATGGACCCAGTATACTTTTCAGTACCCATGGTGCTTGGGAAATCTACAGTAGCCACCTTTGAACAGGATTAGGAAAGCATTATCATGAGAGCAAATTAAGATATGAAATTTCCCTTTCCCTGTGACATTTGACAAGGTCAGAGCCATCCTAATTAGCTAATGTTACCTTCCTAACCAGTGTTAGGACCTACTTGATTGCCTCAATATGCTGCTGTCAGATCAGGGTGTTGCCAGAATCTTGTACACAGTTAAACAAGCTTATGGTCTCTATGAGGTACTGACAACTTGTCCACTGAAAACTACGTTTAGATTGAAGAAAAAACAAAGTAATGCCTTGAAAGAGAAGCCTTACGGGGCAACAGGCACTGCTAAGTGGGGCAGCAGATGACCTTTACTGGGAGAAAAATGAGACAAGAAGTTTACAGAAGACAAAAGAGTGTGACTTTAATTGCCTGAGGATGTTGCAGTAGGGTTAAATTGTGAAAAATACTGGGACAATGAGTTTCAGACTCTTCTGAAATGGATCCTGAAACAGAACCCCAAATCTCAGTGTGTTATTTCTTCTCTTGTCAAGCACAAATAAAATCCAGTGCTTTGATAAAATAATTATTTACTCACAGCCCAGTGAGCCTGTATGAAGGGGACAGACCTACACTCTGAGGAAAAAATATCTGGGAAATTTTACTTTCCAAGCTGTAAAAGCTATCTGCTGAGAATGTGTAAACTGTGCTGCTGTAAAGGATTGTAAATAGATTGAGGACAGGTGGATTTCATAGGTAAATTTAAAAACACATTCTTGAGACAAAGGCCATCATTCTTCCAAATCTCTCACCTTCTCCAGAGCAAACAGTGCTAGAACTTTTCTAAGAGAAGATTATCAAAATTAAAATGTATTTTAAGTGATAATGACATTTCTTTCTTACACAGTTCTTGGAAACTGATGGCCAGTTTTGGCAGAAACTATATTAAAAAAAAAAAAAAAAAATCCAGCTGAAGCAGAAACCCAGAAAATTTCAGCCCAAACAGTGAAATGTTGGCAAAGCAATCAGGAAAAAAAAAAAAAAAAAAATCTAACTATTTATAAGAAAGTGTCAGATGACCTTAATAACAGGCATGGACAGGCATGGTTATCAACTGGGTTGTAATACATGCACATGTGCACATGCTGCTAGAGCTAACTATTAAGGACATTTCTGTTTATAAAAGGATATTCCCTTCCCATGTAGATCCATATAGAATACGAGATGGTCTATGGTGATGACCATAGAAAAACTTTCTATGGAAAGTTCATACTGGCAAATGTATGATTATATCACCCACATGGCAAAGCTATGGCTGACTTAAATACATCATGTCAAGACAGAGTCTAAACCAGAAAATACTCCTTTCTGATATACTTCAGAAATTATTTAGGCAGTTCACTTTATTTATTTTTGGTGGTGGTGGTTTTTTGCTTTTTTTTTTTTTTTTTTTTTTTTTTTTGTCTTTCCTTCTCATATGCTTTTTAAATGGAGGAAAAATAACTTTGTTCCTTAGACACATTAATATTAAGAATAAATATATAAATAAGTTTATTTTTATTTGAATCAAAATATACCAATTTTAAGATCTGACATCTGTGATTTGTAGAGTAAGCCCAGAGTAAACAATATGCATGATTTATTATCAGGATGCTGCAGTCTGTAGCTACATCCTTCAGCTTTCTTTACAAACAGATTCTGTCAGAGGCATTAGTAAAGAAAAGTGGGAAGTTATAAGTTTGAAGCAAGGAAACAAATAAAAAATCTGTAGCAATAATGTGATCATATGGGCAAAGTATCCTTGATCCCCTCATATAGATGCTAGGAGAAAATAAATGGCTATGTGTTCTTCATTGAGGGAGTTGTGGAGGACACAATAACATAGTGATAGTGCTCTCAACTCCTTTTACTTATAAGAACTTTCAGTGCAGTCAGGTAAAATCACCCAATCACATTAAACCATCAAGATCTCTTAGACTTTTGCCTGAGAAAAATTTAATCTCTGAGCATAAGTCTTCAACTCACTTCTTGTCCAAACTGATTTAACAATACTGAAGAAGTCCACTGGAACAGAATATAGGTGACTACAAAAACATAAAAGTCTCTTGCACAGGGAGATTAAAGGATGGACCCAGAAGATATATATATGTATATGTATCTTTATTAATGAGAAAGAGATTTAAAAGGAATAGATTACTGTTTCTTCCAATGTTGTCAGCTAGCCACAATGAGATATTTTCATTTCAGATACCGTATTTAGATTTCAAATGTAATAGCCTGCCAAATGTTTATCTAAATATCTTAATTAGAGTAAAAACATTCAGATAATCAGAATGTCCTGTCCATGACTCTGAAATAAATTTCATTCTCCCCTCTTGCCATATTCTGGTCTCCAAGGTAATTCCCACTCCAAAGTCCTGTTTGGCTTTTATATTTCTTTCCGTACACACCCACTGCAAGCTTTTTAAACACAGCTGTATACTAAAAAATTGGTCTTTATTGTCTTGTTCAACTTAATTGAAGTTGTTCTTGGAAAAAAACATTTTCTTCCAAGATATTTTCTGTGTCCTATGATGCTTTAATTTATTTGTTATCTATTTTATTTCTTATTGTGATTTGTTTTCTTGAGCATTGCCTTGAGCGCCTTGGAGGGGTTGGAAGTTGGTGGCTATGTAAATAAACTTATTATTGTTCCAGATGTTTTTTCCATTTGAGGGCCAAATTCTACTCACAATTATACTAGGGAAATCCTGCTGTCTTCAGTGAGATTGCC
Organism: Aythya fuligula; assembly: GCF_009819795.1. Lineage (NCBI taxonomy): Eukaryota > Metazoa > Chordata > Aves > Anseriformes > Anatidae > Aythya > Aythya fuligula. The sequence continues at coordinate 127,088,770 of NC_045560.1, read as the reverse complement.
ACAGAAAAAGGAAAGCAGACACTGACCTCTTTTCTTTTACTCATTTTTATTACTCATTTTTTGTTTATCTCACAGCTTAACCACTTGTTATGTAAGACAGCCCTTTAATTTGTAGACAGTTTCTGAAAGTTGTTTTTACTAGAAGGAATAATCTATCTCCTCTTCAGCCCCCATTTTACCTTTGCACATATGACCCATTATTTCTTCCCATTATAGACTTGGTACTTGGGTTCCTAAGTCAGGCACCCAAACTCTATAAGATTACTTACTCTACCAATAGACAGGAAAGAGACTGCTCTAGATCTAAAGAACAAGTAGCAATGATATATAGAAGTCAATATAATAATTGACTATAATAGAAGGGATGAAGAAATGCTAATAGGTTTATTTTAGAACATTTTTTAAAAATCCCTACAAGTTAAATTGTTACCAGCTTTCATTTTTACACAGTATGTTTACTAAATAGTTTTCATTTATTTGTTTATGCTGTGGCTTATATTTTCATTTATGATATTTTAAAAACTGTTATTTAAAATACTTTTTCCCCTATATAAGATCCTTTAAGTTTGAATTCCCAGCTCAAGTGCCGGATCAATGCCCTCCATTAGTCCCATTCTAAATATGTAGTTCTTCTCATAGGCAAGTCTTGAGAATACACCCAGAAGAAAACACCACAAAGTTTTAAAAACTATAGAACACACAGAAGGGTTTACACACATTTTGATCTCTTCTGTGCAGCAGCCTTGACTTTACACTTCCATAGTAACTGGAAAGATGTTATTTCTGTCTAAATAATAATACCGGATATTCCCATCCAAAAATACATGCTCTAAAATGGAAAGTGCCTGTCACACAATACTCCTGCCAAGAGGCAAATTCTCATATAAGATGGGAAATAAAATTCCTGATTTCTTGCAAATTGTATAAAATTATTCTGTATTAAATGAACAGCAAGAGAAATAATTGCCACCATTCATATTATAGTCTATGAAAAGGTAGTTTGCTCTCCTTAAGATTTACATAAAAATATAAAAATGATTATTAAATATATTTTTAAACTATTAAATTAAAAACTATCTAATAGTTTTTAAACTTTTAAAATAAGTTTATCAACCTATTTTGATCCCAACTTTTTCATATATCATAACATTTCCTGAAGGATTCTACTACAGCTGCATCTGGCTTTGTAAAAGTGCCTTGTTAAGCAGGAAAGAGTAATCCTCCCAGTATTTGCCTCCAATATGTTTGCAACAGACCTTATGGATGCTGCAAATTTCCCAGGGTGCAACAAAAATGATTACACAAAACTAGGAAGGAAATGCCCAAATCAGTAGTTAAAAACACTGTCAACATATATGTATCAATCAGTCCCCAAGATGAAGATTTTTGGAAGCTAGAAAATTATAGCAAGTATGCATAAAAGCTACACCCACTGGAGCTTCAATTTCTTGATTTCTTTAGCTGAAAAGCAGACAAACAGCAGATATACTGTAAAAGCAGGTTTGCAGAAGGAAGGAGAAATACGTGTATCTGCAGGAATTTAGTATGTTTATTCAGGTCAGTTTATTTATTGTAATTATCACCTTTAAAAACGTTTTATAAATAGAAAAGAAATAGAGAAATTTAAGAAAATATATGGAAAAAAATAAGGGGGCCTTACAATACAACTTAGCATCTCTAGCATAACTTAACTCTTGAGAAGATAGTATCTCTTAAACAGCTAATTATTCTGCAAAAGCTTACAAAAGGAAAGTGCACGTTTCCCATTTGAGGTTAATTACATAAAATCAAAGCAGCTCCATGACTATCAGAACTAATGTTAGGTTTCCAGTGGCTTTGTGTCTTGTGGCTGGCTGAATGCTTTACTGAACTATAAAAAGTAATTTTGTCTAAGAGATGGGTTTGTCTGATGTCTAATAAAGTTCAAACACACGTTCCCTGTCTGTAGATAATTCAAACATGTCTCTTCCAGGCTCATCTTGCTAATAGCATAAATTGGCATATTTTTAGTATGTTAGAATGGCTTGGCTTGGAAGGGACCTTAAAGATCACCTAGTTCCAACCTCCCTGCCATGGACAAGGACACCTCCCACTTGATCAAGTTGCTCAGTGCCCCATCCAACCTTGCCCTGAACAGTTCCATGGATGGGGCAGCCACAGTTACTCTGGGCAACCTGTGCCAGTGCCTCACCATCCTAATAGTAAATAATTTCTTCCTAACATCTAATCTAAATCTCCCTTCTTTCAGTATGAAACCATTCTGCCTTGTCCTTTTATAATCTGCCCATGTAAAAATTCACTCTCCATCTTTTTATATGACTATGAATGTTTCTGTTTTCTAATTCAGCACGTGTAAGTGGCAGGACTAGTAACAATTGTTAATCACACCACACTTAAAAATTAATTTACTGGAAAACATTAGTTTACCGGCTTGACTCGTTACAGTGGAAATGGAATCCACATCTAAACTATAGACCAGTGGTGTTGTGCCTAGCAAACACTGCAAATACTGCAAGTCTTCTCATTTTTGTGCATATATTGTACATTATAGAAAAACTCATATGGCACCAAATTACTTTGCACAGGAAAGATACCTGGCATAACACCAGTTATGAAATCTGCCAAAATATTGCTTGTTTAAATTGCCCTAATGCTTTTCAGACTCTGATATCTTTGACTGATGTCTCTGCCAAGGAGATTATAAAGTGGTGAGTTGTTTAAGAACACAGCATATTGATTTGCATTAGTAGGTTTACCTTTCAAATATGGTAGACCTTTCTAATATTAGAACACATATTTAACTAGAACAAACATATAACTACAGTAAAGACAATTCACAATCAAAGTAAAGTTTGGACTGCCTGGGGATAGACTCTAACAAGAAAGATAAGTTAGTCCAGGTTTATGCTTTTCTTCTCTTAGGCAAGTATTTGGTCAGAAGTAAATCCCATACTTTCCACTTGTCAACACTGCAGCAGTTTCCCTAGCTTAATGCAGAAAATAGTGCTCTGTTAAACTTGAAAGTTGTTCTAATCAGAAAGCCTTCCACGAATATGTGATGTTTTAAATTATGTCTCATTCCTTTTTCTCCAGAATTTAAAGATCAACCTGTAATAATAATTTCTAGAATTCAAACAAATAGGTTTGTTTTCTGATAATTCATTCTAGTTAAGGAGGAAATATTAATCTGTTATCACCTTGTTTGTTATTCATACTGCAAATATATTAGTGCTAATGCATTTGTGTCAGCTAAATACTCACATTTTTTGTGTTTACCAAAACTGAAAATTTCAACCTGTTTTTAACTCAAAAACTTAACTTTTAAGTAAGTTTCATACATTACACAGCCAAAGGGTAAAATGGTAACACGTGGCTTGTATAACTACTGAAAAATGGTGAGATGGAAATTTTGCATTGAAGTGATATATATAGTCTGCTTCTAGTAATGCAAATTTACTTTGCAAAGGGAATTATGTAGAAAATAAGAAGTAAATACAGTCACATTAATGTTTTTAAGTTATAGTGTGATTTTAGTGTTTTAGCAGTTGAAACTTGTTTTTTTCTCTGATCAGTTACATGTAAATAATTATTTAAATTAAATAATAAATTTAAATACATTTGTGTATCTAATATGTGTACTATTTATCCAGAAATGACATTTTTTGATATATCTTACAGAGATTTGTTACTAAATGAAATTAAAATAAATAATATCTATGACCTAATGGAATTTGAAAAGCATCTGTATTCAAAAGAGAAATGTGGTTAGCTTGCCAGCCACTAAAACTATACCTATTCAGGTCTCTTCTACCAATAGCAAAAAGAATTTATCCCCACTTCTGCGAGGTAAATAATGAAATCTAAGTATTTTTAAATAACAAATATTGGGTGATCCTAGCATCCACTGATAAGAAGCCTGCAAGCAGAATGAACACAAGCAGCTGATGGGGGATGAACACAAGCAGCTGATGGGGAATACATTTTCTTAAATATAATTCTAAAACATAATTAGTTATAATTTTGTTAACTATATTGCAGTTTACTTAATTGACTATATTAAATATATCTATGTCTAATAATTACTTAAAATTATTTCAGTATTCAGAGTCTACTTTCAAAGACATATGTTCCAGAAATATGAAATCTCATTTATTAGATTTTGTTGGTTAATATCAAGTTTTTTTAACGCTTAAAAATTTCATGGCATATATTTATTATGGAACATCTCTTCTCAGGTGTGAAAAGGTGCTTGAATCCCAGGCTGAAGAACTGGCTCTATAAGCTGTAGCACCCAGTAAAACAGTTCCCGTGGACTTGCTGTGTTAGATGAGTAGCTACAGAGTGAACACAGTTTAGTACAAAACAAGGCTGGCTGTCTCTACTTTAGACAGCAGCATACAACTCTGAGAACCATCAGAATAGTAGAAGCTGCAATAGGAAAGAAAACCTGCTACAAGACATAATGGCACCCCTGGTAGGCAATCGGTCTCTCTTAGAACATAAGAAATAAAAGAAAAGAAAGTTAGAATGGCAGTATTGTGGTTTTACTAGGGTGGGCTGCCGAGCTCCACCATGACCGCTCTCGCTCCCCCTCCTTAATGGGAAAGGGGGAGAAAATATGATGCAAAGGGCTCAAGGTTCAAGATAAGGACAGGAAGATTGCTCAACAATTATCATGACAGAAAAAACACACTCTGAGTATGGAGATAGTAAAATTTATTGCCTATTACTAACAAGCTAGAGAAGTGAGAAACAAAGGAAAGAAATCAAAAACACTTTCCCCCCATCCACTCTCTTCCACCTCCTTCCCCCAAGTGGTGCAGGGGCAACAGGGGAATGTGGGCTACTCTCAGTCCTTAACACCATCTCCGCTGCTCCTTCACGGTCACTCTCTGGCCCTGCTCCACTTGGGGTCCCTCCCACAGGATGCCATCCTTCCGAACTGAGCCTGCAGGGGCTGCCCACAGGGAGCATCTCTGCAAGAACTCCTTCCACATGGCTCCGTAACTCGGGTGCCATCCCCCAGGAGCAAACTGCTCCAGCATGGGTCCCCCACGGGTAGCAGCTTCCCCCAGACCCCCTGCTCCTGCGTGGGCTCCTCTCCACGGGCTGCAGCTCTGGCCCGGGGCCTGCTCCTGCGGGAGCTCTCCATGGGCCGCAGCCTCCTCCAGGCCACATCCACCTGCTCCACTGGGGGCTCCTCCACAGGCTGCAGCATGGAGATCTGCTCAGCCATGGTACACCATGGGTTGCAGGGGGACAACCATGGTCCTCACCACAGGCTGCAGGGGAACTTCTGCTGTGATGCCTGGAGCACCTCCTCCCCCTCCTTCTTCACTGATTTTAGTGTCTGCAAGGCCTAAGGTCTCACTCCTCTCTCTCTCTTCCAGCTGCTGTTGAGCAGCAAGTTTGTTGTTTTTGTTTGTTTGTTTGTTTGTTTCTTGTTTTGTTTTCCCCTTTCTTAAATATACTCTCACAGAGGCACAAACAACATTGCGTATTGGCTCAGCTCTGGCCAGCGGTGGATCCTAACATGGGGCAACTTCTGAATTCTTCTTACAGAAGCCACCCCTATGGCCCCCCCACTACTCAAACCTTGTCACATAGGCAGGGAATAAATTTGCCAAAATGAGTTACTAAAGAATGTTGTGTAAGAATCATGGAATCATACAATGGCTTAGGTTGGAAGGGACCTCATAGGTCATACGGTTCCAGCTCCCCGGCCACAGGCAGGGACACCATCCACTACACCAAGTTGCTCAGGGTCTCATCTCCTGATCCTGTGCCTCACCGCCCTCTGAGTGAAGAATTTCCTCCTAATCTCTAATCTAAAGCTCCCCTTTTTTAGTTTAAAATCATTCCCCCTCATCTTGTCACTATCTGATTGAGCAAAGAGTTGTTCCCCATCTTTTTTATAAGTCCATTTCAAGTACAAAAAGATTGCAAGAGGGAGCCATTTTCAAACAAGAACAAAGGTAAGCTTTTCAAAGGCATGTGTTTCCCAAGCATGCATTGGTAATCAATACCACTACCATTTAGCTTTTGAATATAGGTCTTCAAAGACTGTTAGCACTCAATTTAACCAGATTTTTCTGAAAGCTTCCTAAACTTTTTATGGTGAAAGCGAGAAACCAATGAAGTGAGAAATTTTAAACACTAGTCTCTTCCTAATGAAGAGACATATGCCTCCTACAGTGTACTTGGTGCATGAGAGAGAAAACGGACACCTATCACTTAACATGCATATATTTTATTTAATCAAACAATAGACAGAGAAGCTAATGTTTTCCAAGTGCCTTGAGGATTTATATTTTCATTACAGTTACCACTATGCCCTATCTAAAGAATGATTTTATTATTTTGACTTGTCTGATTTTAAACAGGTATGGTTAAAATATGACTTGAATAGAAATTTGACTTTTTCCTTATTTCTGATATCACTCAGCAAATGCCATAAGTATTTACTTACTTTGAAGTATATCAGTAGTCCCACCTCTCATGGGTTTAAAATTAAACATGCGTTTAAATTCTGTTTTGGCTAAATTAAAGCTAATTCCAGTTAAATGGTTTCAGCTACACTGAGCTAATAAAAGCAGAGACAGACTCTTATTTAAGCCATTTAGCCCTGTTGAACTGAGGCTCTGATGTGTCTTGGTATTAGATTCAAAGCTGGCATAGAAAGTCTAACTTAATTTTGCCCCTAGTTTCTAGTTCAAAGACATCATTCTTTAGTCTCTTAAAAAAAAAAAAGCATGCAGACTTCTTTTAATCAAAAAAAATAAAAAAAAAAAAAAAGGCAGTGCCATGTAAAAGGCACTTTCTGATAATTGCCTCTGTCATCAAACACTAACATTGCAACTCTAGTATTGCACTCAGTGTTGCACACAGAAACTTGAGTCCTGAAAGGCCAAGTTCTATTTGTAATCACATTTAACATGGGGCTGAAGGAAAGGTAATGGTCTGGGATCCCATGGAGCAGCTGACTCAAAGAACATTGGGATTTTATTTTATCACAGTTTGATATTTTGCACAACTCGAAATTTGGTTTCTGCTGCTGAATTCAGACTCTTAAGGCTTTTCTAACGTATTCAAAGTAACTTATAACTAAATTCTATCTCTAAAGAAAAATAGAAAGCTATCAATGTATTTAGACAACTAGGTTCTGATATCTGTAAATGACTGTGGCAGCCTAACAACATATCTGCACACACAAATCACTAGTTTCAAGCTGAAAACCAGGAGTAACTGGTACATGTAAATGAACAGAGTGTTTTGCAAAGACCACCCACCCAATTTTCTCAAATTATATCCTCAGAAGATAAATGAAGACAAAGGTTTTCAATATATCTTTCCCAAATTAGAGGTTCTGTTTCCCCAACTGAAGACACGGAAGCCAAAAAAAGCAATTCACAGAGTCTTGTTCCAGCTGTTTGTCAGGGAATTCCATTTTTGCCTTACATCAGATGATAACATTCTCAATATTCGAACATCCTGTTTCAACTCTGGAAAAAAGCAGTAATGAAAAATCACTTGGTCTGAAGGATTAATCCAAGATGTTGAATGGTTTATGCAATACCTCATAGGTCCTGCAAAACTTTGATGTTTTTCCTCAAGTATCTGCAACTTTACTCAGCTCCAACCATTCGGCTGGTACAATCATAACTTAATATTTTAATTGCAGACCAGAATGAAAAGTGAAATACCAACTTTCTAGCAAGAAAAATACTCTGAATTTTTTATTTGGAAATTTCTCTATTATTTTCTTGGTATTTGAGGAATCTAACAGTTTCACAATTAAGTTGTTTGTTTTGTGTTTGTTTTTTTTTTAAAGTGACCTGACATATGTAGTCAGTTCAACACTGAACAAATGTCTTTAATGACAAATTTCATAAAAAACAATATTTTATCACATTTGGCATGTACCAATAAATGGAGGGAATAACATCTTACCAACAGGACTAAGTATTAAACATCTAAGTAAAATATACACATAAAAAGAAACTGGGGAGTTTCAGAGAGAGAAACTTAGCTGAATGAAATTTTACAGAAGTTAATAAGACATGGATTGCCAATTTAGAGCCCTTCCTATGAACACAACAGAACTCTTACACTCTAACCTATATAGGGCGGACATTTTGGTTAATGAGCCTTCAGTAGCATAAAATTTGTTTGTTTGCTTGTTTGTTTGCCTGTTTGTTTTTAAGCAAAAGCAAACATCAATGAAATCCAACAATTTTACATTACATTACAATTTTACAGCATTAGCTTATTTTAAAATATGTCAGATGTTCAGAATTGAAGGTCACAAAAAGCTAAGTTTGCCCCCTCAGACACAATATAAGCACCTCATACACTTACTCTTTGAGAAACAATTTATTAAATTAACATACAAATCACATTTATCTGTTAAGAAGACCTTAAGGAAAAGAAAGAAAGAAAGAAAGAAAGAAAGAAAGAAAGAAAGAAAGAAAGAAAGAAAGAAAGAAAGAAAGAAAGAAAGAAAGAAAGAAAGAAAGAAAGAAAGAAAGAAAGAGAAAGAAAGAAAGAAAGAAAGAAAGAAAGAAAGAAAGAAAGAAAGAAAGAAAGAAAGAAAGAAAGAAAGAAAGAAAGAAAGAAAGAAAGAAAGAAAGAAAGAAAGAAAGAAAGAAAGAAAGAAAGAAAGAAAGAAAGAAAGAAAGAAAGAAAGAAAGAAAGAAAGAAAGAAGGAAAGAAGGAAAGAAAGAAAAGGAAACATATACATTGATTTCTTTGGTCTACTGATAACAGAGTTTAGGCCCCTTTTACACCTATCCCCATATTCAAGCTGCTTATCCTGTTCATAGAAAAAGCATCTGTTCCACTAGCATGAATTCATATTTTCTTCTACTCTGTTTCTTCTGTTAGTTACTACTAACTGAAGAAGTTACTACTGTGCTACTGTACTGTGCTTTAAATTCCAGCACTGCAAGCTATATGATTAGCTACAACCAAAGTACATATAATAACAAGCTTCTGATTTTATAACAAAATTCCAAGTAATACTTTCTTTTTAATATTATTTTGCACTGTAGATATTAGGGAAAACAAACAAACAAACAAAAGATAGGAAGGAAAAAGAATCAAGTAGAATTTCTTCCCTCTGCTTGGCAGGAGCTTTTATTTTTTAAAAATGTGGAAACACATGACTGAATACAAAGATATTCCTGGTCACATAGTCTCCAACTGTGACCATTCCACAAGTAGTTTGGTTAATCCTGGACACTGTACTCATAAGGGACACTGTACTCATTTTTGGGGAGCATCAATGAATTATTCAAAACTGTAAGCAGCATCTGCCAGACTCATTAGGCTAACCTTCCAAGACTTCTTTATACATAAGAATTATTCTAAGTGTACTTCCAAATTTCTAAAGCCACCATATCAAATATTCAGTCACAAAAATATAGGTTTAGTTGTTGGCCTTTTTTCCAATGAGTCATGTGAACATTAAAAGAACAAATATCACCAGATGTTCTGTTTTCTTCCTCTTTTATTCTCTTCTCTCCATCTTCTTTATCCTCTCTCTTCATTTAGTTTTCCTGTATGTTGCTAAAAAGAAGAATAGAGGACTGAGTTTATACCTTTCCCAGACTAAGAAAATATATATATAAAAAGAAAGTAAAACTGGCTGTTAAAATAATAGGTAATCAGCAAGATTAACTCTACAATCAGGATGAAAAATAAAAGCTCAGCAGCATAAGTCATTAAAAAAATGAGAAGAATGCCAATATTAACTATCAAAGGTAGTAAATAATATTTTAATGGAGCATATGATTTCCTACCATAGTTTCTTACATCTCAGTGACAGACTGCTGGAACTACAGGACTCACTGCTGAACCCAGGCTAAAGAGCTCCATATGTTGCAGAAACAGTGCAAGAATGTAAATACATTACATCAGTGCTTTCCTACCCAAAATCAAAGAAAAATAAATACATGCACACAAAGACACATATATAAAAATTGTTATATAACAATTACATGTACATATGCATATATATACACACATATATATGTATACATATATACATGTATAACAATAGTGTGTAACCCTTTGTTGCACCCTATGACTGTATTAGATATGATGTTCTCCTCTCTTACCAAGTTAGACTGTAAGCTAGTCAGAGCAGTGTGCCTCACTGACAGCTACAACAGCATCTTTGATGCAGTGGAGCACCAATCTCATATGTTCAGATCAGATCTAGTAAAACTATTCAAAAGAGAAACCTTGGATGCTGCATACAGCAGATAAGCCAAAATAGAAGTGAAGTTATGTCTTGTCTGTGGTGTGAGGTCTATGCAAAGAGAAAAAGAGCACATACCATATTGATGCAAAATACAGTGTTCTTTCAAGTTATTCTATGTAGTTTTAAGCTTGACACATATTGCATGCCAAATTCAGCACAAAGCAGAGCAAAGATAGCCATCTAACATTTGGTGACCAGAGAAGAGATTTTTTATGTCTTCTTATCATTATTCCAGGGTCATTGTATTCATCCATAAAGATGGAAGCTGTTTCCTCTGTATTCTCTTCAACAGAAAGCATTTCAAATTTTTGTCAGCACTTTAGGTCCTGAGTTGAAACAATGCCTATCCAATTAATCCAAAGAAGCAGATGAAAGTAAATAACCTGTATGTACACTGTAAAAATAGTTTGCTATGAACAAACTCCTCAGCCTCCCATAATGATAAAATGTCTGTGCACTAGATGAGTACAGGTATACATAAAAGCTCTAGATACCTATAGAACACTATTTGTGGAAAATACAATCAGCTGGCACCTAAATGCATGCTCTGTGGCACACTCAGGACCAGTAACTTTTGTGTGCTCTTGCTCCAGCCAGACAGAATGCCTTTGCTGTTGTAGACACATGGGTAGATTGTCCCTCTATCCTGGCAGAGACCAACATATATATATGAACAATGATAACAAATATGATAACAAACATTGCAATCCCAGGCATCAGCTGAGTCTTGTACGGCAACAGCTATGGAACTTAAGTTACAGGTGAGATGCGCAGCTAAAACTCAGGTTTGCCCTGTTTGTCACTGTGTATCATGCTGAGCTTCAGGGTGGTGTCTGTGTGTGTACCCACTGCACTTATGCCAGTAATTAGCTGGGCAGTCCAGGCACTGCCCCACCTATTCATCTACACAGAAGAGACAATGGATCAGTTTGAGGCAATCAAATGGTTTGGAACAGTGGACTGAATCTGTTCTTGATTCTAAAGGCTCCCTTAGGCAGTTCCAGATACAGAACTGATCAAGTTGTGCATAGATAGTACACTTGTAAATAAACAGCAGAGGCTCCTCCTGAAGGCGTAAGAGCTCTTAGTACCTAGTTAGTTTAGCTTTGAGATACTTTGCTCACAGTTAAGAAAACCAATAGTGATGGATTTTGCTTGTGTTGGAGAAATCACGAAGAACCACAAGTAAGTTGAAGGTAAGAACTAAATAAAATAATATCACCCTTAAGGAGTCATAGTTGTATTGGGGTGATTATTTGACCTTGAATAGGACACATCAGTTATTTGGTGGCTCCAAGCTAAAATTTTCTTGAGATTATCTTTGAATGAGAAATAGTAGAAATTTGTAGTAGAGGGAATACTGTTATAATTAAATGAGCTATAACTTATGAACAGCTTTTTTATCTTTTATCTTGGACTGCTATTGATCCCATTTCAGCCCTGTTTAACTCTTTAAAACGTGGCAGATTTATTCTGACAATAATCATAATAGTGCATAATCACATGAAGCTATGGAAGGAGAACTTTCTGACCAGTGTCTCTCTGCATCAAATAACCATTTCATGAAAAGATAGCCGCAAAGACAAGACTGATAGGAAAAAAAGGGCAGAGGATTACAACGGCAAAGCTTTAAGTGTTCCCATGGGTCTCGAGACTTGTCTCATAACTGCCAGGAAGTTTGAATATGTTCCCATCCAGAGTTTTGTCTGAGCCACAAATCTCTTAAGCATAACTCCCTGAGGAATAAGACTTGTAAGATAACTGGTAGAATAATAGTGAGAACAAGAACAATACATTCTTAAGTACTGGGAATTTAATTGCCATTAACATCTGCCATCCTTTTATAATGTGAAGTTTGCATTTCGTTCCCTAATCTTACTAAGGATTCCATGAATAAACTTGAATCTTTAGTGAAGAATGGTTTTATTTGACCAGTTGGCTGTTGTGTTAAAGATAACAATGAACTGAATGTTGTGTTAAGATAAACAATGAACTATTCAGTGTGCCCTATTCCTCTTTTCACTTTAGCAAGTCTGCCCTCTGTGGTGCCTCTATACTCTTTTCCTTACAAAACAACAAATTCAAAAAAGATGACTGAAGAAAAAAAAATAGAGCTGAATTGAAGTTTAGTTCTAATAATGGAATTTCAAGACCTGTGAAGTCACGGGTCTTCAAGACCTGTAGCCACATGTTACCACAAGCTGAAAGACTTGAGACAGAGGATATTATTGAATTCAAAATGAATGAAGAGTTCTCTCCTGTACCTTGTGGGGTGAAGGGCCTTGCTGTGAAATGTCCAGCTCAGGCTACATTGGAAAGTCAATCTGACTGTGTGAACTCAAGCTCCATCAGAAAGCCTAGGGTCCTGTTCTTAACTGTCTGAGAACTGGAGTGGAAAATGGAAGGCAAGATGGGGGAGCTTTGCCACTATACTGTTTTTGGTTTGTTTGTTTGTTTGTTTTTAATACACTGACAGTGCATCTTTTGTAACACATCTGCAAAACCAGCAAAAGGCAGATGAAAGCAAGTATTGTGATCAAAGCTATGTGATCAATGCTGTCATAACCCTGCCAGAATATACACTGTGTTTGGGGTTCATAGAATATACATAGAATATATACTGTGCTTGAGGTTCTCCAGTTGTGAATGTCTGAGTCGTACCTTAGGCAGAAGATGCATTTTCTGTCTTGTTTCTCTTTTCTGACCCCTTCTTTGAATATTCATCTTCTTTTGTCCTCCAGGAACAAGATCAGAGTGAATAGCAACAGAAAATCGAGGAATACCTAAGCAGCTCAATTATCGTCTCCTTTTATCCTAGAAGAACTATTACTATTTTAATATAACCTAAAAGACAGCCAAAGAAGGGAATTTCCCTATAAAAACTCCCTGCAGCTAAAAGGGAAAGGGAAGGGATGATGTTTAACTGCAAGTTTTACTCTACATTTCAAGTGACTTATCTATTTTCCCTTTTTCTCAGTCTGTAATTGAAGGATATATTTGGAATGTTGGTTATTACAATGGGAATTAGACAGCAATAACTTGAAATGAAACCCCAAACCATGCTTCACTATTTACATTGTAACTGTGAACAAGGATTATATTAACATCTATCTTTTGTTGGGTCCAAGACACCCTACATTCAACACAGCACCTCATATTGCTTAGTAAAAGTAGAACTAGTTTGTGCTTTCTATAGTTTAATATCACCATATAAGAACACATTCCCAACTGCTTGTAGCTTTGCTAAGTTTTTACCATTTGCAGATTGGAAGCATTCCCTGCTGTATGTATACCTCAGAGACTCTTACTGGGGAAAGTGTCAGCTAAAGCATTTCAGTCACTTCCAAGAACAAGATTTCCAAGAATTTTGATTAAAAAGCTCTGAGGCGAGGAGAATGATACTGGGACTGACTGGGCAAGAACCCACAGGGCACAGATCCTGTGCAAAGAATAATAAGTAATTACATAATTTATCATAATGGAAACTCATAAGGACACTGAATTAAGGTGGCATAAGAAACTTGTAACTATTCAACTTCATAATTCATAAGAGCTTGACTTGCAAAGTCAGTGCTGTTATTTTAATGTGGCGTTTTGGTGTATATTATTTTCTAAGACACTACAGCTATAGAAAGAAATAAAACTCTTCTGCTCATTGTGCAAATGAACTATTTAGGAGGTTGGGAATCTTTATACGGAGTTCAATCTTTTCTGAAATGCCATGACCTCATACTGGTTTGGTGTACTGAGAACAAATGCCTGGTTAGCAAGTAACCGAGCAGTGTAGCGTACTTATAAGCAACTACAGGAAGTCAATATTTCTGACCTGCTCTTTCCAGACTAATAGATCACTGATGGATACACCTGTAAATAACACAGAAGATGAGGCTTCAGTTTTTGCATGTCTAGCAAAAATATTGTGAAAACTATTTGTAAAAGGTTTCCTTACTTAAGTAAACTTTTGTCAGACCTAGGCAATTTGGCATGCCTTTTGTTTATAATCTAGAACCTTGAAAAGCCTTCCCTATTTTCATAATTACATGCTGAAATAAAAGGAGGATTTATTTTTCCAGAGTGTTGCCTTTCTCATTTGTTTCCAAATGTGTTACTCTATAGAGAACAAAAAGGGTATGGTATTTTCATGTTAAGAACCAATGAGAATAGTCCCTATGAGACTTTGAGCTTCTTCAATTTGCAGTCATAGCAGGATGTTTAGCACCTCAAAGAATTAAGCATAAGAAGAAGGTCATGGCATTTTCAGGAGAATGAAAAAAAAAGAAAAAAAAAAAAAAAAAAAGCCCTATATTTATTCCCATCTTCCTAAAAGGTTCATTTTCACTATGAACAGAGTGTCTTGGAATTCTGTAAAATTATGCCCTGTTATTACAGACAGAGAGATGCAGGCTAATGTCTAATACAGAAAGTCAGTTCTTTAAGGAAATGTTATTCAAAATGTAAACTGTCGGTGTAAGGTACAGGGAAAAAAATAGGGCAGCATTTCATGACAAGAATAATAATGCAAATACATTTTCCATTCAACCATGTCAGATCTCCTGACTTCTATTTGCAATAACTTTTACAGCTATGAGATTTTAAAAGTAAAAATCGTTCTCACAGAGTAGGTATGTTTAATATTCTTGTCAACAGAAAGAGTGCAAGAGATTAACATAGTATTAAATAACTGTCCAATAACAGGATAGTTTAATTTCTAGGTTTTTGGCAAAGAGCAGAATTAGAAACACCAAGTCAAACACTGACCTGTGGTCAGTTACCTGACCATTTTGACCAGTTGATTCATATTCTATCAAATATTTTGATATTCTCAACAGGGACTGAAGAACAGTGAATTTATTTCTATGTATTGGATATTGAATCTGAAAAAAATAGTATTCACAAAAACACAGACCCAGTGTAGCTATATTAAGACTCTTTGTCTGTCAGAAAAAAAAAAAAAAAAAAAAAAAAAAAGTTGTAAAGGAGAGTTGATATAAGTATCTTCCCTTTCCCTGAACTTCGTGTGTGTTATTTTCAAAGTGTAGAAGTCTCCATCCTGTTGAGACACCAACAACAGCAACAAGTATTCCTTGAGGTGTCTTCATGAGGTGAACAGGAGTCCAATGTACAAAGCATGTTAAAGCACAGACCCTGTTTGTCTTAGAATTGTAGAATCATAGAATAATTAAGATAGGAAAAGACCTTCAAGATCATCTGGTCCAACCATCATCCTACTACCAATGTCACCCACTAATCCAAATCCCTAAGCACCATGTCCAACCTTTCCTTGAACACCTCCAAGGATGGTGATACCACTTCCCTGGGCAACCCATTCCAATACCTGACTGCTCTTTCTGAGAAGAAATGTCTCCTAACTCCCAACCTAAACCTCCCCGGTGCGATTTGAGGCTATTCCCTCTAGTTCTATCATTAGTTACCTGTGAGAAGAGGCTGACCCCCAACTCTCCACAACTTTCTTTCTGAAGTCTGTAGGGGAGTTACACTCTTAACTTTCCTCAAAAAGTGCAATGCATGTACATGTAAAGACATGAGCCTAAAGCCTATGCCCACTCTGTCTAGTGGAGTATGGCTCAAGAGCAGTCCAAAGTATGCAACATAAGAAGTAGGTTTGCAATGGCTTACAGATAATGATCCAAGACCAGACAGACCTCTGTTGTCCCATTTATCAGTGGTGTTTTTTGTTTGATAACCCCAACAACCCACATTTCTTGCTTAACACCACTCAAATATTTTTTTTTCAGAAATCTGGTTTTGCTTCCTTTTACAAAATATCTTGGTACTCTCTGATAACTGGGGAACCAAGAACTCCAAGAGGTTTAAATCCTGATTTGGACAGCAAAGACAAATTTACAGCATTTTGTTGTTGTTGTTCATAAGAAAATATGAATTTCTATATTGGAACAGGATTTTTTCTTACAAAAGTAAAAATTTCTTCATTCATTTCTTCATTCATTCGTTCATTAATATAAACTTGGAAAGATTTATATAATTACATGCATATTTTAAGGAAAGATTGATTGATTTACGGAAATACAGCACATGGGTTTTGCTAGTTACCTATAATTATTTCCCACTGTTAGCATCAGTAAGTCATCCAGCAGACTGATGGAAAGTAGTCTTAAGTGTGCAGCAAAAGTAAATGGGAACAGTATCTTCTGCAGACGAAGGAAATTAAGATATTTCAAAAGATGTTTTCAATGTAACATCACAGAGCTTTCTGAATTAATGCATATTTAGGTTTGATTACGGAGGACTGTCATTAAGAGGTGGTTTCAAGGCACTTGACTAGAAAGCTATTCCAGATGTTGTGAGTTAAACAGAGGGTGTATTTATTAAGCATTTTTGTATTTTCCATTTCAGTGTGTACTAAGCTGCTGTTTTGTTGTTGTTGTTTCTTATCTTATTATTGTCAAAAAAAAAAAAATGGAAACAAACAGAGACAATGGAAATAACAACAAATGATAAAGTCAACCACATGTTCAAAAATGTCTTTAGATTTATTACAACAATTTCATCCATTGAGTCAACAAGGCATAAAACCTAATGGAACAGACCTTCAAAAGATGTGCATAGGTATACCACCCTTATAGATGCATCAATTTATAATTGCTGTTAGACAATCTTCTGTCTGTGTTTTTAAAATCATACAATAGCCACAAATAAATGTACCATGTAAAGAAGTCTAGAGCAAAATAACATAGAGCTGAAATAAACTGCAAGAGTAAGAGATAAATTTGGAGAAAAAGGAATTATTTTTGGAGGTCATTTTAAGATTCCTATAAGTGTTTTCACTTTCCTTATTATCCTCTACTACACTGGGTTATGAACCTGTTAAGCATTGTGTTAAATAACTCTGGAAGTTAGAAGTATCCAATACTTGTTTTCAAAATGCTCTCCTCCTGACCAGGACAGATATATAGTAGGCAAATATATTTAGTGCTTTGGACTCTGCTCTTTTTACCATCAAACTATGTAATTGTATACGTGTAACACTTTCTGAAATCTGAATTTGTGGTTATTATTTGATTACCTTGCTAGAAATTCAGCACCTCTTAGTCTTCTGCAACAAGGAATCTTTTCAATATTTACAATACAAAGCCTTTACTAGTATGTACCTAAATATTTTTCAAAGCTCACATAAATTCACTATAAAGACCAGAACTCACTACATCCCTGCTGCCATTGATGCTTCCCACCCATGTTTTTGTGACATTGGAATCATAGGTAGGTATAAAAGAGAACTCAGGAAGTCATCCAGTCTATCCCATTGATCTTCTCTTCCATGTACAACTCAGAAAATTATAGCAAAATCAAACCCTTTCTATGTACATGAGGGGGGGGGATGGCTTATAAGCACCATGAGTCCTACAAAGGGTAGCCTTTGGAAAACGGTAGACATATAATCTGCCCATACTCTTTTGGTTTTGAGACAGTCTCAGGGAAGAGTTGGATATTTGCATTTGGCCCCTGGCAAAAGCCTACTGGCAAAGGGCCCTAATGCAGCAGGGAAAAAGTGAGTTTGCCCATAAAGATCCTGCCTTTGTAGAAGTGAAGTTGACAGTCTCTCCAGGGATCCTGAGAGCTCACATAGCTGAAAGGAGAGGGGGACTTACCCATCAGCAAGTGTGTAGCTCTTAAAAATCTCCCACAGAGAAAATGATTTACAGGAATCTAGAAAACGGATCTTCTGACACTTTCTTATTCCACCAATTCCCTCCCTTGGGTTTCTCCCCAAGACGAAATGATTTAGTTTGATGTACTTTGCCATCCGCATTACTTACAGATCTCAACCATAAAAATAATCTTTAAAAGACCTCTTCATTTTTCTCCAAAAAAAAAATAATTTCTGTAAAGTCTGGTAACTACCTCATTACTACTTCCCAGTACTTCACAGTCAAACTATTTAGTCATATTAGACAATCACAAAAATGAAATATTTTAAAGCACGCTTTTTGTTCTAAACCATGTTATTGCTAAATTTTATTTCTTTCATCACTCCTCTGTCAGCCTTTCTGCACTTTCACTCTCAGTTCCTTCTGAACTTGCATTGAAATCACTATTTGCACAGAAATCAAACACAGAGTTATTCAAGTATCTACAATATTCTAATGTTATATTCTAAAAATAACTCTTTTCCTTAGAAAAAAATAATGGTGCTTTGAGTTGTGTTTTGTTTTGTTTTGTTTTTCTTTTTTTTTTTTTTTTTGGTTGGTTGGTTGTTGTTGGTTTTTGTTTGGTTGGTTGGTTTTTGTGTGTTTCTCTTTTTCTGAAAGGGCACTTCTTTTTGGAGTTGGGGTTGTTCAGCCTGGAGAAGAAAAAGCTGCAGGGAGCTGTTATAGTGGCTTTCCAGTACCTAAAGGGAGCCTACAGAAATGCTGGGGAGGGAACCTTTGTCAGGGGGGTGTAGTGATAGGACAAGGGGTAATAGTTTTAAACCAAAAGAGGAGAGATTTAGATTAGACATTAGAAAGAAGTTCTTTACTCAGAAGGCAGTGAGGAACTGGCACAGGTTGCCCAGAGAAGCTGTGGATGCCCCATGCCTGGAGGTGTTCAAGGCCAGGTTTGGTGGGACTTTGAGCAACCTGATCTAGTGGGAGGTGTCCCTGCCCATGGCAGGGGGGTTGTAATTATATGATCTTTAAGGACCTTTCCAAAGGTCCAATCCAAAGTATTCTGTGATTCTGTGTGATTCTGTATAATACTAGTAATCTGCAACAAAGGATGTTGTTTCTCAGCAACAGATATTAATCTTTATGTTTGGAACTTTGTGATGAAACACAAACACACGTATTCTCTAGAAATTGTGCCCTTTCCTGTATAACTCCTCTGGCTATATGTTATTGTGGACACAGAATCATGGACAATCATTGAACTTTCAAAGTTAATAATGGCACATCTTCCTTTACTATCTACGTTTTCTTTATTGATAACATTTACCAACTCTTGCAAAATCTGCAGAGAGGTGAAAATGGCGTACTGTCTTTCATTCTCCTAATATATCAGAATGTTTGAAAAGGGAATCCCTTCACTTGCTTGTGTTAGCTATCTTTAGCTGAGAAAGAAAGCTGAGCTATCTTTACTGCCAGTATGAATTGGAAAATAATCTCTATTATTAACTAATTTAAGGAGAAAAATGGAACTTTATTACCTAAGTCAAGCTATGCTTAACAACTTGGCTATAAATAGTGAGCATTACACTGTAGCTGGCATACTTACACTCCATGACTTCATTATCAATGATTAGAAGGTCATACTAAGTTAAAGTCCAACTCTGGTGTCTTCTTTAAAATTATATATTTACAAAATTTACTCTTGCTTTGGAACCTAACAAAATGTTTCTGTTTATTCTTCATTCACAATCACATCCCCACTGTAATTATTTTAGTGTACTGGATGTCTTAACTGAGGATAAATACATGTATATTTGCCACAAGTGAAAGTTGTTTTTTATCCTGAGGAAGGCATAGAAGATCTGTTGAAGACCAGAGACAGGTGTCTAGGTACTGCTTCCTCAGTTCAGAGACAAGAACTTGTTGACACCACAAAAAAACCCTGATCTAGGAGACCATACTATGTTTCTCCTTGAAGAAACATTCAGCATTGTGTGATATATACTCATCTGACAGGTCATCTTCTGAGGTGTCAGTCTCAGGAGATTCCAAGCTATATTCTCTGTAAGTTATGGAGGAAAATGTATATAGCTTGTTCTTTCTAACTTAAGAAACCAAAATTCTAGGTACACTGTTAGAAAGAATTTAGCTGATCTGTATTTTTATGGATAGAAAAGGTAGCAGCTTGTTAAACAAATATGAGACTTAATTCAGAATGCAATGCATTCTGCACTTTTTATGATGAAGAATTAATTACCAAAATGCTTTCTTGGCTGGAATACATAAAAATACTCATATCCTTCTGAAGGAAGATAGAAATAAAATTACATAAACAAAACAAAACAAAAAAAAAAAAAGAGAGAAAGCACAAAGGACAATAAAGTGTGAAGGAAAAAAAAAAGTCAAAAGCCTTGGAATTTTCAAGTGACTTACTTATCTTTTCATTTCAAGTTTGCACTACAGCCTCTTCACTTGTTCTATCCTGGACTTCTGTCAGGATTATTTCAAATGCATTCATCAAGTACAGGCATAAATATAGACCATAACGGTGACTAGACAGAAGACTCAGACAAAATTTCATTTGGCTGTTGCCCAAGTTAGTCAGACAAAGATATTTCAAAAAGACATTAGTACACAGAACCATTGTGGCTATATACAGCAGCAAATAATTACAATACCACATGGATTTGACTTTGATTTGTCCATTTTTGTGGGTACATTTGCAACTAGTACTCAAATGCACTCATAATCCTGGGGGTGAGGAAGCAGCACAAAACAGCAGACAAATATGCAAATGTTCATTTTCTGGATTTTGGACAGAAAAGGCTCTGGAGTTTGGTTTCATGTCAGCAATGTTTACAAGACATTTTGGTTTTATTGTACCTGAGTGATGATTAGTTTAAATCATCTGTTGGAATTACAGCTATCATCAATCTTTAATAACAGGTAGGTTTACAAATGCTAAAATAAAAGGTTGTGAGGTAAGACAAAGTACACTTCTTCCTCAGATAGTGTGCTGAACCAAATTTACCCTAATAGCAATTGCATTGAACCAGATTGCTCCAGAAGGTTTACATCCTTAGAGTCTCTGACTCTTCTACTTTTCATCTAAATAAATCATAGGGTGGTGTCTTACTAGCTAAAGAGAGAGAAATGCAGTTAATAGTTTCCAAACAGATGGAAAATTTACTGGCAATCACAAAATCACAGCACAGAATAGTAGAATAATGTAAAAAAAAATTAGAATAGTAATGTAGAAAAGTAGAATAATGATTACCATTTCGAACAGTACTAGCACATCACTGATAATATTAAGATGCCATACAGACTCATTTGGTCATGTCAACAGAAACACCTTCTTTAGTAAAACCAAACTATATACAACTTTCACTTGGATTTTTGAAAATTAATTTATTAATTATCAAATCCAGCTTCCAAATGCTGTGCCTCTGTAAGCTCAAAATTCAGGTAGTTTGTACTAAGGACTGGAATCCACGCCTCAGCAAACTGTTTTCTACCAACATCATAAATTCAAACATAACACGACCACCAGCAAGAAAGCTCTATGTGTGTCATCAGGATTCTTGGTGGCTCTTGGCTGTGAATGGATGCAACAAGTTTTATGTAAAATTTCTTTGTTTTGGCTCAACAAAATTGGTATAAAATCAATTTTACACATTTCAGAAAATAAATAGGAGTCTTATTTTGTAAGGCTATTAGGCAGCTTTTGCATTTTTCAATATATAATTTGATAGGGAGATAGTAAGATTTATTGCTTATTACTAACAAGCTAGAGAAGTGAGAAACTAAGGAAAGAAACCAAAAGCACCTTCCCCCCCATTCACCCTCTTCCACCTGCTGCCCCTGAGCGGCGCAGGGGAACGGGGGAATGGGGGTTATGGTCAGTCTACAGCACTTCTCTGCCGCTCCTTCTCGGTCACTCTCATCCCCTGTGCTGTGGGGTCCCACCCACCGGATGCAGTCCTTGATGAACTGATCTGGCATGGGCTTCCCACAGGCAGCAGCTCTTCCAGAACTGCTCCAGGTATGGGTCCGTACCACAGGGTCCATTCCTCAGGAGAAAACTGCTCCAGCCTGGCTCCCCCACGGGCAGCAGCTCCTGCCAGGTCACCTGCTCCTGCGTGGTCTCCTCTCCACAGGCCACAGGTCCGGCCCAGAATCTGCTCTGGCAGGGGTCTTCCACAGGCTGCAGCCTCTGTCAGTGCAGGGCCACCTGCTCCACCGTGGTCTCTTCCACGGGCTGCAGCATGGAACCCTGCTCCACCGTGGTACTCCATGGGCTGCAGGGGGACATCCTGCTTCACCATGGTCCTCACTCACAGGGGACTTCTGCTCCGGCGCCTGGAGCACCTCTCCCCCTCCTTCTTCACTGACCTTGGCACCTGCAAGGCTGTTCCTCACTCCTCTCACTCTCCCAGCTGCTGTGTGGCGCAGCGTTTTTTTCCCTGTCTTAAATATGCTCTCACAGAGGCACAAAACAACATCGCTTATTGGCTCGGCTCTGGTCAGCAGTGGGGCCCTTACCAAACATGGGGCAGCTTCTAGATCCTTCTCACAGAAACCACCCCTATGGCCCCCTGCTACCAAAACCTTGCCACGTAAACCCACTACAGGATCTTTCCAGTTTTCTGTAGAATTTTAAAAGTTTGCCTACTAGGAATCTTAAATAAAATTTGTGCAAAAAGAAAGTGCTTTCAATGGATGAGTAACTATGACAATAAATACAGTATATAAAGTTGACCATTATGAGAACATCATATTTCCAAGAGTTTATAATCAGAATGAAGTTCTGCTGAAGGTCTTCCAAAGTTTTAAATGTGAGCTCAAAAGCTTTGCTAATTCTAAACTTATTCCTGGAATTTTCAACCCTTTATATATTTTTTTTCTCGAAAGAAAAATATTTTGGTTTAGGTTGAGGGTTTTTTGTTGTTGTTGTTTGTGCTTGTTTGTTTCAGAAAAAAAATGTATTCTATTTCCTATTCTTTACCTTAAACTCATTCATGTAACTCTTGTACAAAATCATATTTCCAGTGTAATCTTAGTAATTTCAATGGATATCCTTATACTTGTAAGGTAAGTGACCTCAGAGCACAGGTCTGAGCACAAGTATACAATCATCTGTACTGCAGAGTTGTTAACATTATCTCCAGTCACTTAAAACAATGTTGAAGCACACCAAAATGAATAATAATCTCCCAGTCAACACTCGAATGTGGTTTGTGGAACAGTTCCAGTGGGCAGCAGGGTTGAGACCACCCTGCTCTTTGGCTCTGTGGAAGTAGAGTACATGGTCATCTGACAACAACCTCATCCTGTCTCTTGTGCTCAGAGTCAGAGAATGGACATTTCTCCATTTTATTTACTAGAATAAAGGCATCCAGTGAATTATCTGAGTTTCAAAATGCAAAGCAATATAATCTTATCTCCTACACAGGGCATCAGGACTTCTAGGAAGTTCTTCTAGGAAGTTTATTAAGGCTCAAAAAGAACCTACATTTTCTGAAGAGACACATCTCATTCCTGAAGACCACCAGTAAGAACGCATCTGATGAGGTTTCGGTCAGCACAGAAAATTTCAGAGCCACACAGTTCTTATGTGCTTTGATACATCTTTTGTAAAATGTCATTTTCATCCACACATCTCGCTACCATATTGGTACAAAGCAGTTGTTCCATACTTTGAAAAACGCTTGAGCAGTGTGATACACCATACTACAGCATACCCTGCCCCACAGCTTGCTCTTCCTGTTCAGACAGGAAAAGCTTGGCTCACAGGAGGGAGCTTTCACTTTGGAGATTCACTTAATGCCTACACCTGTGCAAAAATTATTGACAACTGCTAAAAAGGGTCAGTTCAGCAGCAAACTAGAGCTTCTCTTTAAGAGATGTTCATACAACCTGAAAAAGCTATGTGTGCTTTCCCTAATTTTAGTCCTTAATCTTCTTCCAGAATATTTCTTTTCTGAACCAGAAAAGAAATAACAAAAAAAAAAAAAAAAAATTGTCTTCTAGAACTGAAACTATTAGCTCTTATACCAAGCTCCACACATTACACAATAATTTCCAAGAGGCACAGCAATGCCTCTAGGCTGTTGGAGAAATGTGCTTATTTGGGACAAAACTAAAAGCTTTGTTTTATAAGGGAGGGGACAAAGAGGAGGATGGGAACTGAGCTCCCACTGAAAGTTGACAGCAGTTGAAACTCAAAGTCTGAACCTTTTAAAATTTCCAGTTCTGTTCAGTACCCCAAATCACTTAATAAATCACAAGACCAGTGAGGGAAAAGGAAAAAATGGAAAACCTATCCCACATTAAACTGTAATTTCTACTAATGGTTGTGTAGAAAAATTTACTAGTACTCATCTGTCCTGTGAGGAGAAAAATCTGTGTGTTAAGCAAATAAAAAATAATACACTTTTTCTGGCATTTACATCTTTAAAAAAAATTGTACTTTAATCTCCACATTGTAGCAACAAACAACATGTCTACTCCTGAAAACAAAACAAGGAACAGGATTCTCACCAAATGCATTATAATTAAAAGTATTCACATTAGAACAAAGGCAACATATGAGAGAACAGCTGGCTCATCTGAGCATTATGCTTAACATTTATCATCAGGGAGACAAAAATAAAAGCTAGGCCACTCTTTAAAGTTGGCTTGACCCATTTTATATGATTTTTAAATGCAAAGACCAAAGAAATTACAACCAGCACAAGGATGTTGATCTGATAGAGAAGGTCCAGAGGAGGGCCATGAAGTTGATCAGAGGGCTGGAGCAGCTCTCCTATGAAAAAGGCTGTTCAGCCTGAAGGAGAGAAAGCTCTGGGGTGACCTTATTACAGCTTTTCAGTACTTAAAGGGAGTTTATAAAAAAGATGGAAAGCAACTTTTTGCTTGGGCAGACAGTGACAGGACAAGGGGGGATGTTTTAGACTGAAAGAGGGAAGATTTTGATTAGATGCTAGGAGGAAACTCTTCATTCAGAAGGTAGTGAGGCACTGGAAAAGGTTGCCCAGAGAAGTTGTGGATGCCCCATCCCTGGAGGTGTTCAAGGCTGGGTTGGACAAGGCCCTGGGCAACCTGATCTAGTGGGTGGCATCCTTGTCCATGGCAGGCGGGTTGGAATTAGATAATCTTTATGGTCCCTTCCAACCCAAGTTGTTCTATGATTCTATGTTTCTGTAATATGATTCTTGTCTTGCTGGTCTCGCAGTCCCCTTATAGCTAGTTGCTGCCTGAGCAGGTGGCCCAGGCAACTAAAAGACATTCTGTAGGTGGTTAAGTGTTGATATTTCTTCTGTTTGTTGGATCGTTGACAGGACAGAATCATGATAAGAGAAGATATTTGGAAGCAATCTGGGTGTTAAAGATAAAAACCTGTGTCTTCTTTTGCCCCTCTAAACTTACCAAGAATAGTGCTGCTGGCTTTTTCTTTTCTCTCCTGAGAGATGTTACATTACACTAAATATTCTGATCTTCTGATACTAAGCTCTTTCTCTGGCCTTTTACCCAGCCACGATCAAACTTCTTTTCCTCCTCCCTCACCCTCTTTTCTTTCAGCGGCTTTCCTGTCTGACTCCAGCAGCTGTTTGTCCTTTACAGACTCCGTCTTCCCACAGCTCACAGCTGCACTAACAGACTTTTCCAGCTATCTGCCCAGTCTCTGAGTCTTTCTTTTGGCTCTCCAGCAAACCCAGAATCTCCACCTGCATCTCCGGGTTATCCCCAACACTCAGAGTGGGATCTTGGTTTAATTTTACTGGCACCATTTTTTAATAGCAACACTTTTTTTTTTTTTTTTTTTTTTTTTTTAAACTTCACTGGAACAAAGGAAAAAGCTAAAATAAATATATGAGGAAAGTGGGATGTTTCACTATCAAGCACATGATGAATAGAAGTCATAGATTCACAAAAATTAAAACTGGAAAAGACCCACTGGCTATTTGGTCATCTTGTCTGTCCCTGCCAGTGCAGGACTGTTCCCTACAGTACTTTTAATAGCAATCAAGAATGTAGAATAAATAATTATTTGACCTTTTATTATGGTTCATAATGACGTTACTGTGTTGTTTTCCAGTCTATTTTTTTTCTGTGCTCAGCTGTCTGTATATAAACACCAACTAACTCTATCACTTCTTTTTTCATTGCCACTCAGAAATGTTGCCTCCTTCTGTGTCACAAAAGGAATTATACACTTCATGCATAAAAGAAATAAACAGCAATATATTTATTGATGAGAATAGTGATTTAGCAAAGCTTAAATGTGAGTAAGAAAGTAATTTAATAAAGTTCTAAAGGTAAACGTGACATTAACAAGATTCCTGATGGCAAGGTCACTTGATTATTTATGACATGAAGAATAGGGTCAGACTAAAAGCATCAGAGAGACCCTCAGATTGAGTCATGAGGTTCAGAATGGAGTCCCTTTTGCTGTCCAAACTTTGAGGATTTATGAGTGGATCCTATCTTAATCATAGATTTAATGGTTCATGCCTAAATGATTATATGCACAATGAATCCTTTACATCACTTAGATAAGTTTCAGCATGCTTAGCAAATTAATTGCAAAATTTAAACAAGCTAGCTATTAGCCACTTACCAAGTATCTGTCACAGGTAATAAATCTCTCAACCTCAAGGAGTAACCTTCAGAGTTGTTCCTGCTCAAGGGGAAGGTCATGGCATGCAGCTCACTGCAGTACAAGAGAATGCAACAGTCTCTGGGCTGTCCCTTATTTATGGCATAAAATGACTGAATACTAGTTGTATTTGCATACCAGACATATTTGTTCGCTGCATGCTCATTTAGTCCTTGGATCTTTCTTACCTGAGTCTACCCTGAGTCCAGTTCAGCTATCACGACCAGATGCGTTCATCACAGCCACTGATGGCTATTATCTGAGCAGTGTTATGGGTGAAAAATCAAGTTGAGGGGGGGGAGAGGGAGGGGAAAGGGGGAGAGGTAGAAGGGAAAGTACATTACCAAACATTGGAATAACATTCATCTGTAACACCTGAGCCCTGGTCTTCTAAAAACATGAAAACAATCTTTTGTCTAATCTAAAGGACTTGGTCTGTCTACTGAAAGAGAAACACAGAGAACTTCAAGTTCTATATATTTTTCTGAACCACCTAAAAATAACAGCAGTGACAATGCTAACACAGAGGAGACCTCCTCAGCCTGCTGTTGCTGAGCTCTTTCTACTCTTAGAGACATGGAGTTAGAGAACAACCATGGGTAGAAGAGACCTCTGGACAACATCTGAGCCAAACTCCCTCTCAAGACAGGGCCAAGTCTGATATTATGTCAGTTTATTCAGTCTTTTTTTTTTTTCCAGTTGAACTCCAAAGATGGAGCCAGAAGCCACTTTAACAAATTGCTCCATCACCTGACCTCCCCAACGGGTGTTGGATTTTATTCTTTCTGTCTAATTGTGATTTTCTGCCAAGGAGCAGCAAAAGCAGTGCTACTCCCCCAGGAAAGGGGAACCAGGAGCTGAATTTGACACAGCACAGGCAGGGCAGCTCCCTCCCTGAGTAGGCCACAGACCCACAGTGTCTGAGCAGGGTGGGCAGAGAATGACTTATGAGAACAGAATTAGTTGACAAAGGTTCGTGAGAAGTAGGTCCTGTTTAACTGCTTTGATTTTTGTTTTTAGGATATGATCTCCCATCTTATCAATCAAGGGAAAATAGCTGATGTAATCATTTTGGATTTAAGTAGAGCTTTTGACACAGTTTACCACAGGATCCTACTGGACAAAATGTCTAGCATACAGCTTGACAAGAGCATCATATGATGGGTAAAAAATTGGCTGACAGGTAGGGCTCAAAAGGTTATGGTAAATGGGGTTACATCAGGCTGGGGGCCAGTCATCAGTGGGGTCCCCAGGGCTTCATTTTAGGGCCAGTTCTTTTAAATGTCTTTTCAATATTTTTGTAAATGATTTGGATGTAGGATTGAAAGGTGTTTTGAGTAAATTTGCTAACAATACTAAACTGCGAGGTGTGCGCTGGTACAGTCTCACCTCGAGTACTGTGTGCAGTTCTGGGCATCACAGTACAAAAAGGACATGAAACTATTGGAGAGTGTCCAGAGGAGGGCTACTAAGATGGTGAAGGGCCTAGAGGGGAAGACGTATGAGGAGTGGCTTGGGTCACTTGGCCTGTTCAACCTGGAGAAGAGGAGGCTGACGGGAGACCTCATTGTGGCCTACAGCTTCCTCACGACAGGGAGTGGAGGGGTAGGGGTACTGGACTAGATAAGGTCCTTTCAGGGTCCCTTCCAATTCCTAACATTCTGTGGTAGGCTCTGATCTATTCTCTTTAGCGGCAAGCAAGAGGACCTGCTGGAATGGTGTCAAGCTGCAACAGGGAGGTTCAGGCTGGATATCAGGAAGAGGTTCTTCACCGAGAGGGTTGTCATACACACTGGAACAGGCTCCCCAGGGATGTAGTCATGGCACCAAGCCTGTTGGAGTTCAAGGAATGTTTGGACTGTGCACTTAGTCATATGGTCTGAATTTCTGGATAGACCTCTGTGGTGCCAGGAGTTGGACTTGATGATCCTTGTGGGTCCCTTCCAACTTAGGATATTCTATGATTCTATAATATTTTCAGAGAAGGCAAGACAGTGAGTCTGGTCCAGGCTTCATCTCAGATCAGCAAAGAACAAGATTGGAGACAAACCAACCTGTGGTGTAAGTCTGGAGTCTGACCTTAAAAAAACAGCCAATAAGCTGGGAGAGCAGGAGACAGTATTGTACCTACAACATAGGTCAGGCAAAGCCTAGGGGCCCAGACCTAACCTTAAATGAAGTCTCCCAGCTGATTGATTGTGTGAAGGCCTCAGTAAAGCTGGTCAGGGACACTAAGGTATAATAGCGCACTCACAACTTTTCCCTTGTTGCTACTTATGTCCACTGGTCTTCTTCCTTTCACTGTGAACAGTAAGCAGTGTGTACCTTCATTCTCTCATTAAGAAATCACTCATCAGGCAGCCAAGAAGGGTGATTAGCCCTCATTTCCTAAACCAAACACAGCTCCCAAAGTGTTTCGTATATTATGTGTTCCATACCTCAGTTATTCTGGTGGATTTCCATTGGATCCTCCCTCCTATGTATCTTTCTTTTCTTGTCTTTGTCCAGTCCAAAACTCCACCCAATACTCCAGATGTAGAGTATTACAAGTGACAAATAGAAAGGAAGAATCTTTCAACCTGCTGGCTCTCCTTTTGTTAATACATTAATGCAAAGGAATTTTCTTGACTTATGTTCAACTTGGCCATTTACACCCCTCAGGACCTTTTCTGCAAAGCTGCTTTCTATTCAGTTAGCAACCTCTTTTTTTTTTTTTTTTTTTTTAACATGAGTTTATCATGTTCCAGGAGGATGGTGCTGTGCTATCCTTCACTGAACTTATTAAGGTTTCATCAGCATATTTCTCCAGCCTCTCAAGATATTTCTGAACATAGAAACACAGTTGTGTTCTGAAGTATATTGTTGTCAGTAAACATGATGGCATTCCACCATCCAAGCATTCATGAAGATGTTGAACAGCAGTGACTCTGATATTGATTATTGAACTCTGATACAAGTTACTTCTACACAGTCCTCGGTAGAATTTCAACCTGCTAACCACTTTGAGCGCAGTGACCATCTTACCACATAGTCTAGCTATTATGTCCTTATGACTCCATTCTGACTACACAGATGCTATGGGAGACAATGTTGAAGACTTTACTAAAGTTAATGAGAAAATTATCCTCTCCTCTTCCTTCATTCTGCAAGCCAGTCGCCTCCTTACGGAAGGCAATCTTATTGGTCTGGCAAGACTTGATCCTGGAAAATTCATCCTGGCAGTTCCAAAACACCTTGTCCTTCAAGGGGTTTGAACTTGTGTCCAGGAGGATATGGCCCATAATGTTCCTAAGGACTAAGGTTGGGTTGGCAAGGCCATTCTCGCACTTCTAAAAAGTGGGCATGAGCTTCATCTCAACTTTTTACAGTTGTCAGGAAAGTCCCATAATCCCATGATTTTTCAATGATTGATAAGTGAACTTCATTATTACAACTGCCAGCTCACTCATGCACCCTCAGATGGACCTCATCCAGTTCTAGGTACTTGCATATGTGCATTTTTTTTCAGTGGTCCTTGTCTCAGTCTTCATCTACCATGGGTGCTGCTTCAGACACTCAGAAAGGACATGGGGGATTCTGGTGGGCTTTCACACAGATAGCTTTTTCCAATTCAATTTCCATTTTCTTTTCTCACAACATGTATTATTCTACACATTCTATTTAACCATATGGGGAATAGCCCTTCCTGGGAACACATAGTCCTTGTGCCTGTGCAGGACCAAGTACTATAGGCAAGACTAAGGCTTTTATATAAACTGTGATATTGGTTCTTCCATACAAAGATTGTCTTTACATAGTTGATAATTTTTAGTTTCAAAAAAAAAAAAAAAACAAATACTGTTATTCTAACCTGTTGCCAGTTTCATAGCTAAATTACATGGTCATAATGGGACTTCATTTGAACTGAATTCTTAGGGAGCAAAATGAAATGTGTTCCTTCTGTGGACACTATAATGAAGACTGTAATTCAGCCTCAATAATTTTAGTTAGAGCTATCAGACAATTATTCATGACAACTTTCCTGCAGTTTCTTAGCTAAGGTATTTCACCCAGGTATGCATTCAGTAACATGACAAAATGTCTGTTCAATATCCTATTTCATGTTGCAGAAAACCTATGCTCTCCATATCTACTTCAAAAGACTCATTTCACAGGATTTGTTCTTGCTTGCATTCAGAAAGGGTTAGTCAGTATAGTAGCTCCCCTACCATACTCAGTCTTAAGACAGACACAACCATATCTCTCATGTCAGGGAAGTATAAGCACCACATACATACACTGAAATATTTTATTTGATCCTTCTTCCTCTGCTGTTTCTGTTGGCTCACAGCAGAAGAACTGTGGGAATACCAGGATACCAAAATATATTGTTATAGGTGAATGGAGTGAAATCCAGCTGGTGACCGGTCACAAGTGGTGTTCTCCAGAGGTCATTGTTGGGGCCCATCCTCTATAAAATCTTCATTGATGATTTGGATATGGGAACTGAGTGCACTCTCAGTAAGATTGCAGATGACACCAAGTTAGGGGGATGTGTCAATCTGCTGGAGGGTAGGAAGGCTCTACAGAGAGACCTGGACAGGTTGGATCAATGAGCAGAGGCCAATAGGATGATGTTCAACATGGCTAAGTGCTGGGTCCTGCACTTTGGCCACAAAAACCTCATGCAAAGCTATGGGCTTGGGGAAGAGTGGTTTGAAAGCTGTGCAGAGGAAAAGGATCTGGGGGTGTTGGTTGATGCACTCCTGAACATGAACTGGCAGTGAGAGAAGGCCAATGGCATCCTGGCTTGTATCAGGACTAGTGTAGCCAGCAGGACCAGGGAGGTGACTGACCCCCTCTCATGAGGCTGCACATCAAGTACTGTGTTCAGGTTTTGTTCCCTCACTTCAAGAAAGACATCAAGGCCCTGGAGCATGTCCAGAGAAGAGCTACGAAGCTGGTGAAGGGCCTGGAACACAACGTGGGGGGAGGGGAAGGGATAGGGGAGGGGGGGGGATGGGGGAGGAAACAGCTGGAGAACAGCAGCTGGGAGAGAGAGAGGAGTAAGAAACAGCCTTGTAGATACCAAGGTTGGTGAAGAAGGAGGGGGAGGAGGTGCTCCAGCTGTCAGAGCAGAAGTTCCCATGTGGACTGTGAAGAGGACCATGGTGAAGCAGGTTGTCCCCCTGCAGCTCATGGTGTACCACAGTGGAGCAGGGTTCCACACTGCAGCCCATGGAGGAGACCATGGTGGAACAGGTGGACCTGAACTGAAGGGAGGCTGCAGCCTGTGGAGGACCACCGCTAGAGCAGATTCCAAGCTGGACCTATAGCCCATGGAGAGAAGCATGTTGGAGCAGTTCTTGAAGAGCTGCTGTCTGTGGGAAGCCCGTGCAGAATCAGTTCAGGAAGGACTGCCTCCTTTGGGAGGAACCCAATGTGGAGCAAGGGAAGAGAGTGACCGTGAAGTAGCAGCAGAGACAAAGTGCTATAGACTGACCACAGACCCTCTCCCTCTGTTCCCCTGCACAACTCATTGGGGAAGGTAGAAGAGAGTGGATGGGGGAGAAGGTGATTTTGGTTTCTTTCCTTTGTTTCTCACTTCTCTAGCTTGTTAGTAATAGGCAATAAATCTTACTGTCTCCCTACTCTTAGTCTGTTTTGCCCATCATGATAATTGTTGTGCGATCTCTCTGTCCTTTTCTCAACCCTTGAGCCTTTTGCATCATATTTTCTCCCATTTCCCATTGAAGAGAGGGAGCGGGAGAGTGGCTGTGGTGGAGCTCACGTGGGCAGATGAGTAAAACCGCCATAATAACTAGCGATAGGACTAGAGGTAATGGCCTCAAGTTGCAGTAGCCGAGGTTCAATTTGGAAATTAGTTGAAATTTCTGACCAGAAAGAGTGGTCAGGCATTGGAGTGTGTTGCCCAGGGAGGTGATGGAGTCACCTAGGAGTGTTTAAGGATATGTTGGACGTGGTGCTTAGAGACATGGTTTAGTGGATGACATTGGTAGTAGGGTGATGGCTGGACCAGATGATCCTGGAAGTCTTTTCAAACAAATTTTTCTATGATTCTATGAAATAAAGACCTAAAACCAACCCTTCTTGTGGCAAAAGGCAGATAAGTTCCATATTCTGACACAGTTGTGAGTACAATTAACTTTCCTCTGCTTTTTCCCAGATTAACTGAAATGTGGATATATTGTGGATAATATAGTAGTTGAATGGCATTTATTATATTATTATTCACCCATTCATAAACTGTTTCTTATTCAATGTAACAAAAGGAAAGGCAGACATCACAGAAATAAAACCAGTCATGATTTTTTCTGGGCATAGTGTAATTAAATGCATTTTTCATACAGAGAAAAATGTCACTGCAGACAATTTCTATGGTGCATTAAATACTTATATTCATCTACTTCCTCTCAGGAAATGACATGAGTGACCTGAACCTCATTGCTACACTCTATGACTTTGTCTCCAAGAAATCTCTGAGAAGTATTTGGATACAAAAAGCACAGTGCAAGAAATCAGGATTAAAAATGGAAAGGGATAAGAGAGATTGATTTACACACACACACAAACACTTTTGTAGATCTAAAGTGTTTCATAAGCAAATGTATATTGTGAGACCTTCAGGTGCTTGGCATTTTTAATTAGAACTTGCTGAGATATCATCTTCAGTGAAGTTTTGTCTGTGTGCAAACTGAATAGAAATTCAACCTGGACCTCAAAATTGGGCTCTGCTGTTTTACTTTTCACAGATCCATTGGAAACATAATGTTTTTCCACTGGTTTTGCCAGCAGTGGGAATTCTGTCTGTTTCATGCTCAAGCAGTGGAAAACTCTTCCTATCCCTGTTAGGTCTGGTGGGCCTCAAAATTTTAACAAGTAAATCAAAAATTCTTATTTGAATAGGTGACCAGATCAAAACATGTAGTTGATTTCTCCAGGAGCATTTTATTATAACTATTTTAAATGTTCCCATGAAAGGTGCTTAATATGTATTTTTTTGTCTTGTCAAGACAATCTTCTTTTACATAGTTAAATAAAAAGAGACATCTTGTAGAGATTTTTATGATCTGTATTTATCTGGTAAAAGAAAAAGCTAAGCAAATGGTTCATTAATAATGGAGAATTGAAACACCTATTTAAAAATTAAAAAAATAAAAAAGAATGTTGTTGATGCCAGACCTAAATTCATTAGTGCTTCCAAACCATAGCCTTAAAGTTTTTTAATATGTCATTTATTTGGTAATTTTTTCCATATGTTTGCTACCTTCCATGTAAAAAAAAATGTTGCCCCACACATTCTTTCTTTTCTACTTCTAGTTGCTAAAATGCATTCTGTAGTACAGCTTCTTTTCATAGCTACTGCAAGTCAAGTAGATCCATTTTACACAGATTTGAAAAAAAAAAAAAAGAAAAGAAAAAAAAAAGAAAGAAGGGCATCCCAGACAAGATCTTCAGATGGTTCTAATCAGCATCACTCTGAAGAGTTCAAGAAACTGTACTAATGCATACCAGCTGAGTATCAGCCCCCTTTTATGCTAGAAAAGAATGAAACCAATTTTTCTTGGTCTTTCTCTGGTTCTTTAATATGTGAAAAATAAAGGATGATATTCACTCTATGTGAAATTCATTCCCTCTGAAAAGCAACTCATGCCAACCCATACACCACTGAAATATTTCTCGAGGAATTCATGTTCTTATAGACAAAGCTTGTTTTATTATATGTTTTAGTGAATCCTTTCACAAGCGTAGAAAGCTGATACCAAAAGGAAAAGCCAAAATTCCTGTTTGATGGGGAGTTACAAAAACATCAATGGATCTTTAAAACTGATCTTTACAAATTCGTTCTCTAGTTCCATACTAGTAAATACAGTGGACCTGGAAGGAGGTTCCTCCTGAAAACTGAATGGACATAAGCCCCACAACATGGTACAGTATATTCAGTGTATTGCAATCATGTAGCAGAGCTAGTTTTTGTCCCATCTCATTGGAGTGTAGTCAGAAAAAAAATTGCATTTGCCCACAACATACCAAGACACATATTAAGTTAGCGATAATCCTGTGTTTTAATGGAATGGGGATGTAAAGCCTGAGTGCAATAAAGCACTTAGGTGGTAGATTAATTTTCAGAATATAAACAGTTAGTGCGACTATATTCGTACTTTCACTAAGTGTATAATTAAGTGTTTTGCTGGACTGGTGGCTCAGTTCTAGGTGCACTGACCATATTCCAGACTGTCACAATCACCACACTCTACCTATATAAAATTGCATTGCTCTTCTTGATTTCCCTTCCTCTGAATCAATAACTGGGTAAAGTGATTGGGGCAGAGAAGTCCCTCTGCATAGTTGACTCTGTTCTGGTAAATGTAAAAGGATCTCTACACATCTCAGCTGGAAAGATTTTCATGCATATATGGCTATATCCAAATGGTAACGTAACATAGTGAGCATATGTGCAAGGAAAGGGAAAGGACAAGTGTGTCTCCCAGATGGTAAAACAATTTTGTTTCTCTTTCAGGGACTTAGGAAAAAGCTGCCAAGTTCCAGCCACAGAGCTGAAATAGCTTTGCTCGTTGCTGGAAAAAAAATTATATAGGACAGCTGAAAGTTTAGTGGTTGCTTTCTCCGTCCTTTGCTGCCTATCCCTCCCTGTCCACAACTGCTTTCTTACTTCATACAATAAAAGTCTCCCTATCAGCATAGCTCTTCTCTTCTGGTTTTTCAATACCCAAAGAGAGAGCCTCTATTAAGTTCCACAATCCTGATAAGATCATTATTTGTGTTCTTTCTCTAGCAGACTATTTCATATAGCACTGATGACAATCATGAATGAAAGAAACTCTGCTTATTAACAAACAATGTCTTTGGACAGCCCTACAAAGATGTTGCATGTGGGCAAGGCTTGTTTATATTGGATATAGACACCTGATCCATGGTTCTTTGTTCATCTCTACCTTGCCATTGGGGTACCTTTTCTCCATTATTGCTTTTTCTCCATATTCCCTATCCCTGCTGCTCCACAGTTAACTAGGCTATGTACATTTCAAGTCTTCCAATTAAAATGAACAGAGTGTTAAAAAAATTCTCTGTCTGCAGCAGTGCTTGCAGCCCTCCTCCAGCTATTTTCTTCTGGTCAACCAGTGGAAATTTCTGTGTGACTTGGTCCATCACGTTTTGGTGCTTAGGAAAGTTCAGAGACTTGAGAGAAAGGAATGAGAAAACAGAGGGTGAAGAGCAGAGAGGGTAGGCAAGTGATGATTTTAAAAAGGAGAGAGAAGAAAAGCAGGAGAAGAGGAGAAGCAGAAAAAAGAGGGGAGCAGGCTGCAAGGAAACAGCAAAGATCTATGTACCAGACCCGGTGTTTTTTTTAAATGATTCAGTCATGCTGACCACCAGCATAGAAGAGTAACAGAGGGAAGGAATAAATATGAAAAGGCCAAAAAGATATTCAGAATTGATGCAATATAATTCAAAAGCTGGGAAAATCTTGACGCATCTTTGAAGAACCCTTTTTAAGGAGATTCTTCCTTTACAAATGGGACCTTTGACATCTCTGCTGACAGCAGGAGAAAGATGCTCACCTCCTTTTTCTGGTATCAAAAACTAGTATTGGTCTACAAGTGGAAAAGATTAGGAAGGCTGGCGTAACTGTATTATTGCTGCAACAGGGACGAGTTTGGCCAACACAGAATAGAGTTGGCTGTGAGTCTCACAAATCAGCCTTCCTAGTGGTAGCTGAGTACTTTGTTTCCTTGTCCCAGCTGAAATAAGGGCTAAAGAGACATGTGAACAGGAAAAGAAACAAACCAAAAGTTTAACTAAATAACTTAGTACATCGGGAAAAAAAAAAAAAAAAAAAAAAAAGATCTTGGTTTAAGTTCAGGGTAAAAGTTCATGTGGTTCTTACTGTAACTGAGACATTTCACATAAATCATCTGTAACTTGTCTAATGGTCCACTTCTACTTGTGATTAAAATATTTTCAAATGAGTTAAAATTTGAATTTTTCTTCAGGTAAATTTCACTTTTATGAAAAAAAAAAAAAAATCAAATCTTTTCCCACCCATTCATACCCATTTTTTTATAGCCAAGGGACTGAAGCCCTTAGAAAGATGTTCAAGGTCTAGACTGACAATATGACATAAGTACTACTTAAGCACTGTAACTCATGTCCCCTCTGGTGAAAAGGATGATCAACCACAAGCTGAAAATCTAAGGCTGTGTCTTACAAATGTTATATACTTTCAGATAAGAGTGAGCATGCAGCACATGAAGGAAAATATCCCATGCAGCCAGTAAGAAATGCCAGCATGATATAAAAGCCAGGGAGAGAAAGCAAGTAAACCTATGTCTCCTAGAGCCTAGAATAGTGTACTAGCCACTGGGCAGTCAGTCAATAAATACATAAATACCTAAATACTGTCATAATAATAAAAGTGTTTAGGGGACAGGAGGGGATAGTGATACTCACTTAGTCACTACCACTGATCACTGCTTATTTGGTGAGGAAGCTGGTGGCATTTGGTCTTGAGACCATAGCCAGAATTTTTATTTTCTCAAACTACATAGGCAGAGGAACATTTAATCTGTGGATGACCAAAACACTTGACTGTGGGACAGGGACCCCACTGCTGATGGCACTCAAAGCCAAGGCCTTCTCAAGTACTGTTCTTAGCAACACCACATATGTGTAAGAAATTTGAATGTCAAAAGCAGTGGTGCCTACAGACTTCAGCTGCCTATAGGCTGGAAGCTGCTCAAGAGGAGCTTGAGGATCAGGACTTTGTTCTTAAGCACCTACCATGGGGGTTAGAGATGGAATTAAACTCCAGATCTTTTGAAGTTTAGCTTTGAAAGCTCTATCCAAAGGCATTCAGTTAAATAGAAGAGTGTAAATACCCTTTTCACATCAACACCATCCATTTCTTTCCCAGTTTCTTTCTTAGCTGTCTTCTTTCTTCACTGTCTTTCTCAGCAGATGCAACTAAGCACAAAGTCATACCCTGAGGCAGAAATGCTGTCAGCTTCCACACAGAGCTTCTGCTTGTTGGCACTGACTGCACCAGAAGCTGTGCATGGAAACAGTACGCTTTCCAAAGCTGGAAACAGCTGTTGCATGCAGGCTATTACCCCACAGTGCCATTTCTATGCAAGTATAATTGGAAGAGATTTTTTTTCTTTCTTGTTGATTCATTTGGTTTGATTGCTTTTAATTAACTGGAAAGTCCCATGTCTAATCTTATTTAGACTGATAATTAGTAACTTAGACAGATAGTTTGCTATAATGCAGACAATTTGTCTCTCTATAGCTTAGCATTAAAAACCATCCAGTTCTATAGCTACTGGAGGCTTTCATCTCCTATTGATGTAGAGTAAGAATAATCATGTCAAACCCCTTATTTTTGGAGGCACCCTTTGTTTTACTATCTTCATCTGCAAAGGTTGTGCATAGGTTCAATCAGAAGCTTCAAAGGAAATTTTTATAGTAGCATAGTAAAGGCAAGGCAGTGATTCAAATGGAAAAGATTGACTGATGGATATCAAAAGTGAGCTAAGAATACACACTTATGGAAAAATGAAAAGACATAGAAAAGACTATGGAAGCATACATTGTCTCAGCCCAGTAGTGTTATTACGAGAATAAAATTATAAGCAGGATGGAGCAAATCCCTAAGTAGCTATAAAACCAGAGGACTAATACCACTTCTGTAAATTGTCATTAATACCAATAAAGCCATTGAGCTACACAAGTCTAAAACTGCTGTGATGAAGAAAGAATCAGCCCTCAAGAGTATAATTTAGATCTGAATTTGGTGATAGAAAAAAAAAAAAAAAAAAAAAAAAAAAAAAAAAGCGAAGGTAACATAGGAAATATGTGGTATAGTTAATGAAGAAAAGGTCAGCCATGCTGTGCCAGTCTGCATGTCCTGTACTTCAAACATTGAGTGTTTAAATGGGGAGAGGAAAAAAGGAACTGCAGCTGAAAAGAGCATAGGTGATTAAAGTTTCAATAAATATTTCATCTGAGGAACCTGGCACCTAGTCATAAATTAGAGACAGAAAGAGCAAAATGTTTCAATTTGCCAGTTCCAGCACTAAGGGTGGCCTTCAGTTTTATGATACTTTTGTTTGCACAACTTTGATCACTTAAAGGATGAGCAGTTACTTTCTTCTGGTGGCCATGGCTGCAGTTCTGTCACAGCTCATATTTTCAGCAGGAGATTTGTTCCTTTGTCTCTTCCTTCTCCACTTTCCCCTCATGCTCCAGGACATTTCTTTTGTCCCAAGCCTGTCTGTACAGCTTCAATGGGAACTCCTGTGACAGAGGTAATTTTCTGGCTCACTCTGTGGTCTGCTGCCAGCACCAATGGAGCAAGGAAAGGCAACAGCACTCAGATGTAGCTGTGGAGTATACTATGGAACTGAGGTCCTGCCAAAAGACATGCTCAATTCAGCTCCAACCTGATGTTGTAGCCCATTCTAATTAATCAGTGATAGTTTTTAAAATATTCAGTCTAGCGTCTCTCAGCATGAGTTAGCTATATCTGCATCTCAAATAGTTTTCCAACTAAGTATATGTAAATAATGGTCCTTGAACCTAGAATAATTTTGATCTTCTTTATGTACTCTCACCTGGAACAGCCATAACTATTCCTACTGTTAGCTTCCTTTTTATAGTAATCAAGATATTTTTCTTAAAAGTGTGTACTGCATGCGTGACACAGCACAACACTGCAGAATTTCCTCTATGAGAGATCACACAAGATCACTGGCAGTTTTTTATCATGAGTGAATCAGACATAAACTTGTGTCCTGCCATCATTGGTGTCACCAGTCTTCCTGTCCAATTAAGATATTCCTGTAATTGTCTTTCAATGGAAATTTTTGATTCCTTCTCATGGCAACAACCAGTGAAGACCCAGAAATTTTCTAAAATGAATATGGTGATAACCTTCAATGAGCTCCATCATCATCTAGCCGCAGCGGCAATCTACTATTGTGATGTGTTTTGAGGGAAAGTGCTGACGCTGGCAGTCATCTTTCAGTGAGGAAAGATGCGAAGTTCCTTACTGAAGTTCAGAACTTTGAACTGTGGGAGCCACCACCTAAACACAGCCCTCTTGAAAGACCTATGACACAATAAGCTAATGAATCATAGAACGTTTCAGTGGGTGTTATTTAATGAAGTACATGAAATATAGAAACAGATTGAAGCAATTGTGAGAGAGACCAACAAAAAGCTCAAGCAAAGAGCAAGAAAATTAATAAAAAACTGGCCTTGAGAAAATAAGGAGAGAGTAAGTACTTCTTGGGCAGGATACTTTCAGGAAGGGGTGTTTGAATTTACATTGTAAGAATCTGCCTTCTATTGTTTAACTTAATTTATATTACAGGAACAAGATAGTCATGTAGTTATGCCTCTAAAGACATAGAATTGCAGTGAAAAAGTAATGAAACTTAACTCTCCTCAGCCCTAAGACTATTGACTTTTATGTAGATAAATATATCACTTTTAGTCACAAAATAATTGTCTTTGATTTTGCAAGATAGAGTTAAATATTCATTTTATCAGAAGACCTTCAAAATATCCCCTTGTTCAAAGAGAAGAGAGTTGGGCAGTTTTCTGAGTGACCTGTTTTCTTTCAGTGAAAATCTTCCTCCAGGAAAGAAAAAGAAAACGTACCACAGATCTTACTTTTCCCAAGATATTTTGGCTTTTGTCACTTTAAAAAAAAAAAAAAAAATCTGTGTTTTTCAGCTACCCGAAATAAAATGTTGGAAGGTAAAACTCTTTTTTTTTTTCTTATGAAATTGAAAATGGTGAAACAAACCACATACGTTTGTCACCATAACCACTCCATCTGGAAGTCAGAAAAGAAAAAATGGGGGATGGTTTACGTATTCATATAAGTAATAATATGAAGGAGTAGGCTGGCTGTATCTCACTAGCATGCTTTTCACCCTCTGTATCTATCTCTGTGTTTGAGAAAAAACTTATTCAAATGATAAACACTACAAACCAGCCAAGTTCTTTTTGTCTCCTAAGACACAGTAAATCAGGAATTGGTCCATTCAACCCATTACATATTCCAGATTTGAAACAGTGAAAATCTGAGCAGAATTTGGCTTCATGTCTCAGGTGTGGCTTTATTTATGACTAAACTGGTAACATGGTAATGGTGAAAAAAAAACAGATGAAGACTTTCTGGAGGTGAATTGTGCTGCCCTGACAGAGAGGGACAAAATGATTTATTTTTCCTCATAGTTGGCAGTGATAGCACTTAGAATACAATATGAATGACAAAAAGTATTTTTGAGTGGAACATAAGGATCGACTGGGAAAGATTAGCAGAGCATTATTAAGTGCAAAGCAGATGGTAATGGTGACACAGAGGGGCTGGGAGATGTCTGCAGGGAACTAGAGGTTGAGGCTCTCTCAGCAAACCACTTGCTTCTCCAGCTCCTATTTCCAGGCATTCTAACCTCCTTTGGGTCTGCCCACCCCCTCACTGCACTCCCAGACTTTGCCTCTGTTCCCAGGATAATAGTGAGATGTCTTTACAGAATCACAGGATCACAGAATGGTTGAGGTTGGAAAGGACCTCTGGAGGTCATCTGGTCCAACCCCCCTGCTAAAGCAAGGACACCTGAAGTAGGTTGCCCAGGACTGTGTCCAGACAGTTTTTGAATATATCCAAGGAGGGAGACTCCACAAAGACTCTGGGCAACCTCTTCCATTGTTCAGTATCCTTCACAGTGGAAAAATGTGTCCTGATGCTCCTGACAGAGCCTCATGTGTTTCAGTTTACACCCACTGCCTCTTGTCCTGGCACTGGGCACCAGTGAAAAGAGGTTGGCTCTATCTTCTTTGGACTCTCCCTTCAGGTGTCCATATTACATTGATAAGATCCCTCCAGAACCTTCTCTTCTCCAGGCTGGGCAGTCCCAACACTTTCAGCCTTTCCTCATAGGAGAGATGCTCCAGTCTTTTCATTTTTCACCATACTTCTCTTGTACTAGGGAGCCCAGAAATGGACACAACACTTCAGGTGTAGCCTCAGTGCTGAGGAGAGGGGAAGGATCACTTTCTTTGACCTCCTAGCAATGCACCTCCAAGTGCAGCCCAGAATACCATTAGCCTTCTTTGCCACAAGGGCACATTGCTGGCTCATATTCAACTTGGTGTCCACCAGGAGCCCTAGGTCCTTTTCTGTAAAGCTGCTTTCCAGCCATGTGTTTGGGGCTGTCTGTTCCTCCCCAGGTTCAGGACTTCATACTTCTCCTTATTGAACTTCATGATGTTCTTGTTAGCCTACTTCTCCAGCCTGTCAAGGTCCCTCTAGAAGGCAGCTTGACTGTCTGGCATATCAGACACTCCTCCCAGATTTTTATCATCTCTAGACTTGCTGATGGTGCACTCTGCCACAACATCCAGGCGGTTAATGATGATGTTAGACAGGATTCAAAACAGTATTGAATCCTGGGGTTCACCACCAGTTACTGACAACTGTTGGTGTACACCACTAATTTCTCATTTTATTCAAAGACCCTTCCAATCCCAGCACCACTGAAGAGAAAAAAA
Organism: Aythya fuligula; assembly: GCF_009819795.1. NCBI lineage: Eukaryota > Metazoa > Chordata > Aves > Anseriformes > Anatidae > Aythya > Aythya fuligula. Next base: position 127,046,634 of record NC_045560.1, on the reverse strand, counting down.
AAATAGCCCAGAAAGAGTGTGTACCTGCTTTCCCACATACCTCATCTTGTCATCAGCAACAGGGGGAAAGGGGGTTGAGGGGCAGGGGGAGAGCAGTGACAGCCATGCTAGCAGAAGAGCCAAATCTTTTAGAGCTGACCTCTGAACTCTAGCTTAATCATAATGTTTGGGCACTAGAACAGTCTCCCTAGGGAGATAATCATGGCACAAAGCCTGCTGGAGTTCAAGAAGCATTTGGACAACACTCTAAGACACATGGTTTAATTTTTAGGTAGTTCTGTGTGGAGCGGTGAGTAGGACTTGATGATTCTTGTGGGTCCATTCCAACTCAGGATATTCTATGATACTGTTAGGCAATTATTCTTATTGGTTTTGTTAACATTTTGCCCTGGTGTCATATTATGCAGTGACGTCAATAAAGTGTATTTAGCACAGTAAACCACGACTGTACTCTGCAAGATGCAACTTTATTACATAATCAGTGAGTAATAACTGTTCTCTGCAGCTGTTCTCACGCTGTTCAAAAATATAACCCCTTGACTGCTGCCGAATGTACTCACTTTCCCGTGTCAAGCCAAGATGACACATAGTAAACACCACATTGACGCATGGAAAGGTCTGGTACAGTACTTCCTGTCTTTATGGTCATAATAGAGATTACCAGACCAAAAAATAAATAAATAAATAAATAAAAAGTTGCCCATTCAGCTCCAAAATACTGACCTCTAGTGGCCAAACCAGATGTCACAAAACATGTCCTCTGCTTTAGGACAAACTTGTAATGCATGTGGGTGTTCATTTTTCCAGTACTCCCAGTTGCATGATGATGCAAATATTCCCAAAAAAGAGTTGAGCAGAGGACTGATTTCCTCATAGATGTCTTATCTTTCACCCTGGGCCTGCCCTAAAGTACGGTCCAGAGCCCATCATGCAAGATGGTTGGGGGGTTCCTTTTTTTGTAGAGTGAACACTTCATAACCAACAGCTGGACAAAATTGTTCACCAGTCTCTCTGAATAGGCTTTGGTTTCAAGTAGACTTAAAAGACACTAATGGCATCTTTGGTCTAAATTCCCACTCTTATTTTTCTGTCTTGAAGGCACTCATCCATGTGTTTGAACTGCTTTGCCACTAGAACACTTAATGATTGCCAGACAAGTTCAACAGGGACAATCCTGATTTTCTGTAATTTGTCCTACTGTCCCAACAAAATACCAAGTCCCTTACCATTGCAAGATCCCAGAAGCAACTGTGATGCTTTCTGCTGGGCACATGACAGCATTTAACAAGCAATTGTTACAATGAGGACACCAAGGTAGGGTTTGTAAAAAACCGAAGATGTGCTCATGCCCCTTTAAACAAACCCAGATTTTGTTCACCATATGCTTATGTGATAATTCCACATCGACACTATGATGTGGTCATTCAGCTCAGCCAGCAGAGGGAAAATCTTGTGGACTCCTCCCATTGCTTCATAAGCCAACAAAAGAGCTCACACATGAGCTTTTCAAAAGATGTGTAACAATTAAAGTCCCTCTGTGTTCCTGTAAGCCAAATATTTCCAAGGGCTCAAGCTGGGACAATCTCCAGTGAGCTGGTGTGTGTTTCTCATGGACACACAACAAACCGAGGGCTAAATTTCTAAACAGTAATTGTGTGATTTAACAGTATAAACCTCCAATTTAGGTATCCACATTTAATCAAAAAATGGAGAAATTTAAACTTATTTATGATTAATAACTTCTAAAAATGCAGTCAGGAGAAAGAAGGGGTTTGGTTGTTGTTTATCTCACTTTAGGTACTTTGCATCTGAATGTCATTGGTAAACGGGAAGACACAGTTCTCAGCAAAACAAACAAACAAAATGATTTGCATCACTCTTAATTTAAAGTTCACAAAAGCCTTTGAGTTTCATCGTGAGATGAATAGCAGAAATACTTCTGGAAACACTCGAAACAGGGCTTTTTCTTTTTTTTTTTCCAAGTGGCAAACTGTTCTGAATGACAGCTTGTTATTTTGGAAATCATTTTCTATGCCCTTTCCTTCACTTCTTAATTTTTTACAGCAGCAATTCTGTGGAAGAATGCTTAGAAACGGTAGATTTTTATTACATGTAGTTGCAATGGGGCGTTTATAGGCCTGATAACATCTAGGTATTTATAGTAGTAAGCTTTGAAGAACAGATCTGAGAGGCACAAAAGTCTCCATTTGCTCTCCAAGACACATGTACACAGAACAGTAGCATACAGCACAAAGATGCCTGCATCGGTTTACAATGAAAACAGTGTAGTAGAAGGGAATTATATCACGTACAGTGGAATACAGTGAAAAAAAAATGCCCCTAATTGCAGAAGCCCTCTGCAAAGACCTGTGTCAGAAACAGCACAATGGCTATTCAGCTCACAGCACCAGTACTCAGCATCCCTGAAGGTACCAACCTTGTTCTCAGCTCACAGCAGGCTCAGTGTCCTGAGCTATGCTCCACAATAAGTCTAACTGTGCTTTACAGGACTATGCTAGCACAACACCTGAGCAAGACAGAATATGCAGCCAAGGGGATAAAAGCATAGTGGTGAACATTCTCATCCGCACATGCAGATCTAAGGCATGAGTGGGCAAGTACATTCTCAGTGAAAATCTATGTGTGTGCATATGTGTGTATATATGTGTGTATGTATGTCTGCAAATACATGCAGGTGTCCTACCTGTTCAAGGAAAGGTTGTACATGGTGTTTAGGGACATGGTTTGGTGGACAGTGGTAGTAGGGTGATGGTTGGGCCAGATGATCTTGATGGTCTTTTCCAGCCTTAATAATTCTGTGATTCTATGATTCTATGATCCTACCTTGTTCATTGCTATTTCTCTACCTAATCCATACATATAATAGTGGCAGGAATGTTGTATTTTTATTTGTGGAGAGTAGGTATGGTTTCAGTATGGCTGCAGCACTGAAGCAAGCTGCCTTGATAATCTTATTCTGGCACAATGAATAAATGATTGTTTCAGAATATCTATGCCAACCCTGAGCAGCTTTTGAAATAGAACATGTGCAAAGACACATGTATCCTAAGCATTCTTGTTCTCTCCTTCTATATAGATATGTAGGTGAGACAGTCACTATATTTAGTAGTTGCTATAGTAGAAAGTGTATTATTGCTTTAAAATCAGGAAGTAATGCATTCTCTCCATTCTTCAGTATTTACTTTTGTGGATTTTAATGTACATTCAAAAAACAAGGTTCAGACACGAGCACTGTCAATGATTACAGTCTTTTTCCCTTTTTCCTAGAATTGTCTTTCACCTAATGCTTTCCAGACTAGCTCAGCTTTTCATAAACAGTGTAGTGAAACTGTAATAGCATTACTGCAGGTTTGTTGTGAGTAAAGCCATATTAACTCTGACTGGCTGTTGGCTTGGCAAAATTTGCCAGCTCTGTGATGCAAGGTTCCTCTTCTTTCTTTCTCTCTCTCTCTTTCTTTCTTTCTTTCTTTCTTTCTTTCTTTCTTTCTTTCTTTCTTTCTTTCTTTCTTTCTTTCTTTCTTTCTTTCTTTCTTTCCAGTGCACTTAGTGCAATATATCCCTGAAGCAGAGAAACAACTATATTTTGACATCTGGCAAAAACAAAACACAGAGAATAATGGCTCAAAAACAAAGTAGGACAAACAGTCTTGTCTTCTGAAAGGTGGAGAAAAAAAATGAATATTCATGACTGTGGGCCAAGCTTTTAAATTCCGTAGGCCTAAAAGTAAGCATTAAATGAAGAACAGTCCTTGTCTGCATCACCATAACAGACATTCTGAAAGTAAGACCACATTGATGAGGAATATCTAGAATGAGAAGCATTCAGTTTTACTATTTGTTTCTATTTTTTTAATAATTTGGTTAAAAGTAAATGGTCTTCTCACTAGTGAAGAGAAAGGATTGCTAGTTGAGGTATTATTCTTCAAGTGCCATATAAAATCGCACAAGGAAATAAACTTCTTGGCATTCTTCTAGTTTCTTAATGCCAGTGCCATCATAGCCAACAGTGAGGGAAGGTAGGAAGAAACTCAAGTAGATTGTGGAAAGAACACTAGAGGGACAACTCTAAGGCACAGACTTCCAATTTAATTAAAGTCTATGAAGCCTTTTGCCGTTAGGCTAGCACTTGAATTAATGTGTTCACAAATAGAGCTGGCCATGGAAATGAATTTCCATTTTGCGATAATTTCCAAGTTACGAGAATGTTTTTGATCCTGATTTGGGAGGAAAAAACAAACTCTTGAAAATGTTCACAGAACTGAAGTCCAACCATATTTAGTTTCAGAAACTCTTAAACACAAGGTGTTTCCAAAATGAAATGTGTTTCCTAAGATCCCTGGCAGTTGCCCGCTGCATCAGACACAATTATTGTTAATAGTGACAGTAACATCTGCGTGTTACTGAACACGAGTCCAAAACTGGTTAGTGGTGAGCATCTGCATAGCCAGCATGTTATTATAGTGCCAGCTGCATGGCCATGATTCCCCAGACAGCAGGCACTGAGCACTTCAAACAGCAAAGTTTTGCTATGGGAGCTGTGGGACTTAAGGTGGAAGTAGGACTGATTCAGAGATATTGACTGTGGAAACTAACCACTGATTTTCCATTCCTGGACACATAAATCCTCACACTCAAGGTGGACAGTTTCTCCAGCTACCTGGAAAACCTAGGGCTTTCCAGCACTTGACCCATTCTTTAGATGCCTGCCAAGGTGGAAGGAAAGGAACAGACTGCCCAACATAAAAAGTTGAGATCTCACCTGTCTCACTAGGATGTACGAATGATCTTTCTTACTCCAGCTGCTTTCTCACATTCCTTGCCACCACTCTACTAGAAATGTAGGAACCACTATGCTACAGTTGTGTGCAGTTCATTTGCTCTGACAGCTTACTTCACCAGCTTTGGAAACAATGCTTCTTCAAATCACCTATCTGTGCAACACTGCTCTGCAGAAATAGTCTTACATCACCCACCATTTTCAAGTCTGTGATATGAACCAGAAATGAGGTACATCTTGTTTTACAAAATAAGCAACAGCAAATTCTGTTCTTACTGAAGAACCTATTTTACTTTCTTTTTTTACCTTACTCTACCATTCTGGTAGAGTAAGAGGTCAGCTGACCTCTGCACCATTAGACTCTTTAGCCGCTGTTAACTTGATAGCCTCACTTCTGCCTCTAACGTCAGACAGAAAAAGAAAAAAGAAAAAGAAAAAGAAAAAGAAAAAGAAAAAGAAAAAGAAAAAGAAAAAGAAAAAGAAAAAGAAAAAGAAAAAGAAAAAGAAAAAGAAAAAGAAAAAGAAAAAGAAAAAGAAAAAGAAAGGAAAAGGAAAAGGAAAAGGAAAAGGAAAAGGAAAAGAAAGGAAAAGGAAAAGGAAAAGGAAAAGGAAAAGGAAAAGGAAAAGGAAAAGGAAAAGGAAAAGGAAAAGGAAAAGGAAAAGGAAAAGGAAAAGGAAAAGGAAAAGGAAAAGGAAAAGGAAAAGGAAAAGGAAAAGAAGAAAAAAATGGTGCTCGTGGACCCTTTTTCATTGCTTTGATATTTCTGGGTCAATCGCTGAATCATAAAATCTCAGAATGGTTGAGGTTGGAAGGGACCTTTAGAGATCACCTAGTCCAACCCCCCTGCCAAGCAGAACTACCTAGAGCACGTTATGGAGGATGGCATCCAGAAGGGTTTTGAATATCTCCAGAGAAGGAGACTCCACAGCCTCTCTGGACAACCTGTCCCAGTGCTCTGTCACACTCACAGTAAAGAAGTGCTCCCTCATATTCAGCCAGAACTTCCTGTGCTTCAGTTTGTGCCTGTTGCCTCTCATCCTCTCATTGGGCACAACTGAAAAGAGTCTGTTTCCATCCTCTTGGCACCCTCCCTTCATTTATACACATTGATGAGATCTCCCCTCAGTCTTCCCTTTTCCAGGTTAAACAGGCCCAGTTCTCTCAGCCTGTCCTCGTATGACAGGTGATCCAATACTCTAATCATTTTAGTGGCCCTCCTCTGGACTCTCTCCAGTAGCTCTATGTCCCTCTTGTACTGGGGAGCTCAGAACTGGACACAGTACTCCAGGTGTGGCAGAGTAGAGAATCAGTTCCAACCTGCTTGTTTTTGTTTGTTTGTTTGTTTGTTTGTTTGTTTGTTTGTTTTGTTTTTTCTTAGTCTGTGGAAAGGACAGTCTTGCTGCTGAAGTTAATATCTGATTGACTGGTCGTTTCAAAGAAGCCCAGTTTCTGTGAAAGACAGAGGAGACAGTATGTGTCAGCCCCATTTTCATGTGTAAAGAATGACTGAACTATGACTAAACTTTCTTAGGCAGAATCACACAGCATAGCTAAAAGGGTAATCTTTGGTTTTCAAGACCAGCAGCTTTGAGTTCCACACCACCCTCCACCCTTACCCCAGAAAAAAGAGCCTGACCACCCCTTTCTGTTTCCTCTCTATTGCTTCAATGGAGGCTTGTGACCTCTCTACCAAAGATATGATTTCCTGTCTCCTTCAAAATGTCTGCACTCTCTTTCAGGCAGGAAATGCCCTCGCTCACTGCTCTCTACATGAGTTGTTTCTTACCACCTATCACATCTAGACCACAAGCAGTTTATTTCTCTTTTTGGTGATTCCTCCAATGGTACATGGTTGTACAAAGATGGTAGAAACCTCCATCCACAGCTACCTTTAAGAATTAATCAAGTGTACATCCTTTGGCTACAGACCATCCTGGCAAGCCTCTGCTGCCCAAAGAGCCATTTGTGGCCACAGTTATTTAGGCATGACTGAGAAATTTAGGACATGAGACTGGAAGGAACATCAAATCCAGTTTCTTGTTACTTAAGGAAACAATTTACTGTAGTTCCATTCCTCAAATTACCATACAATCTTGTTTCTTCTGAGCCTTCATTTTGGTAGGCTAAACTAGCTAAGCGCTCTTGGAATCTGTCTACATCTGAGTCCCATTGCCAATCTGGGCAGCCCCTAGTCAGGTCTGACCCAAGAGCTGTGTAAGAGCCTTCACACAGTACCATGCCAGGGTTAGTACGCCCTGACGAGAGGCTGGGTGCATTGTCTTGAGCACAAAGCTATGCTATTGCTGTTCTGTGGTTCTGAAGAACATTGTTGAAACAATTTGTAATGAGACTACCCTGGGTGATGCCCTGTCAGGAACTTCGGACCTGCTTTCTTGCATATGCCTCATTTTCTTTGGAAAAAGGTAGGACCTGGCTGCAAGCCAGATTTATTTCCCTAAAAGACAGCCTGTGTCCCTCAAGCATGGAGAATCACAATTTCATGTCATCAAGTGCTCTTAAAACAGTGCTCTTGTTATTTTTCTCAGTCAGGGATTCTTACCAAATCATCTCATCTTAGTGAGATTGGCCCAGCATAGATACTTTATGTATGCCTCTAGCAAATTCCCATTAGACTCAGAGTTCCCTCTTAAGCAAAACCCATGAAGTTTTCTTTGTAGCCAGTTCTTTACTCACCTTGCAATTTTTCTTCTAATTCCCATTTATTTCAGTTTAACTAATAATTTCCTATGTGGCAACATATCAAACACTTTACTGAAATCCAGACAGATCTACTGTATTTCTCTAGTATAAAAATCCAGTTTTATTAAAGAAAAATATTGGGCTAAACTTCAAGATCAGTCTCTGGTAACCGTATATTGCATTTTATCCTATTTTTCTTTTACCTCCATGTGCTTCATTATTTTTCCTTTAAAATTAGTCCTCAGTCTTTTACCACAGTTTGGGCTATGCTAATATAATTGACATTACTCAATTTTTTTTTTCTCCTCTTTTCTGTTCTTCCTTTGCATAATAAAACCAAGAACTTTAACTTATTAAATATCCTTTTTATTTGGTTTTGGAATTCCAGCACCTTCACAGTTTAGGTTAGAACTTAAGCTCACTGAGTTTTTCTTCCATCTTGAGTTTTTTTTTAATTTCCACTTGTGCCCTTTCAGACTAATTAGCATTGCTGCTTCAGACCCATGTTCTACACCACTGCCCTTATTAAAAGCAGAAACTCTTGTTTCACAAATTGTGGTGGAGTCTGGTTCAGTCCCTACTGGCCCCAGGACTCTACAACCACAATGGCAATAGAAAGCCATCTCATAAGGTCTCCAGTTCAAAGTAATTTTGTTCTGGGAGGCTGTATGGTTTATTGTATGGGATTTGCTTGCTGTTTGTATTTGTGTTACAGGGACTGTTTATTCAGATTATACATGTATACCTCTGGTGTGTAACACATGTTGGGTTGGTTGGAAGCATTATATTTGTTACTATTTTAAAACCACAAATAACTTAGATTTGTCTGTATTTATAAAATTGTGAGGATATAGGAAAACTTGGCATCCTCTGAAGTTGTGTGTGGATTTTGGAATAACACATAATACTAACACATTAATTATGATAGCTTAAATATCAGATGGATAACAGAGCTATAAAGAAAGCATCATAATTTTATGGCAGCCATATGAGTAAATCATGTGAACTTGTTCTTGTAAAGGCCAAAAGACTCTTGAACTCTGGATTTCTTTCAGATTAAGAAATAAAAACAAAACAAAACAAACAAACAAAACAAAACAAAACAAAAAAAACAGATGTTCTTTTTCTTTGTTCAATATTGACTAGATAATAGGAGGTTAGTCTGAAATTACATTGTACAGTTATTATTATTGGAAGGCTATTTTCTACAACACAGACTTTGGTCTGCAAAACAGCCTAGCAGTTCTCAACCTTCTACACTGGAAATAGGTTTTCTTGAAAAAGATACCAAAAAGAATGCCAAGATCAAACAAGCCTAAATATTTAGTAACCTTTTGGTCCACATCTTTCTAAAACACCTGCAGTGATGTGGGAGGAAAGAAAAAAATCTGCTTCTTTACTGGATTCCCAGAGTAGTCTGTTAGTGAGTCTTTGTGAGAAAGTGCACACTATCACAAATACATACACATCTAAGCAGGAGAGACCAAAGGAGCAGGTTACCCTGACAATATACTGATGTAAGCCAAATGTGACCTAATTTCTCCACAGAACAATCCAGGCAGAATTGCTTCCAAGGGATTTGCAAAGAAAAATCCTCCTTTTAGTATCTTCTCTATGCTGTTTTTTTAGGGGGGATGAAAGTGTTTATTATCTAGTTTTTTGATATTAGCACCCCAAATCTTAATCCATTCTTCAATATCTTATAATATGCTTGGTTACCTACTTCAAAATACATTGGTTAGACAGTAAAAGTCCATATTTAGTCAGAAAAAGTGCCCTAAGGCTCTGCTCACATTTAAAGTTTTGTTGTTCTAGGAATCATGCAGACTTGTGTGAAGGCATGGACTTTCTCTTAAATCACTTGCAATAAGTAAAAATTCCAGTGGTAACAAAAAGTCAAGATAAATCCAGATCATAGCATGAAAAAAAAAAAAAAAAAAAAAAAAAAAAAAAAAAAAGTGGTATAATTTTAGCCATATCTGTGTACATTAGAATGATTTATCAGTCTATTTTTTCACTCTGAAATGTAGAAATAAAAGAAATATGCAGGAAACAGACTAAAAATACCTAAGGCAAGTTAACAGTCTCCTCAGTCTGTCATTTTCTTAGCTCTGCAACTGATTAAAAGTAAAATCCTGGGGAAAAATCAAAACTTGTCATTTAGATTATTCTAGAAGTGGCAATTTCACATTTAGATAAAATACCCACTACAGGTACTTCAGGTCCATTCAGGCTTCAGGCGCTGCACCACCACGTGTGCTACCATTTGGGTCATATTTATTTCAGTCCTTAAGATCATTTTATAAATAGGAAGAGGTTAGCAAAGATCTTGGAGGGTTCTGTCCGTTCTTCAGATTGCCCTTCTCTTCCTACTTGACAGCCAATGGTACATATTAAAGAAAATTTAGTAAGATTCACTTTCTGTCTTAAATGTGCTTTTAAATATTGAACAATTCTATGTCAGGTGTAGCTATTACCTTATCATGTAAGAATTTTGTCCAGTGCAGGGCAATTACAGTAATGGTCAAATTCTGCATTACTATGCAGAAATTATAGCAACCTATCTACAAAATGCAAACTGTAATCATATGTCAAATGTGAACAAAAGATTAGGGTGTTATGGGGATGATGTGTATGCACAACTTGCATCTGTAGGCTTTCCTTCATTGTGTCCATAAAACAGAGCTGTAATTATTGCATGAAGCTTTTATGGTTAATATTTAAGTATTCACACCAGTGACTTAAGGATTTGGCACACTGTATCAATATGAGTCTATCTAAGTCATTCTAGTGTATATGTGTTGTGTAAACAAAGTGGTACAATTCTTTTGAGGGAAAACTCAAATACAATCTTAAATATTCTGGGGGAAAAAAATAAAAAATAAAAAAAAATAGAGGATTTTCACTCGTGCCCCTTGCATAATTTGACACAGTTCTTGGCTTCTGTTAAGGAAGTTTCCTGAATCTGCTGAAAGTTATTTTAGTTCTTGAGAATTCATTCAACAGTGCGATTTGTTGAGCATTACCATGTATCCTAACTCATACTCTCATACTGCCTAGTGGAAGGTGTCCCTGCCCATGGCAGGAGGGCTGGAATTAGATGATATTTAAGGTCCCTTCCAACCCAAACCATTCCTGATTCTATCATACACAGTTACTATGTGTTTCAGGGCAGAGTAGAAAGGGGTTGACTACGTGCAACACACAAAATGCTGGGCTGCAGACTAGTTATTTAGGGGCATTATCACCAGAAGAAGTATGTTTGTGGTTGAGCACCAATGATACAACATGCTGATGCCCACAGAGTGAGAGGATTTTGAAGTGCGGCAGGATAGAAGATGCAACTAAAAAAAAAAAAAAAAAAAAAAAAAAAAAAAAAAAAATTTAAAAAATTACAAAGATGAATTTTAAAGTTTTAAAGTAAGGCAACATTTAGAGTTGTATTGTAAGATTGATAGTTGGAGGAAAATAAGATTTGAAACACAGGGACAGTTACAGAACAGTGGCAAATCAGTTTAACATGGACGAAAATACCAAAGAGAAACCTAAAAAGGTGTGAAAGAGCAGTTCCAATAGTTTACCTAAACAGTTGCATACAACCATTGAGACCCCAAAAAGTGTCTGTGACATATACACAAAACTGGCAAATACACAGGGAGCAATGGAGATCAATCTGGACCAACATTGTGGATTCCTGACACCACACTTGAGCAGCACTAGAGGATTCGTCTTAGTCAATCAAACTCAACCCAAAACTGGGATATGATTTTGGAGATCTACAAGCTTATTGAAAATTTAACTTTGCCTCACTAAGCCTTCTTACTCAACAAAGTTCATAAAAACCACATAGGTATATAAAGTACTCTGCTTGAAAATTTGTTCTGTTCTCCAACCTGTTCCACCAACCTGTAGCTGATATCCATCTACACTGTATTTTCAAATATTGACCAGGGACAATTTCTCTTCCGAAATCCTATCCACCAGTGCTCATTAGTGCAATTTCTCTGTGAGTCTGTAATCAGCCCTCATTTCTAGGCCATCTTCCCTTTCTCTCTTCACTTGCAAGTAGTGATCCCATCTAATCTTATCTCAATTCACATTTCAGAAAATTGTCCCTTCCTTTCCTTTCAGAATTTTAAATAAAATAAAATAAAATAAAATAAATAAATATATTGTAACTCATTTTGTTGTCTAAAGTATTGATTTCTTTCCTTTTTTTTTTTTTCTTTTTCTTTTTTCTTTTTTTTTTTTTTTTTTTTTCCCCTTTGGCAGATTTGCTTTACTTTTACTTTGCCCCTTGCTGTTTGTTTCACTAGGAATTATCACATCATTTTCACTCTCATTCTACTCTGGAGATGGCGTTAGAATAATTTAGCTCTCCTTTAGACATTGTTGTAAGGTATTCCTTCTCTTTGTAAAGGACTGCCTGCTTGATATTTGGCTTTTAAGATCAGGAATAAAGATGTTAATCCTTGCTCAAACAGTCCTTTGTCATTCAACACCTTCTGGGTCTCTAACCTTAGTCTCATTTCTCAGGTACAGCCAAGCTATTCAGTCCAAAATAAAAGACAAAGGAGGTAAGTAACACCTTCATAGCACTGCAGATCTGCTGCACATCAGGAGCTGATTATGATCCCAAGTACATGAGCCAAGGTTTAGGACTGATCCAAATTCGGTCTCTGCTACTTCAAAATCAAACTAAATAGTCAGCACCCAGACAAGCATATCTATAGAGATATTTCCTTCCTTTTTCCCTGCTACCTGACACCAGGAAATCTTTAAATTAAAGCTCAAAAACATTCAAAAATTTTGCTTGTATTAAGAAAATTAACAAAGAGTTCAATGAATCACAGTGAAGGCCCATAGATATCTGTATCCATTGGTAATGTACCAGATCTCCTACTGTGTTAAGGGCAAAAGAGTCCACACTGTAAATGTTAAACAGACAGGTCATTGATCCATTTGTTTTCCTGTGATTTTCCCAGGCTTGATGTCTTCTCCAGTCTTCCTGACTACACCCATTATCTGTTCCAGCAACTGGCCTACCACACAGGATGAACTTTACGTGATACAAGCCTTTGGTGAATCAGTTATTTTCCCGTAAACATTCAGTTTTTCAATCTAGAATTTCTTAAGGGAAACTATTGCTATAAAGCAGAAAGACATTGAAATCATTATGGGCTCCACATGTTACAGTGACAGAGTATTTGCTTGTAAATATTTTACTTTTACAGAATAAAATTGAGCCTCTTTTGTTTGCCTATCTACTTTTGTTTGAAATTAGATCCCCCTTTGACACCGTTTCTCAAAAAAAAAAAAAAAAAAAAAAAAAAAAAAAAAAAAAAAGCACTTTAAATGTTTCATGCAGCTTGCTTCATTTAAGAATACTGGCACTCACCTCTGGTTTATGTTGGGATTTTTTGCCTTTTTTGGCATCCATAGCATATTGTGTTCAGTTGCAGATGGACTAACTCCAACAGAGTTTAAGAGCTGTTGTCTTACTTTCAGGTATTTCTGAGATCTGTTAAAGTTCCTGTATCTCCCTGTAACACAGGAAGCATTTTAATACAGAAGTAGGTATTTTTCTTGCATAAGAATTTTAAACAATGAAAGACAAGGCTTGGAGAAACTGGCAAGCAACAGGCTTCCTAAAATTGAATCTGAGATTCAACTGGACTTTATGTATGTTTCAGAGGGCTGTTTTCAAACCCTGTCTTTTGTCTCTCTTTCCAAATCTACATTCTGCACATTCCAAAATCTTCCATGTTCCTTTTGTGTCTGTATCTATTGAGTGTTTTGACATGACAATGCTGAAATTAAACAGAATTAAGTAATTAACTGATTGTTCATTAGAAAGCTGGCAGTCTCATTCAAGACCAAGCAGCATTTAGGAGTCCCAGGAGGATTCATTTTTCACATAAAGCAGGCCTACATTCGGCCCACAGGGCAGGAATGGCAAGATGACAAGGAAAGCTGATGCTTAAATTAAATTGATTGATAGCACTCTCTTTGTTAAAGAGGAGAAAGCACTTAGCCCTCCATTTGCTAATGCCATTTCACCATCTGCTATAAGCATTCCCTCAAGGAGGGTTATCAGGCAGGTACCTTGGCTGAACTGCCTTGCTGTGAATACTGTAACAGATACAGTGGGCTGCAGTGGAGTGCACTGAGGGGATATCCTATCACATGCATCAGTAATTTTTCTTAAATTGGAAACTTAGTTCAACTCTTGTTGGTCATGGTCAATCTCAGTTGACAGGGCTGGTTTGTTTGAAGTTATTTAATATGCTAAGTGAGTGGGATAAACTTTATGGATAAGAGTAGGCAGTTTCACAAAGTTGGGAAGAATTCTCACCACCTTGCTGACCTTTTCCTCAGAAGCTATGGTTACATTTCAAATATCTCACTCCAAATTATTTCCAGTTTTCTGAATTTATTTATGCAAGCATTGCATTCCAGAAATTCTAGTTCTTTGGCACTTAAGCCATGGGATAACTGGTTTAAATTGCCTTAATTTGCTTTGGAGAAAAGGTTCCTATAGATTGCATACACCTTTGTCCACAAAATCTCACATTAAAATCAGGGAGAGTAGAAAGCAGCAAAAATATTTTTGAAGACTTAAAGCCCACAGATTTGACAAAGCTCTTTCATTTCCCAGTTCTGTGGTAATTCCTCTGTCTTACTCATGATCATGAAAGGTTTTATATGATAAAGTTTTCTGTGGTAACGAGTGACAAAACTTAATGACTCACAAGACTCCTCGCTTGCCTGCATTACTGTAATTTGTACTTCCCTATTTCTTAGCCCAGAAAGAGTGGTACAGTTGCAATGACCATGAAAAACCTTGGGTTTTTTTGCTTAGCTCTACTAGTCTGCTGCTAAAAAGGCATTCTTACTTTCAGCTTTTGACTTTTTCCCTCCTGTACCACTGTGCTTGAATAATATGCACATCATTAGGGTGTGTTTCAAAGGAAATGCACTACTTGGCAATCAAGGAGGAAGCACATACTGTGCTTAATGATTAGCTGGCATTTAATCACACATAAATCTATTATGGGATTAAAAGTCTATAACGGTGCCAGCCTCAGGAAAAGAAATACACAGCTGCAGAGATTACTTGTTGTGCATACACACAGTCCTGTCCACCCTTGCTCTGATTACAGATACATGAGCACTTTCCTGAAGCATTCTCTGAGAAAATGAGGTACAAATTCTGGATTATATTTGCTAACAGAGGTTAAGAAAATCACAGAAACTATAGTTTAGGATAAGTAATAGCAAGCATTTTGCTCAATGAGTAGTCTGAGGCATTAAAACAAATTTTCTTTGCATCTCACACACACACAAAAATCGCTGATTGTCTGTTATTCTGAGAGACTGAACCACCCCCATTTGATTGTTTCTTTTACCCCCAGTTACCCTTCTTCTTTAGCCTTTATCACAAATCTGAGTTTTCATTTTGGATAATTTGTTTTTAAATCTGAGGTCTGTATCATTGCGGAAAGAGTCAGTTTATACTTTCTTTGTTCTTGAGGTTGTTGTTGTTTTTATTTTGTTTTGATGTTTCATGATTTAAAAGCTTTTCTTTTATTCCAAAATCATTTCCTAAAGTAGATCTGACCAGTTTGTATGTGTCTGTGTGATTATTCCTTCATTCATATACACATAGCTGTACACATTTGCCATTGTTTTTATTTGTGTTTAAAGATAAATGATGTCTGTAAAGAGATATCTGTTACAGATTATGTGCATGAATCATAGAATCCCTGAGGCTAGAAGGGACCTCTGGAGATCATCTAGTCAAACACATTCTTGTTTAAAACAGTGTCAACTAGTGCAGGCTGCTCAGGACCACATCCATTTGGGATATGAATGCCTCCAAGAATGGAAACTCCACAGCCTCCCTGGACAACCTGTTGCAGTGTTTGACCACCTTCACAGTAAAAAGCTTTTTTTCCTATGTTTAAATGGAATTTCCCACATTTAAGTTTCTGCCTATTGAGTATTGTCCTGTCACAAGATACCACTGAGAAAAGTCTGTCTCCATCTTGTTTACTCTCCCTCATCAGGTATTTATACACCTTAATAACCTTGAGCCTTCCAGGATGAACAGCCCCAGCTCTCTCAGCCTTTCCTCATATGACAGATGCTTTAACCCCTTATTCATCTTTGTGGCACTTCACTGGACTCACTCCAGGGTGTCCATGTCTGTCTTGTACTGGAGAGTCTAGAACCAGTTCCAGAACCCAGCACTCCAGATATGTCTCACCAAGGCTGAGTAGAGGAGAAGAGTCTCCCCCCTTGACAGACAGGATGTGTACTGAACATCCTGAGACGATATTCCAGGTGTTAAAGCTGATATCTCCCGTGCTCAGCCAGCAAAGACAACTGGAGAAGGGATGGTAAAAATAACCCTTTTATTACAGGGTAATAAGACGTATTGACACAAATGCATTTGAATCCTCCATTGTCAGCAATGTGGGCCTGCAGCAAAGGCCAACATCCTCAGCTGCATTATGAAGAACATTGCTAGCAGCTCTAGGGAGGTGATGCTTCTTCCCTAATCAATCCTGGTGAGAAATACCTGGAGTGCTGGGTTGAGTTCTGGACTCCACGGTACAAGACAGACACAGACAAACTGGAACAATTCCAGTGAAAGGACCACAGAAATGAATAAGGGACCGGAGCATCTCTCACACTGAGGAAAGGCTCAGAGACCTGAGACTGTTCTGCCTTGAAGGCTCAAGGAAAACTTCTTGGGGTGTTGGTCTAGGTGATCTCCAGAGGTCCCTTCCCCTCTGTAGTAGGATTCATTTCAGCTTAGTTTTACTTTACTTTTTCTAATATCTATGCTGTGTTTCCTGGTTCAGCTAGCAAGATAGAAAACACACAGAAGTCTACTTCCTACCCACATCTGAAGTCTACAAATAAAGATCCCTGGGGTGGCTCTGAAGAAGGACTGTAAATGGTCTGCCCAGTGAGCTGTAAGCCTCTCTGATGCAAAGCAAGTAAGCAGACCCATATCTCAGCAATGAAGTTGAGAAATGAGAATGAATGAGAAGACAAAGAGATTTTTGTCTTTCTCATAGCCATTCTGATGGAGTGGATCAGTCTCTGCCTGAACATGTGAGGAACAATACAGAAGTTTTCACAACTGGAAACCTTACATTTGTTTGGCCCACGGTAATATAAAACAGGAAAGATATTATAGGGGTACTTCATTATTAAAGTTCAGGTTGATCCACAACATATTGCTTCCTCAGCAACAATGTGAGTTACAACATACTTTCCCTGTATACTTAATATTGTTGATTAAGATTATACAGCATTTACAATAGAGTTATACTGCATTTGAGTTAGCATTCATAATGTCTCCCATTGCAGATAATGATCTCCCAGAAGACCATTGCTTATTTAACTGAAGTTTTGCAGGTGGGATCCAAACATATGGTAAACACTCTGAAAGCTGCTGTTGAAATGCAGAAGATTGAACAGACTGAATGAGGTGCCCCACATCGGACTGCTGACAGGAATATCTGCAGGTTCAAGTCAACAAGAGAGTAATAAATTACAAATTGAAGTGCCAAGAACATCAGACTTTTTTTTTTTTTCCTTTTTTTTTCTTCTTCTTATTCTTTGTTTTCTTTCTGCGTGCAGGTTTCACTATTGTTCCCTAAGAATGCTAGAATGTTAGCAGAAAGAATTTGCTGGTTCAGATTCCTGGATAACATTTCACTTTGGTGAAAACTATTTGCCTTGGCAAGAGATTTTCAGTTTTCCAGCTATCACTAACATGTGCATACAAAGTCTGAATGAACAGATACTTTGTGTTTAATGTTCTAAAAGAAAATAAACAAACAAGTACAAATAAGTTTTGCACCAAACATCAATTCACAATACATGATTCCCGCTGAACTGAGTCAACAGATACTGATGTCAAGTGTTTAGTCCCATAACACATAGCAAAGTTCTCTTTTTGTCCCTCAAATGGTGATATATTTGGATGCAATGGCAGGAAATAAGCATTCTTTCTTTAACATCAAAGTGGAGAAACTGGATCATTTCCAAGAGACAAAAAACAAACAAAAAGCAAGCTGCTGCAATCTCTGTAGAAGCCTGCCCTGGTCTGTCAACAAAGGCAGATAAATTACAATACTGATTGAATGAGGATGATGGCACGTGAAGAAAAATCAGCACACACTGTAATAGGCAACTGAAGACCAATTGATCTCAGTTTAGTGTAGTCTAAAATATCTTAGTCTACTCAGACACCCCACACTGTAGCTCCCTACAGAGGATGACTCTGAACTTATCCCATAGTCATTAATATCAAATGAGAGCTTTTCAGGCCTAGACAGTTTTGTGGTATCAACAAAGACATCTAAAAAGACCACAAAGAGAAAAAAAAAAAAAAAATGTAGAGCAAAACAATCCCATTCATTTATTTTACACATTTCTTCTACAATCTTTTAATATAACAGAAAACATGAACGCATTTTTTTACTACTGTCATTATCAGATAGGTCCAAGTTGCAGCTGTTTTGCTGCAGCTTCAGTTATCAGTACTACAGCTCGAGATGAAGATGCTTCCTTGTTTTACATGAAAATAAAAGATGGTTGGCACAAAAGCAAGTAACCCGATAATTTTTTAAGGAAGTAACCGGGCAACTTTCAGGTAGAATAATTGAAATCTGAAGACTCGTAGATTTTTTCTTTTTTATTTATAGTTGGCTGTATTTACTGTGACTCACTCCAAAATAACCCTTCTCGACATGTCCTGTTATTTTAAATATTAATTGCACTAGACCACTAAAGCACTAGAGGGAGCTCCAAGATAGAGTCAAAGCCAGCCCTACTCAAAAAAGTGGAGGCTTAGAGTGCGCGGCGCTAAACGCAAACCACTGTGTCTGATAGGGTTGTGTTTGCCACTCGTTGCTATCTCATATGATTACCGCCATTTCATTGTTGTGAAATTGATAATACTCTACTTTGCAACAGTCAACAGATCTCCTGTGACAATACAACTGCTGCTTGCTGCTTGCGTGCTCTAACAGAAGAGAGCTGAAAGCTGCCATGGAATCAGGGTATGGCTTCCTAGTAGGGAACTTACATGATCATATAATTAAACATTATTCTGCATACATGCACAAGAGGAAAATTTAGACTATGCAAACTGTCTTAACTCATTTATTTTCTTTTCTTCAAAAGGCTTGACTCTGCAGTGTCAAGTTACGGGTTTAAATTTTTGTATGAAATACTTTATTGTACTCCAAGAAATCTACTAGACACTTCATTTTAGAAAACAAGTATACATTTTGTAGACCAAAACAGACATTTAATGTGCAGAAGAGCTATTGCAAAACATTAAGAACAACTGGTCTGTTTTAGTAATATGTCACTTGAACAAAGTAAGCAGGACAACACGGAGCCTTGTTACAAGGTGAAATGTGAGTGGAGGGCCATTCACGTTGGAATTCAGTCTTTTTGGAGGTCCACCTTCAGAGAACGTTCTGGAATAAAGAATCGTGATTTCTTGTGTTTTATGGGGTTCTTTGTACAAAGAGTTTGTCTCATTTGTATTGCAAATAAAAATGCACTAGCACATAGAGCCTAGGAGATAAGCTCTACAATTAAATGAAAGAAATAATTCACCTGCAGATGTAATATCAGATCAAGTTCATCCTTACAGACTCCTGAATCAAATGATAGGATTTTGCAGAAAAGTGGAAGCTAACAGTTTTTTAATGCAAAGACAATTATCATGAGTAACCCTGAAAGCTTTAGGGTGGGACTCTTACACAACTCTCATAGTAGGAATGATTTCAGTCCAGCCCATCTCTGCCAGTGGCCAACACCTTATACCACAAAGTAAAGTTTCCAAAAGGAAATTCATGAAATAAACTTACTCTAGATTCCTTCCCTTCCTCCCTTCTCTCCCCCCTCCCCCCCTTCAGCTCCTTTCACAGAGAAGAAACCTACCTTTCAAATATTCTCTCATTTTTTCACTGCATGTCCAGTCTGAGAAGTTCAGAAGTTCCTTTTCAGAAACACAGACACGGAATGGCTGAGATTGAAAGGGGATCATCTAGTCCAATTCCCCTGCTCAAGAAGACACCTGGAGCAAGTTGCCCAGGACCATGTCCAGACAACTTTTGAATATCTCCAAGGAGGGAGACTTCACAACCTCTCTGAGCAACCTCTTCCATTTCTGTCAACCTCACTGTAAAGAAGTGTTTCCTGATGTTGAGGAAACCTCCCATGTTTCATATTGTGTCCATTGGCTCCTGTTCTGTCACTTGATACCACCGAATACAGACTGATTCTGTCTCTGCACTCTCCATTCAGATATTTGTACACATTGACAAGGTCTTCCCCGAGGTTCCTCGGGAGAACCTGAGGGTCCTCCTCTTCTCTGGGCTGAACAGTCCCAGTTCTCTCTTCATAAAATAGATGCTCCAATCCTTTCATCACCTTTGTGGTCCTTCACTGGACTCTCTTCAACATGTCCACATCTCTCCTGAACTTGGGAGCCCCAAACTGGACACAGTACCCAAAGTGTGTGTACTCACCAGTGCTCAGTAGAGGTAAGGATAACCTTCATCATCCTGCTGGTGATACTTTGCTAATGTGGCCCAGGATACCATTAGCTTTAATTGTGGCAAGGATGTAAGCTTCAGTGTAAAAATGTGTTGCTGTGTAAAAGCCACTCATTGGATGATGATGCTCTGCCAGTTTTATGAAAAAAATTTTCAACCATTCCTCACCACAAAACTAACTCCTTTCTCCAAATTCAAAGTTTCCATTTGAAATTTTATCCTTAAAATAAAATGATATTCACGACTAGGCAGAACTCCCAGCTCAGTAAGCTGTTTTCTCCCTCTTTTAATCTCTCCCAGGTGGTGTTACTGTTTTTCCTTCTCTCTGCACCTCTGCAAGCACACCACAAAATTCTCCTCCACTGTTTCATTTATTTGTCATTCACTGGAGGAAGAACAGCATAGGCCTATCTGCCCATTCATCCGCATCTCACTGGATATGACTACTGATCTACAGGTCTGTATAGGAATACCTCATGCTATGAAAATACAATGTACATTCCAATAGTCTCTTATTCACTTGAGCCACATTAAATTCATAAAAGCACTGATTCCAATAGACACTAGAATACAAGAATAATGGAAAGAAGGTAAAAAAAAAAAAAAAAAAAAAGGGGGGGGGGAAGAAAATAAAAGTATTTCTTATTTGTCTGCTTTTCTGAATGTCTATCTTGGAGATTTAATGAAGTTTATAGGCATCACGGAATCTCTTCAGACACAACAGGCAAAAAATAAATCTATCATTCCACGCTTAATTTGTTGGTTTTATTTCAAGTGCCACATTTGGGGTTTGCAATTCCAAATGACTGTTGCTGTTACAGTATATTTGAATATTACTAATCCTTGCAGGGACTAAGAATAAAAAGTAATTTTATTTTTTTTTATAACAGAAGTGTTTTCAATAGTAAGACCCAGGATTTCATTAGCTTAGAAATTAAAAATAGAAAAAAGACAACACATTTCAAGACGAGTTAGAATTCTTTGGAACAATTCTGATCTGTTGATTTTCCAGCAGTACAGCAAAACTACAGTGATCAAGGAGTAATATACTCCAGACAGTGCATGTTGGTATAATTATGGCATGCCCCAGGTAGTATTATAAAACTTAAAATCAGTGAACTTGAACCACCCAAGAAGAAAAAGAATTACTCCATCAGCACTGCCTGGGGTGTCAGCATTCTATTGTGGAGACAGTAGAGCAGACCTGTCTATCTACTCAGTTCTAGGCACCTTGGAAATACTCTTTTTGTTTGTTGTTTTTTTGGTGTGTTTTTTTTGTTGGTGATGGTGGTGGTGGTTGGTTGGCTGTTTTTTGCTTGTTTTTTTTGGCAGCACGGGAGTATTTTTTTTGCTGAAAAACAGTTATAAAACACAAGACACTGGTGAGAAGCACTGGTTTAAAATTATCTATTAAAATAAAGAAAGAAAGAGAGAAAGAAAGAATCAGGAAGACCTTGAACATCCAGGAAGGAATTTCTCTTGTGAGAGATCCACTCTAATATACTTTAATTGTGAGATAACTGGAGCTAATTGCAGTCTCAAATTGAACAAGAAGTCTGTGTGAATCAGTTCAGAAATGGGTTTTAGGAGTGCACTCTTGGGAATACACCTGAACTCCTGCCTGCTCTTGAACAAAAAAAATAATAATAATAATAATTTTCCCTGTTCTTTTCAGATAATCAAACTGTTCAGTGAGGAAACACTGAGAAAATTAGGTCTTTTCACCCTGGAGAAGAGAAAGCTCAAGGGGAATCTTTTCATAGTATTCCCATGCTTAAAGAGCAGTTATAAATAGAACAGAGGTTCTGTGTTCATGAAAAGCTACATGGAGAAGACAAAGAGCAGCAGATAAACAATGCACTGGGAGAGGGAGAAAGCCAACTGTATCCTGGGCTGCATCAAAAGAAATATAGCCAGCAGGTTAAAGGAGGTGATTCTTCCTCTCTACTCTACTCTTGTAAGACCCCACCTGGAGCACTGCATTTAGCTCTGGGGCCCTCAGCACAAGAAGGATGTGGAAGTATTAGAACAAGTCCAGAGGAAGGCCACAAAAATGACCAAGGGGCTGGAGTACCTCTCCTACAAATACAGGTTGAGGGAGTTGGGTTGTTCATCCTGTAGAAGAGAAGAGTCCTTGGAGACCTTGTAGTGGCCTTATCCTGCTTCTTTCAGATTGCTTTGTGAACTTGCAACTACTCTCTCCTGAGCTTAGCTCTCAACAGTTGCAGGGCACAGAACAAAAGAGAATTAATGTTCAAGTATAGGAACCAACAGGAAAGGAAACAAGTCAGTTGCCTCAAAATGTCAAAATATCTCATGGTAGCATTGGGTACAACTATATAGCACCAAAAGTAGTGAATAGAATATAATGGGAATAATATCAAATACTTACTTCTCACTTACAAAACCCACTGATTTAATAAAAATTAGATTAAAACAAAACAAGCAAAAAAAAAAAAATAGTGGGCCTGCAAATCTATGAATTATTGGCTAATAAGAGTTAAATTACAAGTTCGCTGAATTAAACTCAGCCATCAAGTTCCAAAGCCTATTTTGGCCTGGCCATCATTTTCCTTCACTTTTACCTGAAAAAAATTACATTTGAAGACTTACAAATAAAAGAATGGCAAATAAATCAGTTAGATATAAACATAAAAATAAAACATGTCTTCCTAATATTTAATTAGATTTGCAACTTAAAATGTGGAGCTAAAGACGAATCATTACCTCGCAGTGACTGTGGCAGGTCATTTATAAGTATCCAGTTGGACTGCAGGCACCAACGATTCTGAGGTTCATATTCCTGGAGTGCAAGTATCAAGATCATCAACTCATGGCTGGGAATCATTCTCAAGCCTTCAGGTATTATTACAAAATACACACGTAAATTAAACATAGTAATTTTCTAGAATTGTTCATTTATTTCAGCATAAGTGATATTTTCTCAACTACCAATAATGCAATGGAAAAATATCTGAACTTGTTCTGGAGCCAGCAATGTATATGGCCACATCTGGCCCATTTAACATCCCAGTCAACGCATCTGGGCACAGTTCAGGATTAATACAGCCCTATTGCTTCCAGACCCTATATCACATATTTACTGCGCTGAATGGAAATACCACTATGTTTGCACCACTCTTGCAGATCTCAACATAACATTGTGTTACTTTGGATAAGTAATCACAAAATGAACAACAACAAAAAAAAAATTAATGGACATTTGTGAAAATATGGCATAAAGTACTTGGACAGTACACAAATTAATCTACAAATGAATTGTTTGGTAAGGAGAGGGTGGGAGCAAAATTTATGCATTTTTTTTTTCTTTCTTAAGTAAGGCATGTAAGCAAACAAATCCCTCTCACAATAAGACAGCTACATGATGACTTTCAGGCTATTTGCCACTTACCAGTATCATGTTAATCTTGAACTGTGTGCTGATGGACACAGCCAAGGATGCAGAGATGGCTTGAGGCTGTGTACAGGGACAACAGAAAGTGTAAGTTTTACAATAATAGAAATGTGGAGCTGTCCTGGGATTTTTATACTCTCATGTGACAGTGCATGGAAAAGAAGGGTTTGCATTTGTATTTCCTGCTTCTCTTCATCAAATGAGATGTTCTTGCCACTCTAGCTCCATACGGTCACTTTACTCATTTTTGAGTAAAGACAATCATGTTTTATATTAATTTTTTCCACATTCACACTCCCTGATTTTTCCGGGACACTCCATGTCTTTCTGTCTCTCCATAGATCAGTTTCTGCTGAAATCAGTGGAGCAGACTGTACTGTTTCTGAGCATGTTTTACTGGTGTGGTATCTCAGGATGGAAAATTACACAGTTGTAAGTTTCATTATCAGCTCATCTTCACTGATTGTCATCAGAGAACAGGCAGTACCTCATATCTGAGTTCATAAGCCATTTAGCAAGGGAAGCTGATTCTGACATGACAACTGCCTCATTTTTAAGACATCTAAATGACATCTCACATTGGATTTTACTCACCTGTGCTGCATATGGCACATCAAAGTAGTAGGCTGATTATTTTGAGCAATTATTTCATTCAGTAGAACAGCACAAATTTTGACCTAATGGCAAACCCGAGTCTTTTGCCCACTTACTTTTTTCCTGAATTAACATTCAGTGTTCCATCACAAGACCTCTAACGAAGGGATGATTTAACATACAGCAATATCCAAAACAATGAAATTCAAAGCTGTCACAAATAAGTAAATCACTATAAAATAATATAACAAGTTAACATGATGCAATAATAAATAATGGAATCATATGCCATTGTAAACAAACATGTTCATCTGAAAATACACAATGGTCATGTTATAGGTGGGCTCAAGCAAATGTTTACATCTGTTCTGTAAAATCATGGGTTTAGTACCATCCAAATGCATGAACCACAAAGGCTGATGTTGTAATTGCAGTGATGCTACATACAGATTATATTTCCTCCTAGGGGACCTTTATCTGTTACTGATGATCTGTTGAGAATGTCTGTCATAGCCAGTATGATAGTTTTATCAGAGGGAAGGACACAGAGGGACATGCAGTACTGCAGAGCCTTTCATTAAATGATAAGAAAATTACAGAAGTTTCAAGGGTTTTCTGAGAAGGATGAGCAAATGGGAATTCTGATACAAACACTATGTGAATAAACAAATGCACTAGAGAGAAGTGTCCTCAGCTCACCCCTTATTAAATTAGATAGCCTGGTTTGAAAAAAGTCTGCTGGAGAAACAACCGGACTACTCATACTCCATCTGACTCTCACTTTCTTTGTCATAAGGCTCAAGCACCTGGTTCAGTTACCATGGGTCAATGAATTACAGTGCCTCAGCTGAGCTTCAAGAACAACTTTCAAACTTGATCTTATAACAGGTGAAATGCATTTGCTTTAACACTTTTCATCACAGTTTGAAAACATGTTATACTTTACATCTACAATGGGCTAGGAGCACTTCTGTGGACAGTTATCACAGTTCAGCTGATGCATTTTGCAAGCAACTGCAACTCCATCCATCCTGAGCCCTGGAAGTCATCAGACATGGGCCACCATTCAACTGCTTGCAAAAAAAAAAAACAGCAAACCTTGATTGCTGAACTTGAAGGAGATAAGAAGATTAAAAAGAGAAGATTAAAAAAAAAAAAAAAAAAAAAAAAAAAACAGAGAAAAACTCAACATGTATCTAAAGAAAGAGCAAAAAAAAAAAAAGTACAAAAAAAAAAAAAAAGTATTCAGACCATGGAAGAAGATACATTTAGCTTTTGTACATCCTAAAGGGATTCCTACTTCCACATCTTGGATTAAGTATACTGAATTAATGGTAATACTTTTGAATTTTGAGTACAGTGCTGCCTCTTAACAGAAAAAAAGAGCTAGACAGAGTTTACAGATAGTGTGGAGAATGAAGTCTTCTAGTGCTCACTCCCAGTCCCATCAGTGACCTTCTATGCACTCATTCACATTTGGGGAAAATTCAGAATACAGATTGCATGTCTGTAATTGGTATGAGTCAGCCTCTTTGCAGCTGGATAAATCCCAAATCCTCCCATCAGTTTTATGGTACAAATTGGGGTTTGCAATGATTTAACTGGGGGAGGGTGCAAAGGAGGGCCAAGATCTAGTTCCAATGAAACCATAAGGACAAGATTTCAATCCTGAAACTTATGAAAGAATAGATTCTACAGTAAAAGGATAGAGGGCAGAAACTGCATTTTAAAGAAAGGCGAGGAGGGAACATATATGTTGTTAAATTAACATTTATTATCTGACCTCTCAATTATTTGGCTGTTATGTATAATCTCTCTCATTACCTATAAGACTCCTGCCATTTTGCCCCCATGCTTGCAACTCAACACAGTTTGCCTCTTTTTAAAGACAGAAATAGTGATAAATACAAATATCTAATTTCCTTTGGCAATAAATACTAAATAGCTAGTGTACAAGAATAAGAAGAAATAAAATTAAAAAATAAAAAAATACTGCTTTTGAAAGTTTCACAATAGTTATCAGAAAATAAATCTTCTTAATATAAATTGTTTCAACTTTGTTTACAGTCATTCAGACATTTCCAGTAGTAAACATTACCACACATCTTGTCAAGCTGAGAACTTTGGCTCCCTGGCTGCAGCATACCACTCTCTGAGCATATGTATGTGGGTAGAATGAGCGCATTGAGGCAGAACAGATCTTATTCCTGCATCTGTGTTCCCCCCACCTCTAGAGTCTTTGCTCTCATCCTTCCTCCCCACTATGCCAACATCTCCTCCAGCCTTCTTGGAAAGCCTGTGCCAGATGAAAGCTGATACAGTGGGATGCAGCATGGGTGTGAACAAGCAGGAGGGGAATGAGCACACAGCATCAGCAGGTTCAGCTGCATAAAGCTTGCCAAACTTGGAGGAAGCAGGCTGCCTTGTGCACACAGATGAGCAGGTGACAGTCTGCTTCCTTCCAGGGGAGGCTGGCAAAACGAAGGAAATGATCCTGGGTGAGCCTCAGGGGCTGTACAGATAATGATGTTTGAGGAGGTGGAAGAAGGAAAGCTTCAAAGTGATAATCATAGCTTCATTTTTGCCTTCCCTTTTAAATGTTCTTCCTGTCTGCACCTCTGTTGCTCGTCCTTCTCTGTGCTGCTGAAGCATAAAATAGGAGATATATCTTTACTGAGACTGTGTGGCTACTTAGCTTCCAAACCAAATTACAAGGCAGATGAAGCTAAGAACTGTTTGTATCCTTCAACATGGGTGCCTTTTAAGCTACTTCGGCAGTGTTTTGTAATAAAGTGTTGAAGAATATATAGCACATGGAAGGTTGCTATGCTTTAAATTCACATCTCAGGTTATTTCACTGCATGGAAAAGTTATGACTTAGGAAGGAAATGGATGTAGTTTTTTTGAAAATAGTTGGAATTTAAATGCAGAATTAAGAAAAGAAGTGCTAGTTTACATCTAATCAGAGCACATGAGGTAAACCAGTCTGCAATACTTTTCAGGTCTTCCAGCAAATTAGCCTAAACTGTCTTTTGACTCAGCTCTGCCCTCAACCATTTGGTCATAAGTGTTTACTTCCAGTCAAGCTTAATGTCTTGGCTTTCTCTAAAGTTTTTACCAAGTTGTTGAATTTGCAGAATTTGTAACAATTAAGAGCAAATTTTCAACAAGGTCTACTCTAGCCATTGGTGGCATATCCGTTAAGATGTCTGCAGGTCCAAAGGCCCGTTAGATTGTCTGGCTATTAATCTCCACTTGCCATGGAGACATTCATACAATTCAACAGTGCTAACTAGAACAGTTCTGCAGAATATTCTTTGACACATTCCTGTCATAATAAGTATTATAAATATGGCATTTATACTTCCTGGCACTGTCTTCAAAAATATATCACAATTAGTTTAGAGTTTCTGTGTTACAAACACCAGAACACTGAAATTTCTTAGTTGCCAAGAATAGATACTGGGATGGACAGCTAAATAGAGAATAAGAAGAAAGATTATTTGCCCAGGGTTAAAGTTAGTCTTAATGTTAGTCTTTTGTGCATTAGTTATATGTTTTAAATTAAACAAAACGACAACAACAAAGCACTTAAACAGGGCTACAGTGTCTTGGGTATACATACTGTCGAGAGCTACATACAGGTACTTCTAAGGACAGAGAGATTTTAGGAAAATGGTATCTTCAGGACGCTGTTCTCTAATAGTATGCACATAGATACAAACTGTAAATCTACCAGTAATGAACTAAGAAATTAACTAAGACTATTCTCATCTGTTTCTTTTTCATCATTGTTTTCTCATGTTGCAAGAGTATAAAGATGCAAGCCTTTTACTGTAATGAATTTCATTTAAAATGCTGGTTTGAAATCATTTAGCTGTATTACCATCATCTTGCAATTATTCTGCTTAATTTTTGCAATGTTAACTAACTACAGCTGTTTCCCTTGGCTCATCAGTGATTCCTTTTGAACTTGTGTTCCATTTTGGAGGAGCTGAACCCTTCCTGGAAGGCAGTCCAGAATTTTCATTTATCATATTTCTCTCCAAGAAACTGTAGCTGTTGATAAGTATCAGAGAACTTGACTGCTTTCAAACACCACATGTTCCAGCTCTCTGCTCTGAAATGATGTGTTTTTCTAAACTAAAACTTCATTTCATCAAGGATAACTTCAATTCAAAAACAAGATCTAAATCCTAAGCTGAGAAAGATTGCACTGCAATTCTTTACCTTTTCATAACATCTTTCAGATCAGGATCTCAGACGCTGAAACATTTAAGCTTGCTTAAACTTTTCAATTTGTGAGAGAAACAACAACTTAAAGTAGAAGAAGTGGAGACAGAAAATAGTTATGATCCATGGGACACCTGAGAGGGAACTCAGTGAGACAGTGACAATTCTGCTAAAAATCTCTTTAGCAGAATCTGAAAATTCTTTCTTCATACTGAAAAGGAAGAAACAGAATAAAACAGGTTAAAAATTATTGGTGGCTGGCTGCATCAATAGCATGTTGACTTTTTCCCATGTTGCCTTAGAGGCATGATATGCATATAAATTTACATACCTCCACAAACAGGTACAGAATGTACAGGTGAAGTTATTTGTTAATCCAACAACATGAGTTTAGCACTAACAATCCTTACCTTTACCTGCAGCTAGGTCTATCTCCAAGGAAATAGAAATATGCAGTTGCTGAATATTACTCTATGATTAACATTTGGCCATTTAATGCTCTCTTTTGGTGTTCCTTGCTGTCAGATTGACTGAATGGAATCAAGTGCTGTTGAATTCACCCCAGAATGGCCAAAGAACAAGAATTATATCTTTCTTTCCCCTTAAGATTATGGGTCAACAAGAGAAAGAAAGTAACATATTCTTATCATCCATTTGAGAAATGGAGAAGAGCATTAATTGTAGGCTAGTAAGTGTTATTCTCATACATCATAGCAGAAATAATTACTAAAGCACTGTGAGGTTGTTTTTTTGTATGTCTGTTTTGTTTTCTAGTGACAGAATACACTTGGAGCACAAGCCTCGATGATTTACAATAGGACTCTGGTGTGGTTTAACCCAGAAGACAGCTAAGCACCACACAGCTGCTTACTCGCTCTCCCCAAGTGGGATGGGAGAGAGAATTGGAAAGGTAAAAGTGCAAGAATTCAAGGGTTGATATAGGGACAGTTTGATAGGCAAAGCAAAAGCCATGCATGCAAGCAAAGTCAAGTCAGGAATCCATTCGCTGCTTCCCATCAGAAGGCAGGTGTTCAGCCACTTCCAGGAGAGCAGGGCTCAGCACATGCAATGGTTTCTTGGGAAGATAAACGCCATCACTCTGAACATCCCTGCCCTCCTCCTTCTACCCCAGCTTTTATTGCTGAGCACAACACCACATGGTGTGGGACCTCCCTTTGGTCAAGTTGGGTCAGTTGTCCTGGCTGTATCCCCTCCCTGCTCCCTGTGCACCCCCAGCCTCCTCACTGGCAAAGCAGCATGAGAAGCTGAAAAGTCCTTGGCTCAGTGTAAGCAATGCTCTTCAACAAGTAAAACACCAGTGTGTTATCACCATTTTCTTTAAAAATCCAAAACACAGCATTGTGTGAGCCTATATAACCGAAAATTAGTTCTATCCCAGCCAAAATCTCAACAGCACCTACCCCTTACTCCATACCATTTACAACATGCTCAGGTCCCATACATCCTCATTAATCACCACCCTTTAATTAATGCATAGATATCATTCCCTTGCTCTAAGGATCACCTCTTTGAAATGTTCCTAAAATGTTCATTAAACGTCCACTGAGTTCTTTTACTCCATGACTTATCTTCCATCTGTTATGGTGGTAATTCAGGACAGGAAAAGTGGTGTGTTGCATGAAGCTATTGGATGCCAAAGGCAGCTCAGGTCAGGTCACTGCTGCACTTGCTATCTGTCTTGCAAGGCTCATCCTCCATTGGCTTGAGTAGTTCATTCTATAGGAATTTCCTATAACATGCAATTCAGATCATGGGTTACAACAATTTATAGGAATCCATCACAATCTCCACCCTTGGTTCCTTCAGACAGGGTTTAACATGGCAATGAGCTCCTTTCCTTTCCCATGGTCTGGCTAGCAGCTAGGGATCAGAGATTGTAATGGATACGCCTTATCCATTACTTATATCCTGAACTTTCTTCTGAAATTCCAACAATCATTCAATTCATAAGCAGTGGTATAAAATGTGATAAAGGCAATGCATACTCATAACACAGTATCATGCCTAAGTAGTATTTTTTTAACGAATAGAGGAAATTGTACAGGATAAAATATATGTTGACTTTTGTTAGTTATTTATAAGTACCACATAACATTCAGACAGGGATAAACACAATTCAGTGAAACTACTATAGATTGCATTGACTTGTTCAGGCTGTCACAGAAAACCAAAGCATATGTGGGGTCATTAATAAAGAATAAAAGTATCTTCCACAAAATAAAGAAGAAACAATTTCTTCAAATTCTGTGCAGGACTTGATTGTTTCAGCTGTCAGTGACATTGGACAGTTTAGGAACTGAAATAAAAGTGTGATTCTCCACCACAGATTTTTATTAGACTAAAACTAGTGTAAAGAGATGTCAGATCTCTACTGCAAACAGAAGTTATAGCTGCTGTCTGAATACCTGAATAATTACTCTGTTACATGACTCTACAGGTTATAAAGAGGTCTTAGAAAATCCTGTCTCTGATGTAAGATTAAGATAAGGTGATAATCTTACACTGGAGTAAAAAGATATCAGCTGAGTCAGTTGGCCATACAAATGCATTTTTACTCATGGAAATCTGGACTAACTTCACTGAATTTTGCAAAGTTACACTTGCATAACCAAGAGCCACTAGCTGACTACCTATGAGATAGCATGTCATAAAAAGGAAAGCAGTCTGTTATTTTTATCAGTCACTGGCATCATAAACCGTGAACTTCAAATGATACCAACTGGCTTAAAATTGAATTTTAATGATAGAAATGAATAGTCAATGTTGAGAATTCTCTCTGCCAAAGTTAATGATGGATTTGTTTGTTTGCATTTTTAACTACAAGTTATGACATTGTGATGGGTGTTCATTGAAGAACTCATTTTCAGCTTTCTCCAATTCAAATGCTTCTTAAAGGTTGGTTCTCAAAATGGTTCTCAAGGCAGCTGTCTCAACGATCTCTCAGAGGATGTCTCTATGTACCAGGTCTCAGGTGTATACTGTTCCTGTTCCTTTTGTCTATGTACTTGCGTACTGTCTGGAGGCCCTGATAAGGACAAAAACACTTGCTTGAAATAGTTTTCAGTATTTGTTGAAATTGCTTTCATTAGATCTTGACCTCATGCAAGAGTGAAGGGCATTCAAATAAAGACAGCAAGTGGGAGATCCAAAACAAACTGAAGGAGACATTTTTACATACAACATATGTTTAATGAAACTCATTGACACAGGATAGTGAGTGCTAAAAATTTATATATGTTTAAGAAGAGACAAGATAAGAACACTGAAAAGAAATAAACAATAAATTTCTGTGCATTAAATGCACAGAAATCATTTCTACCTCAGGTAGTCCCTGCACTACAAACCATTGTCAGCTGGGAATTTTCTCAGAGCAAGATATTATTCCTCTAAACTTGTCTTCTTTCCTAGGCATTTGCTTTAGGCTTTTGTTCAAGACAAGAGAGTCGTGCAGAATGACCTAATACAGCCTCTCTTCTGTGATGCTCCTTGGCTTGTTTTCATATAGAGAGTACAAAATGGACTTTAAAACAACAAATGCTGAAACAGATGGTTATGTCATGGCCTGGTTCTTCCCCCTCCCCAGGACTTACCAGTTCTATATATTAAGGCAGACACTCCTTAAACCCAGCCTGTTTTCAGTTTCTGGGTTTTTGTTTCCTTACAAGGAGCTAAATGGGAGATTAAGACAGTACATGTAAAGGCCCTGGTTCTGCCTTCATTGTTTCCGCTTTTAAATGTTTGCCAAGATATGGCTTATCTCAGACTATTCTTCTTGTTTGCTTTTCTTACAGACCAGTATTCAACTGCACAAATAACCCAACAGTCATCTCAACAGTCATGTTAACATAATGTATTCATTAACTATTTTATCAGTTCCTCATCCACCACTGTGAATATTAGAGATTGACCTGGACACAGAAGCTATTGTCTTTGAGGACAAGCATCTATTTGGTTTACAGTTCATTCAACTGAATTAGCTTGAAGTGATGATAAGCACAGCTGAGGTTATTTAAATGTGGAGGAATATAATCTGAAACTCCAGATTTATATTTTCTTTACACTGTGGAGTTGTCTGTAATTGCTATTGTCAAATGTACTTTGAAAGATCACAATGGAAAGCTGAATTTTCTTATTTTTATTTCAACTGATTTTGCAGCTGCAACACTTTTCAACACCTGCTTTTAAATTTATACATGTTCTGTGAGAGGGCAGACCTTCCTTCTTCAGCAAAGATGGTGCTTCTGGTACAGCAGGACTAGAACTAATCCTCTACAGTGCAGTGGGAGGACCCAGGGACATAGCTCCATATCCCAGGGGCTGATGGTATTCTGGCACTTGGGAATCAGGGTGAGAGGCAATTCATGTACCAAATAGTGGAAAAATATGAGGAGTAAGGGTTAAAAATCACTATTTCTCTAGATTATCTGGGGAAGCACTGTGTTTTTTCTTACCGTCTTCACTCGCCTTTTCCTCCTCATGCATGTTTCCAATCCAGTTCACATCCACAAGGTGAATGCATCATAAAATTTAGCAATTCTTTGGTTGGCAGATAAATTCAAAGCATTGCTTGTATACCAGTCTGTAGATTTAATAATTTAGCTGTAGAAAAAAAAAAAAAGGAGCACTGTTTTTTGTTTTGTTTTGTTTTTTACTATTTAGAATAGAATAAAATTCATTGCTGAACAGAGAAGAGAGTGAGTTCTGCTGTAAATGTCTGAGGACAGGTCAATGAGTTCAGTCCTTGCTACTGTCATGCCAGAACCTTTTATAAACTCTGAATTCACACCAATATATAGATAACTACTCCTGGTTGTACTCTCTTAACTGGATTTTTTCATGTAAAAACAAATAAGCCTCATTCCAGTCTCAAGGCGGAGAATTGGGTACAGGCTACAAACACTCTCGGGTAACTTTCATGTTTAATTTACAATTGCAACACCCAACCTCACCCTGACATTTATAATCTTCTCAAGAAGTAATAGATCATAATAACTGTTTTTATATCCACCAGAATTTTAAAGTCAAATTTTCACTGTGTGTAGTACATAAATGGACATAAGGTATAAACAATTTAATAAAAATGTTTACATTTTAAACTCCCAAAGGCTTCCCTGATGGTCCACGTTTACATTAGATTAGATTTATCATATAGCTACTTTATGAGGGCTCTGAAGTTACAGGACTGAGACTGAATCCATTTGGTTTGTTTTGCTTTTGGACTTTCCCTTCTACTTAGCTGTCAAACAGCAGAAGTAGTATGACCCAGAGTTTTCTTGGTCAATGAAAAATAACTTCTAATATGAAACTTATCTCTTTCAACAGCATTTCCTCTAAGTCAACTCTAAGTCAATAATGCAACCACTGGAAAGTTTTTGATGCACTACTCACCAATTTTGCCATATGGTCTGTACCACCAAAATGCCTTCAGTCTTGTTTTGGAAGATCCAAAGCAAAACATTTCTCACAAGCAAAAGAAGATTTGGGTGTTGTCAGGAAAGTTTTCATGGATAGTGAAAAGCACCAGCAGCTTACTGAAATGCAGAGAAAAAAATAACAACATGCAGTAATAAATCACAGAATCACAGAATGTTAGGGATTGGAAGAGACCTTGAAAGATCATCTAGCCCAATCCCACTGCCAGAGCAGGAACACCTAGATCACGTCACACAGGATCGCATCCAGGTGGGTTTTGAATGTCTCCAGAGAAGGAGACTCCACAACCCCCCTGGGCAGCCTGTTTCAGTGTTCTGTCACCCTCATCATAAAAATGTTTTGTCTCACATTTAAGCAGAACCTCCTATGCTTAACCCATTGCACCAGCTTGCACCCATTTCCCCTTGTCCTATCATTGAATGTCACCAAGAAGAGCCTGGCTACATTCTCCTGACACTCATCCTTTACATATTTAAATAGTGTATAATGGAAATAAAGGCAACAATTGGCTCATGAGATTTAGTGTTATATATATAATATTTAATATTTAGCAATTATATATACATTTAATTATATTTCAATAAAATGAAATATTTTTCCTCTTGAAGAGAAGGATTACATGGATGGTTACAGTTCTGAAAAGCAAAAGGAAATAAAATTAGACACTTTGCAAAGTGCAATATCCAAATGAATTCCAAAGATGATTTTCATCTTTCAACAGTTAAATATATCTTAATTTTTTCTAAAACAATGAAAATATAAAATTTCCACATGCTCTGTAGATTAAAATTTTTACCTACAACTGATTTTATAGTACAATCTGATTCAATGACAGATATTCCAA
The DNA here is from genome assembly GCF_009819795.1 of Aythya fuligula. NCBI lineage: Eukaryota > Metazoa > Chordata > Aves > Anseriformes > Anatidae > Aythya > Aythya fuligula. The sequence continues at coordinate 127,011,999 of NC_045560.1, read as the reverse complement.
AACATTAATATATCAAAGAAGATATTTATATTTACTTTGTGATGTTGTACAGTTAATGTGTTTTATTTATAATTTTTATTAATCCTTATGTTTTACTTAATAAATTGTATAAAAAATAACATAGCACTGTTTTTATTTTATACATAATACATATTGGTTACTAGGTTTATTATATATTTCATTAAATTCACTATCATCACTGCAATCAAATTCATATTACTTATAAACAAAAGAAATAGTAGAGTTACTATTAAAGGTAAAGAAAGAAATGGAGCTTTAGGAGAGGGAGGAAGACAAGGAATCAACCCAGGAGAATGAAAAAAATCTGAGTATCAAAGAAAACAAAAGAAAGGTGGCATGGGAAACATGAGGACAGGTGCACAGGAAAGAAACAGAGAGAATGAGAGAATCAAATTCCATGAGATGGAGAATGCCATTTGGTATCCACTGAACTCAGCTGAATTTGGAAGCTGTTCATCATCTAACAGGACTATCTAGCATTTTCTAGAAAATAAATGCCAAATAAATGGAAAGCATAACTAGACATAGACTTGGAGGGACTAAGTCAAAGAGATCAAATACTAAGGAAGCAAATAATGAATAGCAGGAAAGAAAGAAGAAAGGTTGAAAGGTCTTCAACAGGTTGAAGAGATAAGGAGGCAAACGATAGCTTGAAAAATGATAAACAGAAATCACCAGAAATAAATAATATTTCAGAAAATGTTGTTAGAGAGAAGGAGGTGGGAAAAAGAAATGGAGGGAGGGAATTTCATGGTAAAATGTGAAAAAAAAAAAAAAAAAAAAGGGAATGTAGGGAGAGAAACCACACGAGATAGGAGAGAAATCCTGTGTGAAGCAAACTGCTAGTGAAGAAAAGAAGGAAATGTATAAAGATGGGTGGAGGCCTGGAGAAAAGCCCAGTTGTCAGAGCTGCAAAAGAAGAGAATGAGAATGGAAATTTGAAGAAGAGTTAGCACAATAAAGTATAAAATTAGAGACAGAAGCATGAAAGAGATCAGTGCAAACATTCATTTATTTCAGAAATGAAGCTATGCTGTGCATATTTGTCTGTCTGAAAATATTTTTAGGGAAAAACATTTTTCCTCTGTACAAGCAAAGGAGAAACAGTACAGCAAAAGAAATGGAGCAGCACTGCCTAATGTCTAATACACTTAACATTGATATTTTTCTGATTACCAACTCCTTGCCAGCCAGCTCTGTTCAAGTGAGTCTGACCTATACATTTTTTCAATGCAGTAAACTCAATCGTGACCAAAGCTCACAGGCATGGGCACCAACCTTTTGTGCTTTCGATTGCTTGCTTGAATGACTGCATTGGCCTAAATAGTACTCTCCATTGAATTGAGCAACTTAAGTTTTTGCACTGTGGCTAGTTCTACTGTCCCACATTAGCACACAAAACAGAGGGGCAACAGAGACTGGGATGAGGAAAAGAAGGAGCAGAAAACTGATGCTTCTCCTTCCCTCATCCACATAAAGGCCATAAATGCTTCTGCTTCTCTTACTATGCGACATAAATGCTCACGGATGAAAAATGAAATGGAGGAAACAGAAAGAAGGCTGACACTGAAAAACAGAGGAGATCCTTCATGATATTATGGAAGAGAAGAGGAACAGAAATGGCAGAGATCATGGGTGGTGATCCTTTACCAGTGTGTCACGAGACCTGCAGTGCTGCCAGCTGGGTGGCCCACAGGTGGCCTATGGCTGCAGTCCATCAGGTATGCACATACCTCTCAGTCCCACCCCGCCATCATGGCTTGCAGTTTCATTAATGCACCTGCTGAGGGCCTGCTGGGCTCCTCTGACTGCCCAAGGCCTTGGCGCAGGCCAGGTCCTCTGGCCTCTCAGAGGACCTGTTCGAACAGTTCAAACTGGCCATGAAAAGAACTGAGGGTACTCGGGTACCCTCTTCTGTGAGGGTACTCGAGCACAGGCACACATTGCTCAGAGAGGTTGTGGTCTCCCTCCTCAGAAATATTCAAAAGCTGTCTGGACATGGTCCTGGGCCACTGGCTCAGGGTGGCTCTGCTTGAGTGGGAGTGGTTGGACCAGATGGCCTCCAAGGGTCCCCTCCAACCTGTTGTTCTGTGAAGGCAATGACCTATCGCTTCCTTCTGGGAGGTGGTGGTCTTTGATGTCAAAGACCCTCTGTACCCATGAGGGATGAAGCAAAGGCTTGTGAGGTGGGGAGGACTCACAAGCCAGTGCTCCCAGTACTCCCATGTTTGCCTATCTTCTGCTCTGTTTTTGAAGGGGTTCCCCATAGCCCGTGTTCAAAGCCTCCTGTGTAGCTGGGGCAGGTTCAGTGGTCATAGCTGACCTCCAGTGACCTCAGAAGTGGACAGGAAGGGATGGGAGGCAGATGAACTTACTTTTGCAGATGACAGCACTTGGGACTTTAGAAGGGGGGAATTCAAGTAACTGTGCCCTGAGTGGAGCAGATGACACAGTTGGCCAAGTAAATGTGAAGTACCTAGTCAGCCTGTTCTTTTCTCTGCATGAAAAATGAGAAGACTGTTGCTATGAGGACTTGTTAATGTTTTTTAATAATCTGGAAAATAGAAACCTAGTAATTAATTACATATTATTAATATTTATTCTCAAACTAGGATGGAAATTCTTCTGTCATAGATGATTCATGATACTATGAAGCTGCCAGTGTCACCTATGATGTCAATTCCTTGGCAAGTGGGAAACTTTCTAAAGTAGACTCTGAAATGACGATTTTTATCTTAATCATTCATCACAGTTTTCTTCATGGTCAAGAATGCCTTTCTCTGAATGATCATATTGTTGAGATAATTAAAACAATATAAAATAAATGGGATGAATAAATGTGTTTTTCTTACAAAACTCAGCATTGAACAAGGAGTATTCTTTTGTGACTAGATTTCTGCATGCAGCAAGGGTGTTTATAGCAATACAGATGGCTTGTGATTCAACCTTAATTTAAGTTTCTGGCTAGATCATGCTTTGTATCAACTGGAATTATAATTTTAATACCAGTTCTGTATTTAATTCCAAAACTGCTGGAGTTGTGTATTTGTTTACATATTTTGATCCATGATAAAATCTAAATGGCAGTAAATAAACAGCATCATGAAATCACTATTTATTTATCAGTACTAACAGAATTCATGTGAACTAATTTTCCAAAAGGGGAGTTAAAGGTCTTGTGAGTTGGTTTTATTTTTTCTTTTTATTATTATTAATACTGTATTTATTTTCAAGCATTTAAACTTTTTTAGCATGTTGCTGAAAATGCTGGATTTGTGATGAATACTGTTCTCACTTGTGCCTTTGTGTGATAGGCTTTAATTTAGTAAATACACTTCAGAAGTTATGGGCTCCAAGTACAGATATTTGCTTATAATCTTACCTTTTGGGAATAGCACCCTGTGGAAATTTTCTTTTCTCCTGTAAAATACAGTAGTTTATTAGTTTTGCTATTTTGCTCTACTATTTTTATAGAATGATTATTGTACATAGATACATTATGTAAGCATATACCAGGAAGAAAGAAAATTTGCTTAAGCTGTAACAACATTACTAGTACAAGAACAATGGGGTATGACTAAGCTATGAAAGCTGGAAATAAGCTTAGATTACATATTTTAATCATTGAAGAAGTGAGATTCTGCAGTAGATGCTTTGCAATAGATGATAGGGGCGCAAGAAGCCAACCTTATTTTAAGACACAACCTGACAGAAAAGTTTGACACACTGAAGAGGTGTCATGGGAGAAGAAGGCATGATTTTGGTGTTTTCCATGGTAGTTTACAATTTAAAGCCTGATGCTGAAAAGAGCCAGAACTATTTTAAGTATGAACAAGGAGGCTCTATCTTCCAGCCCTTTGATCTTTGATCTCTGCACCCAAATGAGGAGATGGCCTCAAAAATTGATAGTTTAAAAGCACTGGTTCAAAGACTTGGGAAAAAAAAAAAAAAAAAAAAAAAAAAAACGGGGAAATAGAGGCATTTGAGGGCAGACATGAAGTGTAAAATAAGGAAGAGAAAAAGCAACAAAAAGTACTTGACAAAATGGTGCCTTTTTCTTTGTGATAAACCTGCTCTTAATTCTCTCCACTTAGCACTTTGTTTCAGATGAAGAAAGGAAATAGACTTGCTGAAATTCCTGTAATAATGATAGGCACAGGAAGCAATGCCCCGAAACTGACCTCTCTTTTTAGACCTCCAAGTCCAGAATATTAAAATTATTAGGCTTTTTGCAAATCAGCTGTGGCACAAAGCTTAGCAGATACTCCTCAGATATCTTTAAAAGCAGCATAGTGGGACGAATTTAGGCAAGTTCTTAGTATGTGCCTTTTTATTCCTGAAAGTGAAGTAAACAGCTAATAGGATTATAGCCAACCACCAGACTGTGAGCATGCATTAGCAATTTCAGTAAGATTAAACAGTAACAATGAAGGTTCATGTTTCTTAGGAAAAAAGGAAAGGAAAACACAAAGATGTGAATTTAAGAAAGCACATTTTAGTACCTTTATAGTGTATGTTATACCTTACTCCAAATTTAATGTAGGAACAAGAGGAGTTCAGGAGAGATGACAATTTCTTAAAAAATCTGTTATAAGGATATCAACTGTTATAATGAGGAAGAAGAAAGAAAATGTACCAAGATGTTTTTAGGCAGATTTAAAGTTCTCTATTATCCTTAAAACACACGGCACCATCCAAATTAGGCCAAATCATGACCGGTGTTAATCAATAGCCTAAGAATATAGTCCAATTCATAGAATAAAATATCTCTTCCTCTAGTTAACTATGTCAAAAGTTATCAGACCTTAGTGTTAGCTGAAATACAAAGCAGTAGTATATATTAATTCATCATTCTTTGTTGGGCTACTTCTGTTACAGGCCTGGAAAAGTTTTTCAGAAATTATACCTCATCTTCCTTACACACACTGTATCAGCCAGACTCCAGAGACCAAAGGGAAAAAATAATCTATCATGTATAAAAACTCTGTTTTAAACACAGCAGCAAGGTTCACAGTCAAACAGAGGTACTACCATTTGGAAAATTATCTAGTGTTTTCTTAAAGCTACTTGAGCAGACAGTGTGGAGTCATTGCCACTTGAGAAAATTATGCAAATGCCTTACACAAACACTCCTGACCATAAACCATGTACTTGTACTGAGCCCCTTTTGGTAAAGCACAATGGATACACTTCATCAGCAAAGCTTCAAGTGTAGTCATGTAAACCCCATAAACATTTGGCATGGCTAGGCTAGAAAGGAAAATTCCACATGCATTCACCTGAAATCTATCTGTCTCCCATGTAGTACAGTTAAGAATAAGACAGTTGCTAAAATAATATATGTAGGTGTTTAATGGACTTTTCTCCAGCTTAAGGAATGAAGAAATACATGTTCCCAAACAGTTAATTAGCTCCATTTTTAAATCTGTCCCATGTTCAGTATTTCATTGCAAGCACAGAAGTGAAAAATCTTAATATAAAAACTGCATAAATGAGCACTTGCACTTCTGTTGAACCTTCCATCTGGTGATGTTGGGGAAGCCCTGGAATAGTGGGAGCCAGACTGAAGAACCACTGCTTATTATTTTGAACACTTTTTCAGAAGTCACATTGAACCTAATCAGGCCACTTCCAGAGTAAGTTCAGTGAATGAGAAATTTACAGTTGGTAGTCAGTGAATTAACTGGTCTAAGTTTTAGATAGTCTGAATATGAGACTCAAATAATAAAACTCAGAAAATCTTAGTGCAACTATAGAAGAAAAAAAAAAGTTTCCACAAGCTTTTGTAAAATTAAACTTTTGCTTTTGGATAAATTACTAATCCACCAGACTGATCACTGTCACACCATGCTCTATCAGACATGCCCATTATATGCAAGGTTTAAGGAATTTTATTATGTGAAAATGACCTGTTTCTAAACCTTACTTTTGTACATTACTCCCACATGAATTGCATTATATATAATAATATGGACATTAACTGTGGGCCTGACATCAGAGGTCCTAACTGCCCACAGTCTTAGTGAGTTAGGTGAGAGCTTTAAATTCCCTATAGCCTTGATAATTAGACTGATACATTCTCATATGCAGTCATGCAAAGAGCATTGTGTTATAGATGAAGTATTCACAATAGTAAATGGATCTCTGTTATTTAAGGTCTGAAGAATTGGCATTGTCCTTTGCAGATTACTGCAAGAAACTTTGTTATATTTATCTTAGTGGAATTTGAGTATTGAAGAAATGTAAAGTTAGAAATATGCATGTATTTTCCTCATGGAAAGCTAGGAAATACCAAAAGAATCTGTCATATCAATTACAGCTAATGCCAAGCAGCTATTATTACCAAGAACTTTGCATTAGAGCACATAAAACTTGATAAATTCCCTAGTTTCTTAAGCTCAGCAAGCTATTACTTTAAATTAAAACATTTTGCTAGCCAGAATCAGTCTGTGCAACTCCAATGTCCTTACACAAAGCACTGTAAATACAAATGGCAGCAGTGATATAATAGGCAACATTAAAATAGGCCATTGTCTCATGGAAAAAAAAAAAAAAGAAAGAAAGAAAAAAAAACAAAGTCTGCCTAAAGTTTTGCCCTTTATTCTTTTTTGAAAGGGACACCACCACCACCCCTCCAATTTTCCTATTTCCATAGTCAAACCTAAGACTCCACCAGCTCTGGTAAAACTGTTAAAATAAGAATCATTTAACTCTGTTTCTGTTTTTTCTCATTTGTGAGACAAGTATTTAACTCAATCCTACTGTATTCCTACTGCATTAATGTTAATGGATATGTCTCATTTAGTACTGTTAAGCACCTTTAGACTGCCAAATGGCCATGTACTGTTGAAGTACACTGTATAATTGTGACACAGTAACATTAGACAATGTCAGCCTGCTATTCCAAAATTCAATTCTGTGGTTACATGTCAACAGGACACAACATTACAAAAAGTGCCCACAGCCAGCAGGAGCCTTGGGAACTGCAGGTTACAGGGCAAACAGCCCAGATTAGAACCACTCCTGCACAAACAAACACAAGATGAAGGACTGCAGTGTAGCAGGACAAAACCACTTTTGAGGCAAGGTCTTGTGGAGAGATTAATTATAATACATACAAAAACATAATGTTTACTAATACCTAATAAATCATTAGTGGACGTAAGCAGGGACGTTACTTACTACTGTCCTGGATTCATGTTCTAAACTGTGGCTGAAATACAGAGTACCTCCTTAAACAGAACCATCATTGAATGGGTCGATGAACCATGTAAAAATAATACTTGTTTCCTAGCACAAAGAATCCCCAACAAAATGACGTTTGGTTATGCTCTCACACACAATAAGAAAAGTCTCTTCTCTATCTGCTCATCACAAGACAACATCCTATGATTGTATCTCCTCCACAGCACAGTATTACATGCACTGCAGCATAGCATTCTATCATCAGGTGTGGATTTATTCTTTATTCAAAAACAAAGACAATGAGATTGTCTTTGACAATGAGAACTGATTACAGTATGCTAATACAACTTAGCTTTTTGTAGGTCCTATTTCAGAGTCTCCATAAATGTTTTCCTAGTTCATCTTCTTTCCCATAACATGATGGTGCTGAAGCATCAGTATGAAGCATTAAGCTAAAGCCTGCGTTTCAGATCTAATTCTTGCTGAGGCAAGAATTCTGCTTCTTCCTTACAGTCCTTGCTCCACAGAAAGCTCCCTTGGTGTTTCCTTTATGCAACATAATCTGTATGAACCGAAACACCTTTTGCAGTTTAGAAGACCAAGAAAAGTTTTTCAGTCTTTCTTCAAGGTAGTTGGTCTGAGGAGAAAAGGTATCTCCAGTCTTTAAATAACAATACCTGCCTCTTTACTTCAAGATGTATGAAAGAAATTTCATGGCTGATCTGACTGGTACATTATTGCCCCTGCTCTGAAGAGGCTGTCTTTGGGCTGTCTTATGAATGTCAGGCACAAATAACTTAGCCTTGTGCCCTTTTTTTCCCTTCTGTATCCTTAAGAACAAGATACAAATCTGCTTGAACACGTTGGGCACCTAGCTGTCCAAACACTTTGAGGGATTCCTGAGTTTCAGCATTGCCACTAGTGTTGGGTTAGAAGCTTGGTTTGCTTCTCCTCCCGTATTTCACACAAGGCTTGGGGGTTGCAGTTACTGCTGGACTTCCACCTCCATGTGCTGCTACAGATGGACAACTGCAGTCTCAGCTGATGTTGCTGGTGTTGCTGTTCTGCCAGCCATTTAGGCAAGATTTTCATCTTTCCCTTTGTGCAGAAGAATCCTAAGAATTTCTTATAACACACAAGAATGGGAAGATCCAGTATGCTACCATCAAGAAACTTAACTAAGCACAGTTATCTTTTAACTTTTATATACCTATATATGAGGTATATAAAAGTTAAGTTGAGGTATATATGAGGTATATATTTATATATATGAGAAATCTGCTTTTTGTTTAGTTAAGTTTCCTTATATCACAGTCACAATTTACACAACAATAGAAAAATTAAATCAGCTATAGCTTTTTGGCTTTCTTTCAAATCCAAAGAATAAAAAAAATATGATGCTGTTCTGGAATCAGTCCTAAACATACATTCTTGGACTTGTTTTAAAATAGTTCTTTATTCCAAAAATAACTCCATATTCCAAAATTTTTGATTCAGTATGCGCTCCCCATCTTAGAAGCTTAAACAGCTTTTAAAAACTTAAGCTCTGCATGTATTCTTTGTTTCTGAAAGGTACTGCAAAGCTTTCATCTCTGTAACAGGTTGATTAAAACAAAACTTTTCAAGGCAAAGATTTAAAACATGATTCATGGCATAATGACTTTAAAATCAAATTCAGGTCTGATGTAAGTAGATGCACCATTGATTTTTTTTGTAATAATGACTCATACCAGCTCTGACTGTGGCTCTATTAGAAACTACAATCTTGATACCTTCATTACTGCAACATTGGCCAATTTTGTTTCCACCTTAACTTTTAATGGCTTCTGCCTCTGTGTTTTAGAGCAGTCTAAGAGTTAGCACAATGGAAGGGTCCGCAACTCATTAATGCACCAGAATTGGACAAAGGGCATCTGGCCTCAACTAGCACAGACTGTCTGTGAGTTCTTGTCTCTGGGGCTATTTTTGTCCAGTTTAAATGCAGTAGCATTCAGCTTCTGACTTGAATGATCAACTAACGATGCAGATTAAACAACACAGCACCACATATGTCTGTTCTCAAGCCTCTATATCCACAGGGTAGCAATGGTATCGTATCCTGCTATAAAGCTACCAAAAGACAGCAGCTGATGATGTCTTCCATAGAAACATAGTGAAGGGGAACACATACCCACACAGAACTATTCCAGTGACACCAAGAGTCTGACTGGTTACCTCTCTGCATGGTCTCAGCTCTGCCTGAAAAGCAATTTCCTTTAGAGAAGCTGCTTCTTTAGTCATAGATAGGCATGCAAAGAACATCTCCTTTAATCCTTTCCAGGCAGGCTGCTGGTGGGGACTGATCTGCCTTCACAGAGGGTTTTAGACAGGGTTTTCAATCCTATAAGCATCTCAAAAAATTGCACAATAAAGCAGCATTTGGACCAAGAAAGGATGATTATCATTTTGTTAATTTGAAAAAAAAAATCAATTATATTTTCATTATTTTAACTTCATAAATGGATTTTATAAATAAATATAGCAATATATGTAACTGCCAATTATCTGTTTTTAGCAGAATAACCACGAAAGGGATAAAAAGGGATGATATACAGGATACATATAAAGAATCTGAATTAGATTAATATGGAATTATTCTGTTAGTTTACATAATACTCATTTATACAATTATTTTTTGAACTGTAGTAAAATTAATGCTGATGTAATGCTAAATGAAAATAGCTAGAATTCAAGCCTGCAAATTCCAAGATTCTTCCCCAACATCAAGCTTATCCACAGCTTAACTATTTAATGGTGCAACATTTTTAATAGCACATTGAATAATGTACCATGATTATAATTTAGAAATAAAAACAGAAATCAAAATGCTACTGAAGTACTGTATGAGTGAGTTAATAGTATTGTAAGAACTCTGGCTTCTGGAATTTCCTGAGTTTTGCGTGCCTGACTTTCTGACTTGGTATTGCACCAAACCTAAAAATTTCCTTTTAAAGAAAGGAACGAAGAAAAAATATACTTTGGGATTTTTCTACATGCATTTGACTTCCTCAACTCATCTTGTAAATTGCCTAAGTGCAGCTGTACACCTCTTTGTCTAACATGAACTAAACAAAGAGATGAGTTTATTAAGGCAGCCTCAGTAAAGAATAATCAATCATATGCCTTATTGCAGAGCAGTGTTCTCTAGTTAACTAGATCCACTTCATTTCACCTACTTTGTCTCCTACCATTTCTAATCATCATGAATTAGACAAGGCGTACCAGTCTGCTCTTTAAGTTCTAGTAGCTTGCTCTGAAAATTAAGACTTAAGTCAATAAATACCTTTAAAAATATGATACGCAACAGTGAATATATGACTGTGAATCTGGACAAGGTATTTATACTCTTCCTACTTAACGTCCCATCCACTCATTTCTTGTCTGTTTTGACAGAAGCTCTTCTCAGTAAGGGCTCTCTGTATACTTCTGATTCATGCTAACATCAAGGCCACTTCACAGCTGGTCCATAGAACATACCTGCCATAATATCCTCAAACTCAAGCCCTATAAGCAGTCTGATCCTAGGAGCTCTGTTGACTTTCAGCAGGACATTGTTATTTATTCCTTTGCTTAACATGAAGATGATCCAATGCAGATTACTACAGTGCAAAACAAAAACTTATGGCCAGACTACCACTAGCTGCGGCACACTGGTTGGTCTCATTAACAACATCAGTGTAGACACAGCTTATGCGTTTGTCACAATAGGTAACAGAATGGAGCCCCCAGCTTCTGCAACTCAACAATATATGCCAAGAATCAGGGTCACACTCAGAAGGAAAGATTTTTTTAATTTTATTTTTTAACATGGATTAATTGAAAACACAAAAAACACTTGACCTCCTTTAAATAAATAGCTTTTTAACATTATTAAATAGCCTTTGTTGAGCTTCATGCATATACAGGTCAGACAGACAACCAAAGAAAATTAGCATTCTAACTGTTGTTTCCAGATAAATGCAAGTCAATCTGTTGAACACCTTTTAAACTGAAATATCAGAGGCTTCTTTCCTTGGACAGCATCAGACTCCTTGCAGAAATATTGTGTGATCCTCAAATGTGCTGTTTTACTGAAAAAAAGAAGACATAAACCAGTCTAGAAAGTAGTCTTACAATCTATGTTTATTTTGCTGGTCCCACTTACAAAGATATGATATGAAATCTATCTGATGCATGATACAAGAACAAATAGCAAATGAAAACCAGAAGATCGTTTGTTGTATCCAGTATAAATAGCATCCAGAGGTACCAGAGCAAAGAAAATCAGACAGGCTGAAAATAAAATTTATAAGCACCACACAAGAGGTACTCTGCACAAAGAGTCATACATAGCATATGTGCTTGTAAATTTCATCCTATTTCAACAAATTTAATCGTGGATAAGCCTTCTGCTGCCACCTGTACAGAAACCAATGTTGCACATTGTTGCACTTCAGGGCAGTGAAAATAAGCAGCCTGTCGAATAGAACAGGCCTTTATTGAAAATGGGGACCCAAAATTTTCTCAGTAAGTTTTATCCACACTTATTCTTGCAGACAATAAGTTTAATTGTTACTCAGTGACACCCATTTTACTGTGACCTATCATGTAAACTGTGCCCTCTGTTGGACAATCCTATTTATCCAGTATAGAAACTACTCACAAGCATAAATTATAGATATTAAAGAACTAGCCTGCAGTAGACTGAAGCAGTTGTTTCTAGGCTCTTGAGACACTGCTAGTTTGATGAGGCTGCTCAGATCATCCATCTTACACTGAAACCATTAATATTTTGTTCATGAAAACTTGATGATCCGTAGATCATGCACATCTACGGCATGCCAAAGTGTAGCCCTAGAGGACCACTGACACCTGGTGGTCAATTCAGTCCTTCCCAATAATATCTGCAGATTCTGCAAGCAATGAGCGCTAGCTGAAGTGAAGAGATGACTGGGGTTTGGGGTTTTATTGCATAGAACTATGCAACTTCGTTAATAGCCTGTATTACAGGGCATGGGGCTGGTAGGGTAAACTGAACTAGTACATATTGTGTAAATACGTGTGTTCTGATCTACAATTAACACGTTAAAAAAAAAAAAAAAAAAGAAGGGGAAGGAATAAATGAAATGTAAATTTATCCTTCAGAGAGATGTCACATATAACAAATTTCTCTGTGACTTGATTGGATTATATTTTACAGACGACCTGTCAGAAACACATGCCAAATAAGTTTTACATTACAGGTCTCATTCTGTGTTTATTAATTTAGCATAATTTGTTGGTTACACCTAAACGCAGATGAACTGCAATGTACAAACAAATTCAGTTAAAGCTGCCAGAACATCAATAGTATTGTTGGATTAAACTTGCATGAAGTTTTTCTAATAGGGCAGATTAAAATCAACAAGTCCTTGAAAACAAATGAAATAGAGTTATATAAAACTGACTTATTGATTTAAAAAAAATGCTTCCTAGGTAAGAGTTTCTTATTAATGGAAAGGAGCTATGAGACTTAGGTTTTATTTTGTTAGAGAACTTAAAATATTATAATTTAAAATATTAAATTATAAGTAGGAGTATTCAACAATTTTACCCACTTTGACATTGGCAAGACAGTGAGACTGCCAGGACAGAAACTGCCTCTACTCTCCCCAGCAAACTTGAGTGAAGGTCTTCTTAGTGCTCAAAAGTAATTATAGGGGGTGTCCACAGCTACCAGCATGGGATAGAAAATGCTCTTAGGCCTGTAAGCACTGGTTGCTGACAAGCAAACACCAAAAGCTATGTTTTGCTTGTTGCAGTTATATACAGCTTATAGATATTCTGAGGCTTTCAAATGTTCATCAGAATACAGTAAAATTACTCAACTGCCATCAGAATTTTCAGCCATTCCTAATTGCTTCCTCTCTGCAAAATGATTCAAAGTCTACCTTCCAGTAAATGGGCATCTCTAACTGAAACAGGAGCTCAATTCAAACGTAAAAGAAGTGCCATTACCTACTGAGCAGTGAAAAGATCTAAGTGTTTTTCTATACCTTACCTACAAGACTGTAGCTTCATAAAAAATCTGCAGTACAAATCATCTGCCACCAAACTGACCTATATTTTCATTTATCACCAATACGACAATTCTCCCTAAGTGAACAGATTGCTAAATTAGTTTCACTTTGAATCTAGGCTACCCAACCACGCTGAAACATAGTGAACTATTTTAAATTACTTCTACAAAAGGCGTTGTTGTGCATACCTTATCTTGATGGCTGTGGCACATTGTGAGCAAACGTTTCAGAGGCACATGCAATTAGTAACATAGTTAAGAAGAGTGCAAAAAACAGCCAATGCTCAGAGTGGAAACCAGGTACATGGGACACTACCACGGAGAAAACTGTACCAAGCCACCACAAGAGCAAAAGAGAGAAGGAGCAAATAGGAGTGAAAGCAGGAGATGTGTGCTGGCAGGGCTGGTAGTTGAGCTGAGTATCTGGCTGGGCCAAAAGCTACACAAAAGACATTTAAAAGACAAGCGTCCGGTTTTTCACACCCATCTGTGTATCAGTGGAAGCCCAGAATCTGCTGACTGCTGATGCTTCTAGAGAATTTCACTCATGTGGCCCACAAATCATTCATGTTTATATGCATATCAGATCTCTTCCTACACTACTGCATGAACATACTATGAAAAAAGTGGCACTACAAGGCTGCTTTGTAACACATTCCTAAAGGTTCAGCTGCGAACCAAGACATTCATCAGTACAGAGACACTTAGCTCTGAAGGCACTGAGCCTGTGTTCCACTTAAGTCCTACTCTGAGCATTTAAGCTAAGTGCTGTTTTCAGTGTTTCAACAATGCTGGTTTCTGTACAGTAATGCATTTCACCCACAGTGAAAAGCTGTCACATTGCTGCATATCTATTAAATAAAACATTATAATTAGGTCAGCTAATGAGTAAAGAAGATTGAAACATTAACCACTTCAACACCATCACAGTCCTTATACCTCCTCATCTAAAAAGAGAGTATCTTCTTTCCTTTGTTGTCACCTCATAACATACATTTTCTGCAAATATCTCAGCAATGCCAGTCCAATTATACAACAGCAGGAGATGATTACCGTGTGACAACATTCTAACTCACAGACATAGCCTTTCTCATATGCTTGTATTTTACTGGGGATAGTCTCCTAGTGGGATAGAGATAGAGATGACCTCCACTCACCACTGGGGACAAACAGGTCTAAAAATAATTCTGTCTGGTTCTAATTGACAACATCATGTTGGCAAATCTCTTCCGAAGACACACGAAAGCAAAATAAGCCATTCCCGCCAGCGTGCCGACCAGCAGGGTGGTGCCAAGAACTCTGGGCGCTCTTTTCTTGGCCACTCGAAACGCAGTTGGCAGAACTGCTGAGATTAATATATTGTTGACATGTCCTAAAACTTTGTAAAATGCTTTTCTCTTCACGACACGCTCATAATAGGCTTCCAAGTTGGGCCGTTTTCCATTTCCCCAGTTTCTTCTTGCTAAACCCAGAAACTTAAGCCGATGTAATGTGACAGCAAGTGACACATCTGCCAAACTGAAGAATTCACCACAGAGCCAAGGCTGACTTCCATCTTCTAATTAGAGATAGAACAAAGAATTAGTAGCTGATGGCATACAAACACACAAAGAAGCCTGCATGGCCCAAGATTTAGTTTAGTGTTATTTCAGGATGTTAATAAACAACACCAACACTTCAGCTAAGCTATGACGTTAATAATTTAACATTTTACCAGTCTTCTTCCCATTGTTCACACCCCCTCTCCACTATTTATGCAGTAACATAAAGGTTCAGCAGCCTGGCCTAAATTTGTAAAGGAAAAAAAGAGCCACATTTCAGGTTCTTGAATTAACCCCCTTACCAAACACTTATTTTTCTCAATTACATTTCTCAAATCTACATTAAATGTAACAGGAGCGGAAACAGGAGCGGGTTAGCTTTTGCTTAAAAGCTACCATTTGCCTTCAGAATTTATCATCTTGTCCATATAACTCAGCTCTATGGTATTCACTCAACATCTTCTAATTTGCTACAGACTTTTAAGTCAGAAGGAAATGAGTCTGGTGACTAATCTGCACCAAACATATTGGCTCATCAAGAAAACAGTTTGTGTTACCTATCCTTACTTTGTGCCTTTCTTGACCCAAAACCTTGTTGTCTACACTGAAATGTTTGAGAACTGATGGATATTCACACCGTCCACCGTTACTCAGAAGCACAACTGGAGACCCCAGGCTCCCTCTCTAGTCAAAGGAAAGAGGTTAATCTTTCTCAGATGACTCAGAGCCGCACTGCTAGGCAGCATCACACCTCTAATTTCAGTGAGATGATCTGAAGGGGCTTATTTGTACTGATTGTACAGGGAACTTTTGAAACCTAGGATATGAAATTAGGTATCTAGCATAGCTGCCAGTGTGAGTAATCTGCTCTAGCTTAGATCTCAAACAGAACTATGCCATTCCCTCCTCATTTGCAACATTTTTCAGTTTTTCCCACACTGCAGGCCTACAGAACCACTTGCATGAATGTTCACCTGTACCTCTGCAGAAGCAGAGGAACTCTGCAATATCCCTGTCAACCCATTTGCCACTTGAGGAAAGCACACCACAGTACAGCACACCATTGGTATCTATCCTTTTCAACTGGCTATGTAGGTCCGGAAGAAAGAGAGAGTCTGTCCTATTTCGCTGAAAAGGTATTTGGGGATAACCCAGTGTGTTAAGGTGACAGAAAGGAAGACCACAGAAGGTAAGCTGTGTGAAAGAAAGAGGTCTGCAGTGGCAGCAGCAATAACTGAATGAGGGATCTGAGCAGTAAAAGCAGCAGACGCAGAGATTGGCCATCAGCTGACAGAAGCGCTGTTCATAACCCCCTCAAATGTCAATACCTCAGACAAAACTCAAGTATTTAACAGTCATAAGTTTTACTAAATCCTGGGAGCTTGTCAGCTTTCACAAGCTCATCACTATCATACCACTTGACTCACTGGAAAGTTTATTTAACAGAAAAAGCAAGGGGCTGCTGGGAATGGTGACAGACTGCCAAACAAAATGCTACTATCCTGTGTGAGCTAAACCTCTTTCCACGCCTCTTTAACTGTTGAGTCAGTAGAAAATTTACCCTCGATTTTCAATTGCTGTTTCAAATCTACTGTCTTAATAGTAACCAATAACTGTTACAACAGCTATTTATAAAGCCAAATGCACCGTTATTGATCTGAGCAGATGCAGCTGATATTGATTGCTGCTTCATTCAGCTCCCAGTGAAGCCAGAGGCATTCCTACTGGCTCCACTGGGAACTGTACTAAACTCTCAAAAAGAAGATAACTAATCCTATTTAAACAATATTCAACTTGTATTTAGGTGGATGACAGGTAAGCACCACTGCTTTTCAAGAGGGTGGGGGATTACACCAACAGAGTATTTACACAGGTTGCTAATTCTGCACATGCCACAAATTCCAGCACCCCAAGTCTGTACGGTATTTAAAAAAGGCCTTAATTTTATCTTACTTGTGTTTAACATTAAGATCACAAACATTATAGTATTGAACTGAATCCTACAACTACAACATCAAGAATAACATTTGTAGCTACAGTTTTTCTGGTTTTGTTTACAAATGGCTGCAAAAATTGTGCAGCCAATTATACTCACACTATGCTGAAAACGTGACCAAGCACTAAGACTTCCACTCACTAACAGTAGCAGTAAACTGAACAAGTATTTAAAATCAGTATTGATCTGTTCAGTGAACCTAGATCAGTGTATGCTAAAAGTACCTATCTGGATGCACAGTCCTATAATGGTGCTGTCAGCTGGTTTACTCAGTCTTGCCAAACATAAAGATCAAGAGGATTTAGCAAGAATAATTCCTTACCTGGTGTTTCCTCATTTCGTCGCTGCAGTTCAGTCTCAACCTGATCCAAAACTTTCTCCAGTTCATCCAGTATTTTCTTTAGGTATTTTATATTATCGTGATCCAGCAGTTTAGACTAAATATATACAGGTTAGTGTTTTAATCACTGTATAGAGTTTATACTTTTACAAGAGAAACTTCTAAGATACAACAGTACTTAGACATAAAATGTGATTTTCTCTACATAGTCCGCTGGATACCATTTGGATACTCATAACAATTCAGATAACACCAAAAAAAAAAAATTAGAGACGTCAGATATTGAGGTCTGCCTCAACCTGCAAGGCACCCAACAACCCAACACAACCGCTGATGTGTACTTACCTCTGAAGTCTGGGGGACCAGTCCAAAACTTCAGCACACACTTGAAGCGTGTAGCTGATTTGGGGGATAGAGTGCTTCACGCCTTGCAGGGTTAAATCACTGCATGACTATACTGGTAATGACAGGTGAAACAAATGTTTGTATCGTGACAGCAAAAATCTCACACTAACAACCTGGTAATAAAGGGGTGGAACACAAAGAGATTTCTTACTTTAAGGCGCTTCTGTTTTGCTATATAGGCATCTTGAAGGTCTGGATTTTCTTCCGCAAGTTTCTTCAACTCTGATTCTGTGTTACTTATTTGGCCTGATACAAAAGACAAAGGAATGGCATTAGATATCCAAATGCACTCATTCTTCAACCCCCAGAAAATAATCGATACTTCGTGTAAAAATATCACACCAAAGAAATGGGAACTGGTGCTTCAGTGAAGCACCCTTGCCAAGCTGGGATTCAGAAACATCACTGTTTGGAAAACTTAACTGCTGCCTGCATTGACCCCACCAAACCTTCTGCTCATCAGTTTGCAATAAGCTTTATAAAGTGGTGATCTGTCAGGCAACAGCAGAACTCGTGTTATTATTTTTATCTTATTCAGATAAAATAATTTTGCTGCAAACAACTATGTTAAATCCCTGAAATTCTACTACAAATACCCCATGTCTCTGATTTATTTTTTTTTTGCCTCAATTCCTGGGTTCCCAACATACTTTTGATGCTGTAAATACACAGACAGGCCCATAGTGAGATTTTCAATAATGCCACTGCAAGTCATGTGCACAACTCCACAACAAAAGCCTAAATGCTATTGAATACGGAACTAATATGTTTTCAGTCAGTTAAAATATGACACCTAAATTCATAGATTTTGGAAATGTTTATTAGGGAGTATATGGATACACTAGAAAAATATTCATTACATGGTTTAAAGAAATAAAGCTGTTAAAAATTTAGGTAATTTTATTGGTTTCTGTTACACATGTATAGCATTTTCTCTCCTGAATTTTTGCTTTGCTTGAAAATGACATACTTGCAAGCCTAGGGCATCAAAAGATGCATAAGAAGTTATCTCCTAAAAATAAATATTTCTAGTAATAAACTGAGAACAGAATAATTATAGGGCATGAATCACCTCTTCCTTGTACATGGTAATTAAGATTAGTTCCAATTAAATCTTTTAAATTGAACTGATAAAAACTTCTTTCTACAGAATAATGAACTCACTGTTTTATACATTCTTTGTTTCAGCCTGATGTGACTGGGAAAGCCATCTTTCAACACAGTATATGAAAAAGTTGAAGGATTTCATCACACAACTAAAGCCTTCTATATGCAATTAATTACTTAATTGAATTTGGTATGCACAAACAATATATAACTGGCTGATGGGTTATTATATCTAGCACTTTGAAAAAGATCAGCTTTTCAAAGCTGAAAACTAAACCATCTGGGAAAAGTTTGAACAAGCAATGAGACTGAACAATGGAATTATTTAGGAACATCTATGTGCTATTCACACAACGCCTGAAATCAAAAAAGTAGGCTTTGCTTTAAACATAAAATGATATGAACACTTCCCTATTTAGGCAAGCATTAATTTTATCTCCACCAACATAAATGCATGCATATATGTGCCTGTGAACTGAAAACAGTTAAAACCAACTAGAAGCAAGAAGGGAAAGCACACATGTTGACAGAACAAAAGTCAACATTGGAAAATGAACTGTAATAATGGCACTATTACCATGTGAAAACAGAAAAACTATCAATAATGCCTATGAGTAAATCAGAATTGCTCAGTAAACAGCTATCATCCACATTTGGGGTGCAGGGAGAAGTACACTGATATGATAATTCACATTACTTCAGTAAAAAAAGAATGCTAACTATGCTTACTGAAATTACCTATTCAAGACCAAACCAGATACTTTCTATACACATTTTACTTTTAAATAGACATTGATAATTGGAACAGCAACACTGACTTTTGAAATACTCAAGAAGTTTCCAGCAGACAAAAAAGAAACTAATATTGTGATAATATTTTATAAAGGATAACCCATGTAATTACAAGGAGAAACAATCATACAACTTCTGACAAAATAATGGGGTGGCTGATAGGAGAACTGACTTGCTGAAAATTTTATGGAGGAGGATAACAGTTTGTTGGAAATGGAGTTTCTAAAGCTCACACAGCATCTTCTGTGATGTTATAAATTTGGTTATATTTAAAAGTATCTGCAGTCTTTGACTTTGTTCTATGGAGCATTCTAGAATATAATACAAAAAATCATCATCAGACTGACCACTGACTGACAAAAAAAAAAATCAGATCTCAAACCATAGCCGCAAACAGGGAATCACCATCCAGTGGAGTTCTCAAGATGAAATTTCATGTCTGTTTAGAACTATTCGGTTCTTTTCTTAATTCTTACGAGGGAACATAAAAGTGTTAATTAAAAGTCTGCCATAGTATTAAGATGAGCAGGAACATAATTTAAGAAAAAACATCACGTGATAGCTAGTAGTTGGACTGGGTGATAACCTGGGCCTAAGAAACCAATACCTGCTTCAATACAATCCAGTACAAAATATAATTTGAAGCAAAAGATGCAGTCCACAAAAGATACAGGTCATGTTTCTTGTAGAGAGAGCAGCAAGTCTGCAAGTAGTTGTGAAAATCTAGGTCATCATTTAACATCAGCTGAACAGGGATTACCCATACAATTCTGTAATACAGTAATAAAACAAGAATAAAAAATTAAATTTTATCTCCTCATTGATACCAAAGGGAACACACTCCAAATTCCAGTTCTGGTGTCCAAACTCAGAAAAAAAAAAATAAAAGATCTGCGAGAACTGAAAGATTGTTTGCCAAGGTTTTTTCTTCTAAGTATCACTGAACTTTTTTTAAAACTAAGTATTTCTGAAAACTACTGGATTTGAATCAGGAGTTCATTTAGGAAGGTTCTCTGTTACTCAGGAAACCAGGCTACAAAACCTGCAGCTATTGCTTCTGCTCATAACATATTTTTCCATGGGAAAATGGTATGTGTAAAAAATTTTACCTCCAGGTAAAATACTGACCCCAGGGAAGTCAAAGGACATTTTACCACTGATTCTATCAGACCTACCCTTCATTCTTTATCCTGGTTCTATATTGCTATGTTATTTGCACACAGGACTTTGGTTTAAATTGTACTTCAACAATTTCCATTTTCCAGATAAACCTAGACTACTTCTTTCCACTGCTTTTCCCTGGAAATTTCTTTATAAGTATAAACAACAAAATCAGAAATTAAAATATTTACAGCTGTCACAGCTGTCATTTTCTGCTATGCACAAGAAACGTATTTTCCAGCATTAGAAAAATTAATTTCATACACACGTCAAAAATGACACACCTTTTCCATTTCCAAATCATAAGACTACAAAATCAATAAAAAGTATATGCAAAAGTTATCTAGAACTGCAGTATTAAAATCAGAGATACGTGCTCAATATATTCTGCTGAAAACACAAGATGAATGTAATCCAACATCTTACTAAATGACATGCATTCAGATCTATACCAGTACATACTACGAATTCTGCTTGTAGCATAGGCTGGAATCATGGAGTCCACGGTTAACTCGGGGTGGAGGATGC
Source organism: Aythya fuligula (assembly GCF_009819795.1). Taxonomy (NCBI): domain Eukaryota; kingdom Metazoa; phylum Chordata; class Aves; order Anseriformes; family Anatidae; genus Aythya; species Aythya fuligula. Next base: position 126,990,847 of record NC_045560.1, on the reverse strand, counting down.
AGCCATGTGTGTAGGCGTCCATAGGCAAGGAATCTAAAAGCTCTCTGTAGTGTTGCACCCTCGGATAATACATGCTCCCTTCTTCTGGCATTAATCTTGGCACTTCCTCTACAATACAGTTACAAAATAAAAGTTAGGAAAGAATCATGCAACTGATCAAAAGTCTTCCAACATGACCTCAGTTAGTTCAACTAGCACAAATGACACAGCCATCAAGAGCTTCTCTCTTCCCCAGTGTCATTCAATAGTGTTATCTGGGCTCAGCAAAATGTATATTATGCAATGCTTTATTTTAACCATTGAATAATTCTATACCTTTGCAGCAACCCACATAAGCATGTATTTAAGAGGCCTTCAAACCAGGGAATTCAGCATGGATGTTGTACTTCTAGAGTTCAGCCCTCTCACAACATGGGTTCTGATAAGCTACTATGCCTGAAACATTACAACAAAATGCTGTAAAAACTGAGGTACAGGAATCCCACTCAAAACTTCATAGTAAGTTTTACTCCTGCACACCACTGAGTTTTACCCTATCCTCAGTCTACCTTGGCCCTGCCTCCTCATTTGAGCAAAATGCCAGTATAAAATGCATATCATGTTGGCCTAACAGTGAAATTTTCTTCATTCCTTAGGAATCATAGCAGAAGCCAAAACCCCTGAAACACAAACTGTCACCTCTTCACACCTCAAATAATACGAGTCTGCATTTTCTTAAAAATTGAGCAATACAGACACAAAGAATTTCAAAAGCAATCACTTACAAGAATTTTCTCCCTACATTTTTTTAAATATATTTATTCCATTTTTGGCTCCAAAAATAATTGACTTGTTCTACTTTTTTTTTTCCCCAAGATTTTTCTGGAATTAAATAGTAGTGTAAATTATCCTCTTTTTTTTTTTTTCTTGCTGAAAAGCAGGGTCTGTCTGACAATGGCTGGCACTGTGCAACATTATTTTCAGTGGCGGCCTGAGTACAGAATTAGCACAGCACTGTGCTGTCATTTTATCGGTGTCTCTGTGCCACCAGAACAGGTAAGAATGACAGAGGCGTTTCTTTGAAACATTGCTTCTTGTGAAGGTACCACAAGGTCATGCTCAGTTGGTTTGAAATGAAGGTGTTTTTATCCTTACCACCAGCTACCAGAACAGCCCATTTACCTGTGGGATCATAAACATTTTGTGTTCATGAACAAAACAAACACGAAGTGATACAGAACTGACTCTGACACTGCTGCAAAATACATGGGAAAGATGATGCATTGAAACGTCTTTACGATTACCATCTACAAAGGTTGCTTCAAGGTAATCGATAATCTGGGTGGCCTCACAAATGATATTTTCCCCGTGGATAAGGACAGGCACTTCTCCAGACGAATTTAAACGCATGAACCACGGCTCATTGTGCTCGCTCAGGGGCAGATTTACGTCGTGTTCTTCACACTTGAGGGCTTTCTCTGCGATTGCCAAGCGCACCTGAAAAGGCATTGTCAGAGAATCAGGCAATATCCCGGGCTGGAAGGGACCCACAGGGATCATGGAGTCCAACTCCTGGACCACCCAAAACCCAGTCCATGTGTCTGAGAGCGCTGTCCAGACGCTCCTTGAGCTCCAGCAGCTCGGGGCCGTGACCGCTGCCCTGAGGAGCCCATCCCAAAGCCGGGCCCTGCCGGGCCCCTCCCTCAGCCCGCCGCGCCCCGGCCCGCCCGCAGCCGCCTTCCCCTCACCGCGCGGCTTCGGCAAATGGAGGCGGCTTTGAGCCCCTCTCGCCTCACCTTCTGCGAGGAGAAGGACTGCGTCCAGTGGTACAGCACCAGCGGCGCCGCCGCCCCGCCGGACCCCGCCATCCCCGGCCGCCGCTCTGGGAGCCGAGCGGGCGGCGGCACGGAACGGCACGGCACGGCACGCTGCGCAGCGCCGGGCGGGGCAGGAGACCGGGGCCTGCTCCTGGAAATCAAACGAAACGGGAAATTAAACGAAAGGGGAAATTAAACGAAAGGGGCTGCAAGCGGGGGGGGGGGAGGAGGGTAACGGGGGTGCTGCTCGCCCCCAGCCGGCCCCTGGCTGCGGGGAAGCCACCCGCCCGCCCGAGGGAGGCGCCGAAAGATGGAGGAGCAGGTTAAAAGGTCACAGGGCGTTTTTTAAAATCTTTTTTTTTTTTTTTTTTTTGAACAGGTATTTTCACTGTGAATGTCAAGAACAATGGCATCATGCTCTCCTGAAAAAAAAAAAAAAAAGGTTACCAGAAAACAGCTCCTGAATCAGACCCTGTGGGTATACATACTCCATTGCCAAATGCACATCGCTTGTAGCCATAGCAAGAAGAAGTAAAAATGCAGAATAATACACATTGTTTTTGTCTTCAGCGGTGTCATTTTAATGGCAAGAGACAAGGCTTGTCAATTTTATTTTTTTTTTTTGACACCATCAAGGAAAATTGAACTGGGGTGGGGGGGGTGAGGGGAAGAGGGTACATGAAGTAATGTCCTGTAAAGCATTTGATTTAAACAAACAAACAAACACAGCTTCCAAAACAAACAAACAAAAACACAAACAAAAAACACTTCTTCTATATCTCACCCCACCCTGTAGACAGCTCAGGGGGTGCAGTTGCTGATCACGTCTCAGGGATGAGGCCTGCACTACCTGCTGTGTCAGGGTGGCAAGGCAGCAAGGAGAGCCGGTGGGGCCATGCAGAGGAACACTTTTTGCTTTCCTTCACCCTCACCATCGGGGCAGCAGGAAAGGTGACAGCATCAGGTGAGCCCAAGGAACCCACACACACGATCAGTTTCTGTGTACCTGATGAATCCTGCAGGTAGCAACCCAAACTGAGCAGTACGTTGAGAGCTACGTTATGACAAGGAGTACATTTGATTTTATGGGAAATTTTAGCTAACGTTAATCAAGGAAATTAATTTAAATCACTAAAGGAGACAATTTAATAGACAAATCTTATACATCAAAAGGGATGATCATAGGAAGATTTAGAGGCCTAAATTTGCAGAAAGTGACGCCTATGGCTATTTTATTAAGGTTATCACATCAACCACATGCAAGTGCTCTGCAATCAAGTATGAATTCTTTATTACAACATTCTAAAATATATATTTTATTAGTTAACATTGGGGGCAAATGTAAGCCTACTATCTTGGGAAAGGAGCTCAGAAGTAATATAATAACTATAATAACTGACATATCCATGTATGCAGCAAGATTTCCCCTTATGGGGCCATTAAAGCTTAGATCAGAAAGTGCTAAACCTCTTTAATTAAATATACATTAAAAGTAGTTCAATACTTTACCTTCCCAAATAAATAACATTTAAAACAAATTAAAATTAATTTGTAAGGAACCACGAAATGACAAATAACAGCAAAGATTTCATTTTATTTAGATTTTAATAAAATGCTTTGCATTGTGTTCTCACATCCAAACATTTCAAAATTATACACCTTACGTATTTCATAACTAACACCAACACAGGAAGCTGGTAATGTTCCCACAGAATATCTATTATATTTTTGATTAAACAACATCTGCGTCTTAAAATTTGAAGATTTCTATGCCAGTTTTTGTAGGAGAATCCATTGGGGAAGGAAAAAATAAAATAAAAAATAAAAAAGTTTCTTTGGCATATTTGAAAAAGACAAGAATCCAAAACTAATTACGCATTCAATTTAGCATGTGCAATCATAATCAGATACTTCTTTTCCCTTAAATCCAGTCATAGCTATAGCTATGAAATACCACCAGTGTATCCATGTTTACATTCATGGCTTGCATAAACAACACTTAAGGTTAAGAACCCCTTCGGATATGCCAATAGATACAGAAATGCTATTAAAGGTGGAGTCAGACCTGGTGGTTATGTCAGAGGTCGCTGAAAGAGCAGGCATACGTACATACCTTGCGGTCAGGAGTGCTTGCGGTGGGCTCCCTCCTCCCCATAACTTGCAAGAAGCTGTTTTCAGAACTGACCACAAGAGGCCTCCCTTTTCTAAAAATAGGAAGCAAAGCAAATTCTCCCTTTTGAGATGCTTAGGAAGAAATGTGGTTGATGCCTTTTCATTCTGAATAAACACATGCCTATCCACGTATGTTTTCTCCTAAACCCCTAAAACTTCTAATGTATGAATAAAAGTGAGCAGAAGTGCCAGATAATGAAAAGGCTCAAAGCATCTTGAAAAACCTTAATCCAAATACATTTATATAGACTTCCCCAAAACTATACAGAATCAAAAGTAAAGTTAGTTTCTGTTAGGGTCCTTTTTAATGTGTGAATGCAATGATTACAAAAGCAGCACAAAGCACAAAAACATAAAACTGCACATCTCGTTGGCATTTTAGCACTTTGTCATTGAAAGCAGTCTGTTGGCATTGTGTGTTAAATCACTTTTCTTTCCATACTGATATTCTTGCCCTGTTTCTCTACATGGCCTCTCATGGGCCTTCTTTTTAGCATTTTGCATTTCTTTATTTTATATCTGTATACATACAAAAAATATATATATAGAAATGTTTATTTCTACACACACTTCTATAAGGTTTTTATAGAAGGTTTTTATTTATACACAGACTTCTATAAGGTTTTTCGTGCCTCTATTTTTACATCATGGAAAAAAAAAAAAAAAAAAAAAAGTAATATACACAGATACTACCAATAGATAAGCAGTACCAAAAATCAATTGAAGTTGCAGCTGTATAAATTAGGTCAAAGATCTGGAAATCAGTATTCTGGTTTTCTTCCTTATTTTAGCACCCCATGATATTGTCAGGAAACAACTAGGCCATATGTGAAATGATTGATGCAAGTAAACAAAATGATCAGTTCTTTGTACAGATTCAAAGCCAAGTTTGATTTGTTTACAGAAATACATATTTACGTATTTGTCCTTCTTTTCTATGCAGACATAGCCATTATAGGTGAAAATTAGCTGGAATCTGCATGTGCATCGCTAGCAGAATCATTGGTTCAGACCCAGCCACAGAACTGGTCTAACTAAAAGTGTTGCAGGAGTTAATACTGGTTGGGAAAATAAGATGGATTCTATTCTGAACCTTCTGTCATCAATATTTATTGGGCTAAATCCCAGTTGCAGACTCTGCATTACTGGCAATGACATAAGTTAAAAAGAGCAGAGCATTAAATTCAAATACGCAGGTGAGATTTAATATTGACACAAGAAATGTCTTTAATATTTTTATATGACTGATGAATGACTTTTATATGACTTTTAATATGACTGATAAATTAGATATGCAGCTATTTAGAAACAGTGAGAGCACAGAGCAAAGTTACATCCCGACAACCACAGTTCAGATATCTGTGCCCTAATGTAACTGTGTATAAAACCATGGAAGGGTGCCAACCTAAGTAATCCTAGATAGTTCATGCATATTCTTAAGAAATATAATTACTGAGTTACCAATTTACATCCAACAAAATCCAGCTATCTATAGAACTTATTTACTCACTTTCAAAGTTACTTGCCATATCATACTAGGTTTTCTTCAGGGTGTTCACCATAACATTCTGCTGAATTTTTCCCTAAATGAATGTTCCATGCAGAAGTTTCAAATATTGACACTTCAGAAATACTGCTTAATAACGTGTTTTTTTTTCTTTATAAAATTATTGTTAGTAGTTATACAGAAAGCCTATTACAAAATAATTAGTAGTGACTGCAGACATTTCTAATTCTTGAGATACAATAAAAATTGTCATTGTTCTAACACTTTAAGAACTTCCACAGTTTTAATGATTGTAATCAGTTTTCCTGAAACATCAGGCTTTTTAAACAAGGACAGAAATACATTTAATATATTTCCTTGGAGTACAAAACTTCTTAAAAACATAACTTCTTAAGAATAAAGCTTAAAATGTTGGTATTATCATTACAGCTTTATCCAATACAAACTATATCTTCAAATTATAAAATCTCTTAGCCAAATTCAAAAGATCAAAAGCTATAAACATACTTTGTGCTTCTTGTCTCTGTGCATACATGTAATATGCTGGCTAAGGAACTTAATAGTTCCCCAGGAACCGAGGAACAGTTCTGCAAATAATTCCATATGCTCAACTTTTCTCACATCAACTTAAATGTCACTACTCGCCTGAGTAAAAATTCTATTAAAATGTTCTCCTGTGTTCCGAATCTCTGTGAGGAGCATCCAGGTGTGGATTTATATTCTGTTTTTAATGTAACAGTGATGACAGTTTGTTGAGCAAAGACTGACATCATGTTACATAATGGCACAGCACTGTCTAGCACACTGGGTTTTGGCTGCCCATTAAAAAAATTTACATACTAACAGCACAAATAGTGAATAATAATATAAATAGTATATAGTATAGTATAAATACAAAATAGTATCTTACACCTAATACCTGTGGCCAAGAACAGAACATTCAACTCTGAGCTAGTAAAATAGATTATTTAGTTGCTGAAACAAGGTCCACTAAAGTTAGTGGGGTGATCCGTAATGACTTCAGTGGGTCATATAACAGGTCTTAGGCCTGTTCAAATTCTACTACAACCATGCTGCAAAACTGGAAGATCCCCTAGCTGGGATGACAACCAACCAAAGAGAACCTTAAGGAAATCTGAAGGGTCTGAAATAAGCCCAAAGTTTTAGCATTTTCAAAAATTTCTAAAAAAAATTTGTCACATTTTTTATTGAAACTATGGTAACAAAGCTCCTAATTGAACTTATAGAAAGAGCTTAAATCAAACATTTGATCTTTTTCAGCCAACTGCTCACAAAAATAGTTTTAAAATACTTTAAAGAGTTATCATATACATTTCCATTGTCAAATAAAAAGATAGCTGACACTGCAGAAGTGCCATTACTTAAAACGACATTAATCGTTAAGAAAACATAAAAAAATACAGTTTTTAAATAAGGAAATTCTTATTTCTTCAACCTCAATTCTTGATGTTTGTTCATTACCTTCAGACCAGCCTGGACTTAAAAAAAAAAAAAAAAATGCTAAGGGGAAAATATTTCTGTTGGCATCTCACTTCAGGAGACAGTCAGACACTCATGTTAGATGGGAATAAGAAAAAGTGTTTTTAAGAGCTTAGGTCACCCTCTGTTCTGGAGAGGAACACCAGAACAGGAACAATAACAGGGGCTGTCCTGTGCTACACCAGAGCTGCCCCATGACACCCAGGGATTCTATGTCTCAGCATCGGGGCAGGCAGAGCAGTCCTGCTCAGGATTTCTCATGTAGGGGCAGAGGCCATAAGCATGGATAGAGTGTTTTCCCTTTCAGAGCAACATTTTTATTTTTTTAAACTAAAGCACATAAACTATGCATGTGTTTTAGCATCTTTGCACAATTATAGTATGACAGACAAAAAGAAAACTACAACGCTCAATTATGATATTATAAACTTACTATATTTACTGTATTTTGAAAAGCTGAAGAAATTTTCATCATGTTCGACTTCTCTATATCCAGCCAACTGGAATTTTTATTCCTGATATTTCCCAGTGGAGGGCCCTGTGCACGCATGACTTACAGTAGCACCAGCTCTCATTTCTATGCTTGACAAAGGGAGACTCAGAGTTCCTGTTACACAACCTCCATTCTCCTCTGCCAGACAGCAGAATCCCATTTTGTTAGGCCTTTGGACAGATTTAGATTTCTTCTCCTGATTTTTCTTCATAGTAACAAAATTGCTACTCCGTATTTGATTGATAATAGTTCCTTGAGGTTTTCAGCCCCTTGCCGAGTGTTGATGAAAATGCACAAAAGAATTGAATTGTTAGGTGAGACTATTTAATAAACCCCTGAGTCCTGATCCAAAAAGGACTATATTCCACTCTAATTTATAGAGTCTAATATATATATATATATATATATTTAGTCTGTAGGTGAGTCTTATTTCTAAAACATCTCTCAGTTTAGTAATCAAGTGTGTTTTGGGTGTACTGAATAGCAAGAAAAGGTCAACTCTAATGCTTTATGGACAAAGGTATTTTGTGGCACCCGGGTATTTCCAGTGAAGTTAACTCCAATGTGAGTAATAATCATTTAAGAAATTGGGATTTTTTCATTTGGTTGTTATAAACTATCTATGCCACTTAAAATGTCAATTTTTCAATGCTTGAAATAAAAGAGCAGCAGAATATAAAATATGGCTAGACAAATTCATTACCTAACAGCACACACAGTATTCACCTACCTCCTCTTGTAAGCAAGACCCTCATTTGTGAAAGTATAAATAGGACAAGATACAGTCTTGGGCAGCAATAGATCTGGGCACTGAATAGCTGTCTATGTTCTTTTGGCACTAGCTGAAACATGCTGGCATGATTTTTTCTTAACTGCATAACGTCACTCACAAATAGAGAACAAATACCAGAACTACTGCTCTGAAAACACACTTCCTTCATCATATTTATCTCAATGAGATTTTCATAAGGAAAATAGATGTAGTGTATTATTGCCAGCTGATGGAACATGTATAAAAATGCACTTGCATTTACCGAGTTATCTGACACACACACACACACACACAAACAAAAAAAAAGCTATATAGAGAAAGGGATGAATTTAAATCCTGTGTGTAACTGATACAAATAAAAGCATGAAGTTGTCTCCGTGCCCTGTGCAAGTGTAGAGAAGTGAGTGCAGCAGGTGATGGTATGTGTCTGAAATAACAAACCCTTTCCACTAACACCCGAGCTAGTATACAGGGTGGCCAGGCAAAGTCCAAACTGAGAAGCTGAAACTAGCTTTTCCAATTTTACAGAGATGCATAAGTCTGGGGAGGTGGGAATGCACCATGCCTCAATTTAATTCCTGTCATTTCAAAGTCCTCATAATAAAATACATATTAAAAAAAATAAAAGCTGTATTAATAGATATGTTCATAGTCATAGTCTATATTAATAGGTGTGCTCATAGTCAGTCCATAGTCAATATGGACAGAGCTTAGGGAAAAGAAAGAACATCCTTTTGGCCCAGGGGGGATAATCTATATTTTGAAGATGAAGAAATGAACACATCCTTCTCTTAGACTTGAATAATTAAAATTTAACCTCTAATGAGTGAGATAGGCCACCATCATAGACCTTGAAAGCTATCACAATTTATTGTAATATAATGCACAAAATGAGAAATAACTGGAACAAATGGGGGGGAGGGGGAGATGATGAGGGGTGTCTTTAATCTTAGCCTCTGACCTCAAGTTAGAGTACATATTAATTCCAATTTTGACATTGTGTACAACCTAAGACAGTTAAACAAAGAGCTATTTTTCAGTCCACCTTTCCTCCCTTACAAAAGCTTCATGCTTCACTGGTTCCAAGTCACTCAAAAACATAATCAAGTTAACGTGAAAAGGGAGTCCAACAAGAACAGGCTCACATCTTGGAGCAGTGTTTTATACTGTGATTAAATTTGCATTCCCCCTAAATTGTGTTTTGTTTGAACTCTCTGGCTTGAGATCCTGTTTGCTCCTGTTTTCTTGATGTCAACTTCTTCACTGCAGAAGATCCCTCCTAACTGCAGCTGTATTTGTAAATGTTTCATCAAAGACCCTGAATGTCTGGTAACCAGCAGACCTGTTGGGTGCTACAAATGTGATCTGGGTCTATCTCAGGGGAAGAACAGCATGACCATATTTATTGCTGATGCTATTCTGGGGGCCCTATGACATTCTTCTCCCCTCTGGCTGAGAAATGCTCACCCGTTCATCTTTCAACACTCACTCCAAGCATGACAGGATGAAATAAAACAAAATTTACTGGTAGCAAACTTACTTGCATATTGAAGACTTATATTTTAATAACTTCATTATACACACACATATGCATATTTCAATAATAGTGTTAAATATTTTGTGCTCTAAGTAGGTTGGACACAGGTTAAATTGAAAAGAAAAGGGAAAGGGAAAGGGAAAGGGAAAGGGAAAGGGAAAGGGAAAGGGAAAGGGAAAGGGAAAGGGAAAGGGAAAGGGAAAGGGAAAGGGAAAGGGAAAGGGAAAGGGAAAGGGAAAGGGAAAGGGAAAGGGAAAGGGAAAGGGAAAGGGAAAGGGAAAGGGAAAGGGAGTTGTTATAAGATAAAGAAAAGTGGTATTATATAAAATAATTCAGATTAGTGTAAAGGCAGAAGCTATGTGTTGCCACAAATTAGAACTTGGTGGGAACTACAAATTACTGTCATATGATGTAAAGCTAGTCAATTGTCACCAAGACCCACTTAACTATTTTACCAAGGTCTGCTGCGGAGGCACAACACAATAACTGAAGCTGTTCTCAGTGCCTCAAAATGTGGATTATCTCTCCCCAAAACCACAAAAACAGTGAAAAAAAAAGCATTCCTGGAAGCAGTCGTGCATGTAGGATCACCTCTTCCAACCCGAGACAAGCAGGTTTTACATACACAAAGCCAGTTTGTAACCAGTAGAAAGAGTAAGACACTTCCCATGATTGATTAAACCTAGCCTAGCGTAAAATCTATACTACATTTTGTAATAGGTAAAAAAAATTAAAAAAAAAGAATAATAATAATAAAAAAAAGAACTCCAAATTAAAATGATACACACACTTTTCACACTTGAAATGTTATCATTTTGTCAATCTTAATATATTTAAACAAACCAAACAAAAATAAAATAAAATCCAGAAACATGCCAGGAGGGATAACAATATTTTTCTCCTCTTAGGTCTATGCAAACACATTTTCAGCATTGAAACTGGAAAAATCACAAATTTACATAGTGCTTAATTCATTCACTTTCTGGAGACTGAAATTTTCTGTAGGAAGTACCTGATGCCAAGTATCTTCAAAAATAGCTAAAATTTTCAAAATATTTCACTGGCCTCAATTCTCCAAATATGCTAACCAACCAGCTGTTAAAAAAATCAGCTCTCATTAAAAGTTTCATAAGTTAGTCAAAAAACTACAGTCTCAATCTTACACAAAAACAAAACTACATTCCTCTATATATGAAAAAAAAAAAAAAAAAAAAAAAATCACTGCCCCTCTGCTTCTAACTATGGCATGCCTTATTTCAGAACCCCTGCCCTCCAGCTCTGTTACATTTTTGGTTTTCATGGGAGACCCTCATATAAGCAAAACAACATGGTTAAACAAGGGTAAATTAATAAATAAATAAATTTGCAATGATGTCATGGGAAGCAAGTGAATTTCAAAATTAATTTTAGTTCTCAAGTCAACTGAAATAACTGATAGACAGGCCTCTCAGTTGATTGTTTGTTTTATCTAAATTTCACCCAGCTAAATGGACACAGACAAATTTGAGAATAAACTACAACATGAATTAAGGCGATCTCTACCATGGACTCCATAATAAAGCTGGTCATACACACACCTACAAGTGAAAGATTTAATTATAAACACATGCCTAACTTAATATAGCTCATTATTCTGTAAATCAAATACATATTTATTATGTGTTCAGACTACTTCAAAACATAATAGAACATCATATAATTGCCTCTCAAGCATACTGTATTAATGGGAAAATATGCATTCTATGATCAGAGCAAACATCATCAGAGAAAGGACATTTTTCTATTCTGTATGAAACTTAAGATTAAATTTCTCCATTAAGTACTGAATACCATCACTGTTGGGTTACAAAATTTCAAATAATGGTTTCTGTTTCATAAAGGAAATCTTCTGCAGCAAGATCTTAAACTTTAACATAAAAGGATTTTCTTTCCTGTGACTACTGTATTTATTAAAGGTTGATGCTTTGATACAGAACATTAGAAAACATGTTATAGACCAAAAGAAAAAAAAAATAAAAGTTAACATCATACAAAATTAAGTTTCAAAACCCTCTCAATCATGCAGTGCATCTTTAGAGAAATAGTAATGCAAACAGCAATTTGTCCAGTGTCCAACTAATGCTTGCAAGAAACAGATATATGTAACCTATTCATAAGCAGAGCTGCAAATATGAATTCATGTGACTTCACCTAAAGAAGAGGCTGATTAGGCTAATTATGATACAGTAGCCACTGCAATATTTTTTGCACGTAAAATTAAACTTTAAATCATGTTTAAATGTTTAACTTGCATGTTAGCTTTGATGAAAACATTTTTTTTTCCCCTGGATGAACATTAATAAGCAAAAAAAAAGATGGATAAGCAAAAGAAACATATAAGTAAAGTACATTTATAAACTCATGCATAACCCACATCTGTTACTCTTTCACTGTTTTATCAAAAATCAGCTAGATTAAGCTATATTATCCTCACCAAAATTTGAGCAGATTGAGGGAGTGGTTTTCTATTAAAAGTCCTTGCAATGTGGCTGCTCAGCCATGCGGAGCCCTAGGAATGTTCAAGAAAGATTCCTTTATAGAGAACTTTGTTAACAGAAACATATCTCAAAAGGGACTACATAGTGCATAAAATATCCTTATTATATAGATCAATCAAACAGCTTCTGCCTTGCTGGCAGCATTTACATTTTGTTCTCCAATACTTTCTCAAAAAAAAAAAAAAAAAGAAAAAAAAAAGAAAAAAAAAGTTTTACCTGTAACTTTTTTTCAGAATGGCAACGATTTTCAATCCATTTCACAGTTGGATTCACTCAAAAGAAAAGGAACACAATTTTACATAGAATTAATCAGCTATCAAATGCATGAAAAGCACAAACACACATTCATTGGTCAAATGTAACAGCTGATTTCTTCTGCTCCAGCCTGGCATAAACTAGGCTGCATAAGCAGAGCCATAAATGTTCCTTTTAACATTGTTTTAAAGCTAACTTTACAATGTAAAATTAGAGATATTAGATAATATGATATTAGATCATATCTAATTGTTATTTTAACATTAATCTATTACTTTTAACAAAGATAGAAAAACACATTTTAATTTTTATAATAATAATAATAAGGAAATTCAAGGACACATCTCACGTTAAGATAGAACTGGGAATGAATGAAGACAGACACACAGCCTCATCTGATCATTCACTAACTGTGTTACCAGATAGAACCAAGGCATACCAAGGCATACAAAGTCCAGGGAGCAGACAGGGAACTGCAATCCCTGCACAACTTGGGACAGATGCTTTCCTGAGATGCACTTACCTCTGCACACACGATCAGGGAAGTGTAGGTTCCCTCAACCATGGAGTCACATTGCATGGACAGAAACTACAGAGCAGGGACTGTCTAGCTAATGAAGTTTTGGTCTTTTTTTTTTTTTTTTTTTTTTTTTTAAACCAAAACCTCAGTGAAGGTCTGTAATCACTACTTATGAAAGTGTTGATTGATGAAAGGAGATTTTTAAGATGGAACGAATAGGTGGCCTAAAAACATGGCAAATGACCTGGCTCTTTGTGAAGACCAAAGAGACTCTCAATAGAGGTATTCAAGAGAATGACAGCAGGGTGAGTACTGAGCAAGGCTGCCCAGCTTCTTTTTTCCCACAGTACTAGAGCAACATGTATAAAAATGATCTGACTCATTTTACATTAAACTTATGTAAAATTATCAGGGGAATTGAGACCCTGAATATACTACATTCCTACAATTTAAAACAAAACAAAATGCATGTCCAGGTAGAGGGATGCTTTGCACATCCCTAAGAAAATATGAAACAATCTCAGTTCTTATCTGACATGAGAGCTAACATGAATGCTCCAAACAACAGGAAAAGCTTCAGTCAAGCCTTGGACCTCCTCAGGCACCCAGAAAATCTGTAGGACACAATGCTGTAGGACTCAAAAGCTTTGGGTGCTGCTGCTAATTATTCAAAGCACAGAACAGACCATGGGGGACTTCAACAACTGAGGACTCACTGGAAAGGTGCTGCAGCACAATTGCAGTAAAATGTTTGGGGAAAAGCTTTTTTACCCACCAGATGAATGAGTGCATTAAATTTGGCATCTCTCTTTCTTTTAACCCTTGGGGTAAACCAACTGAGAATGCAGCACTAGCAGGCAAATTGGGTGAACAATCAGAACAAATATTTGTAATTCCTAGGAAAAAGAGAATAGAAGTAAAAACAAGAGGTAATCTGTAAAACTGCTAGCTCTTCTGTATGCTTTCAATTACATTAGGGCAACTGTTTGTATAGATGCTCTGCAAACAGTATAATAAAACGATTCAGCTTTAAGAACAAAATAAAAATAAATCTTTTTGCTGGATTATTTTTAAGCTGGATTGGTTCCCTGATCCACATCACAGCTCACTGAAGAAACAGTTGTGCTGGCATACACAAGCTGGAGGGCTCGGGGGCATGAAAATATATCAAGCCAGTGTCAGCCAAGACTGTCGCATTAAAACCACAAACTTATATTTGCTCTGTTCTGGATTTTATTTTTATTATGAACTCCAAAAAAGGCAATCTGTTTTCATAAAGAAATGATATGAAGGGCATAAACACACAGTTTATCACAATGTGAAGGGAAAATAAGACGAGTATCATGAGACAAACTTGACTAAGTCAAGAGCTCTTCAATGATCCTGAAACACTAGAAGGAAGTATACGCAAGTAGAAACTAGGTCAAATTACTAAAGGAAGAATATTAGAGAATAGGGCAAGTATGTAGAGACAAAATCAGAAAGGCCAACTTGCGGAACGAGGTATAGCAAGTAAGGGAGAGTCTAGGAGGAAGAGGAGGCTGACGGACAGAGCTGTTCCACTGATCTGCAGGACTGAAAGCTTTCAGATGCAACACTGAGATAAACCAAAACCTTATATGTGTTTTTGTCTGAGCCTTCACTAAAAGCATTATGTGTTGTGCATTAACTTCAGCAATGCTCCTGATGATCGTTCAAGGCGATTTGGGTACAACTGTGGCAGGAGAGTATCAGTTGTTTGCAATCACTAAGTAGCAGTTACTAATTATTGAGTCCTAGGCCTATGGGATGTATCAAATGCTAAATCTGTACCAAATCCTTTAACATTCAGTACTTTGATCTTGGAAGAGCTCACTTACTGCATGTGCAAACATGCCAACTGCTAGAAACCAGGGAAGGACTGCAATATGGGATCAGCATTCAAAATGAACTTAACCTGGAGAAGTAATCCAAAGGAAAGAAAGTGTGCATGCAAGTGAATATGTATTGAGTGAAACAACTTCACTAATACAAAATGGGAAGCAACAGATTAAATGATATTCTGTGGAAAGGATTAGGACAACAGAAAATCACAAACTGAAAACAAGTCTGCACACCACCATCTCTTGGGGGAGGAAAGAATCGCTACACTAATTATTAATCCTAGCATCAGTGTAAAGGAAGAGGGTCATTTGAGAGTCACACAGAATTATGCTACTATCAGAGTTTAAAAATACATACTATAATTGGAGAAAGTCCAAAGAAAAGCAACAATGACAGTCGGAGGTCTATGAGGAAAAAACAAACAAACAACAACAACAAAAAACAATATAGACTGCCTAGTCTAAAGAAAATGGCAAAAGCAAGACATGATGAGCAGTCTTCAAACACTCATGCATTTACCACAAAGAGCAAAGCAATAAACTGTTTCTATCTTCCCCGAGGAAGCAATAGACTTGAACTGCAGCAGTTGCAGGATTCAGATTACCATTTAGAAAAAACCTAGCTAGTGACAAAACTGATTTTGCAGATCTTTTCCACCTACTTCATTTTCAGGGTGGTAATTTAGGGTAATCATTATGATGTTACACTTTTTATCAAATCAAGGATATACACACACATATATATGAAGGTTTGTGCAGGTTTTCTTAAAGTCTGGATAAAGACACAACAATGTACTCTTATTTTTATTCTGTAGACATAAAAAAAAAAAAAGAAAAAAAAGACACAATGTCAACAAGACACAGAAGCGATATTTCACAATTTTTCCATACATTCCTAAGTACTGATAATCGTAACACATGCATACCACATTTATAAGACAACCTAATATCTTCATACATTTAAAAAATCCTTACAATACACTGTTGGTTTTTTTCGTGTATGGAGTTCTATCCCTGTTAAAGTCACTTCAGAAACAAAGACGAACAACATAAATGTTGCATTTCTTTTTTTCTTTTTTTTTAATATAAAACAACTCATTTTTATTTCAAATCTACTTCAGTTGTTTAGAACAATGCTGAAAATAGAAGTCTGAGTACAGAACATACTCATCTTGTTTTCAAGTTAGAAAAGGAACGGTATTTTTGTTTTTAGAAGCTTTATCAGCACTTTTGCAAATAAAATAATAACTTTGTATTCACTGAGTAAGTGCAGTATCTAAGGAATTAAATATACTATCTTACTGGCTAGCTCCCACCTCACAAGGTGGAACTGACAGTGATGCAGCTAGGAGAGTGGTTTTGTAACGCACTCTTTCTCAAACAGTACAGTAATTTCTCACTTTTTTGGGAGGGGAGGGGGGGGAGGAAACACTACTGTAGAATTACCATGGCAGTATTCACAGTAACTTATTTGAATTTACAGTTCAGTAAGAAAAAGTGGTATGTTCCAGTCCTACAAGTAAAACAACATAATCTCTGTTAAAGTCATACAGAACTATATTTATAAATGTTAATTTCAACTCCAGACATTTTTAAAAAAATAGACATAAATGTTGTGGCTGTTCATATGGAACCAGGAAAGACCTACTTGCCTTTGAAATTCCTACATTGCAACTTTGGTACTTATTCCTGCCTCCCACATGACGGTCCTGTGTGAACACACCCAGTGCAATGTGTGTAGCTCATGCAGCTCATCAGATAAGCATCCTGCCTCTCTTCTGCAAAGCACTTTATAACATTCTTCAGAGCTTTGCTTTATTTGAGCGCAGATATCTTACAGATGTTTAATTTAAAGCTCATGTGCAGCCCCACTGAAGTAAATGGGATTACTGAAGTACTTAAAGTAATTCCCTGCTGAATCAGGCTTTTAAGGGTAAGAATAAATATGCCTAATTTTTATTCATGCATCAGATAGCTATCAGACTAATAGTTTAAACTCTGCAGTTTTGTATCTAGTTAATATTAAATCACTAGAGTTTAATATCTTCACCTGTTGCATCTACTATTCCTGCATCAAGGACAATTTTAAATACAGCCCTGAAGCAGTTTTTGCACACACGCAGTGTCATCAAGCATCGATGTTGTTTTGCATACATACATGTCAACAGAGTTGATGCTGTGAGGGCTTAGACAGCAACAGAACTACACAAAGTAAACTTTTTCTGTTTGGCCAATACACTACAAAAATCTTCATAAAAGACAAATAAATGGCAATTAAACTGTACCTTGACCTTGTATTTTCTGAACATTACTTATCTCAAAGACTTCAGAAAAGAACTCTTGCAAGGCAGGCAAAAAATAGTAGAAGTATATGTTTTTTATTTTTTTATTTTTTTGGACACAAGAAGTAAACTCATTAAGCTATGTAAAACTGCTTGCTTCTTCTAGACTACGGAGTTTAAGAACTGTTTTCAACTTGATACTGGGTGGAAGCATCTGAGGAAACAAAAAAGGTGGATCTAAGGTACTTAATACATACATGCTATACATTACATAGTATCATTACCTACACCCTGGCCAGAAGCAAACAAAAAATGACATGAACTGAAGTTGATGAAAAGTTGATGGTGAAAAACAAGCAAACAAACAAACAGACAAACTAGTTGATGTAAAATCCATCAGAAAATAAACCAACAAATCTTACAATGTTACGAACAATGAGACATTCATGACTTCTAATGACTTCATGATGCTAAAAGTTCCATGCAAAGCAATTTTGCCCTCAAAAAAAACTATCAAGATGTATTCCCTGTTGAAAATATAATAAGTGAAGGCTGACAGTAACAAATGCATCTTGTCATCGAACATCAACTCCAAGATGATTTCATTTAAATGAAAACACCTGGAAACATAAACCAAGAGCAAAATTACCATTCATTTTAACATCACTTGCAGATCACTTAGAGACCCACTGATGCATTTGTGATAACAGAAAAACATATCATTCCGCTCTAAAATGTCATTGGTTACTGCTGCCCATGCAATCTTGATGGTTCCTATGATCTGATCCTAAACCTATATAATTTAAATCAAGAAAGGAAACCAAAGCACTAATGGACTCATTTCATTACTGCAATTGTCCAGCAACTTCTCAGTATGTGGATGTAAAAAGTTGTTCCCAAGGAATGACAGGCATGGGATAAAGTAGCAGACAACAAACCAACAACTTTAGGGATAAACAATTTATCTCTAAGTAGTAGTACAGTAACAAATGTAGATTAGCAGTGCAACTATCCAGCTCATTGCAACAACAAATCCAGTTATTCAGTAGTACAATTATTCAGGTTGAAATTACAGAAATCCAGTAATTCACCAGTAGTTCTGAGCTAAACGTTAATACCCAAAGCCTTGCACAAGCATGTTATCAGCCAGGCCAGCGGGAAGCAGGGCACAACTTCTTCTGCAGGGGAACAGCTCAGACCTGCTGATGGTTGGGAGAATGTCATGTTCCCTTCTCAGTCCATCCTCTTTTATTGCTTAATTGGGGAAACACTACCTGGGCTTGTGAACAAGTCATCACATCCCTCTCTGTGCCAGTTCTGTCTTTGGCATGCACAGGGCCCAGGAATATACTAAAAGGCAAATATAAACCATTTGGGGTTTCTGAGGTTCTATACTAACACAACAGGGCTTAATCTTGTGCCAGAGGAAAAAAAATAGGAAAGAGATTGATACAGGCAGAAAGTAGTAAAGTCCTTGGAGCATAGATGCCATGACCACAGTTGTTTCCATTTTTATTTTTTTTTTTCCTCACTAAGAAATGCATGATAGAGCATAGAACCTGGAGCTCAACAGATAGGAGACACTGCATTGCATCTTGTTTAGCAATACCACCTCCTGTAGCCTTCCTGGACTTTTCCTCCAGCTTCAGTAACAGCTTTCTACCTTGCAGTAACTCTCTTTGCAGTAAAGGTCTCAGCCCTCAACGCTGGCTAGCTACATAGCCTTGTCCATTTCCACAGAAAAGACTGCCCAATGTCTGTGCTACAGGTATGATGGTCTTGCCTGATTTTCCACACCCTGAAACTACGGAACAAAAAACCCAATGCATTTGTGAGAGGAACAAGAAATCCCAGAGCCCCCTTTTGGAGCAGAAACAAGACTTTATAGCACACACTTCCTCTGATGAGAGAGGAGACAGCATGGGACATAGATTGGTTGTAGCGCTCTGCTCACTGCTGGGAAGAGCAGATACTTCAACACGACTGCATGAGCACGGCATAAAAACTTGCACAGAACAGCGTGGTGTGGAGCACAAAGCTTGAAAATGTACTCAGGTTAAACAGTATGTTTTAAAAGTGCGATATTTTAGTTTCATTTATGTTTAAGACAAAACCACTTATTATCAAGGATTAATTTCTGAAGTTTTACTTCCAGCTCGCGATGGCTCATGTTCAAATCTTTCATTTGCAGTTCAGTTTCAGCTCTCACCAGTACCTCCTGTCAACTGCTACTAACAACTGTTTTTTTCCCCACGTTTCTAAATCATCTGTGTCCAGGTAACACCACTCCCTGTGATCTGTAAGTATGATTCATGCTTTCCACAAAATCCCCACCGAAGAGGAACATTTGCTTTCAGAGTTTCTCCCAGTCCTGCTGCAAACAAACAAAGCTGAGACCTCAGAAGCGATGCCCTGGGACAACGCCTTTCGATTCCTTGCCCCCTCCTTCCTCTGCTAGCTCCGTGCTTCCTTGTTTCTCCTGTTGCTTGCCCTCATGTGTTTTTTGTTTTTTGCTTTTTTTTTTTTTTTCTGGTTAACAAACACCTGGCAAAGGAGATCTCGGCGGTGTTTAAAGCCACGGAGCGGGAGGCATAAGGTGAGGCTCCTCGCTGAGTTCCCAGCAGCGCCGTTCTTGCAAAGCCTCGATGAAAGCCGCGGTCCCCGTGTCTCGCACCCCAGATTTCCACGACTTGTCCCCCCCCCCCCTTAGGGCAGGTGGGCTTTACACGGGGGCACAGCACAGCGGCCGTCCTCTCGGCCCCCACCTCCAGCCCCACGCTACCCTCCCAGCTCCCAGCCCGACAGAGCCCAAGCCTCGGGCGCCACCTGTAAGCCACCTGCGGCGGGGGGGACACCCGGAGGATGTCCGGAGGGGGGGGACACCGGGGGCGGGGAGGGGCGGTCGGGCAGGGAGGAGCGGGGGGCGGGCGCCGCTCGCCGCCGCCGCGGGGCTGCGGCGGGGCTGGGCCGGGCCGGGCCGGGCTGGGCGGCGGAGCGCCGGCAGTCGCGGGGAGCGGGCGGGCAGGGAAGGGCCAGGGCCGGGGCTAGGGCCAGAGATAGGGACAGGGACAGGCGGAGGGGAGGCGGCGGCGCCGCGCTCGCCCCGCTGCCCTGGATGACGGGCGGCCGGTTCGACTTCGACGATGGCGGCACCTACTGCGGCGGCTGGGAGGACGGCAAAGCCCACGGGCACGGCATCTGCACCGGGCCCAAGGGGCAGGGCGAGTACGCCGGCTCCTGGTCGCACGGCTTCGAGGTGGCGGGCGGCTACACCTGGCCCAGCGGCAACACCTACCTGGGCTACTGGGCGCAGGGCAAGCGGCACGGGCTGGGCGTGGAGACCAAGGGCAGGTGGATGTACCGCGGAGAGTGGTCGCACGGCTTCAAGGGGCGCTACGGCGTGCGGCAGAGCCTCAGCACGCCGGCCCGCTACGAGGGCACCTGGAGCAACGGGCTGCAGGACGGCTACGGCGTCGAGACCTACGGGGACGGAGGTGGGCGCCGGCGGGGGGCGCCCGGGGAGCGGCGGGGGGCGAGGCGGGGGCGCGCTCACGGCCCTTCCCTTCCCTTCCCTTCCCTTCCCTTCCCTTCCCTTCCCTTCCCTTCCCTTCCCTTCCCTTCCCTTCCCTTCCCTTCCCTTCCCTCCTCCTGTCCCCACTTAGCGGCCGGGGGGCGCTACAGGTGCCCGTTGCCCCCCCCGCGGGCGGCCCCGGCTTATCGCCGTCTCCCAGCCAGCCGGCGGCAGCGCCCGCGGCGGGGCTCGGAGGGAAGTCGCCCGCAGGCACCTCGCCTCCGGGCCCCGGGAGCGATAACCGGGCTCCTGCCCCGCCGGGAGGTTGGTGGGAGAGCCCTCGGGCCGCCTCGCGTGGTGCCCCGAACGGGGAGCTGAAGTAGCGCTGTGGATGCTCAACTTGCATAATATCACCGAAAGTCAGCCCCACCTCCATGTAATAACGCTCATTTTAATAAAATGCAATACAGTTCAAAACGCATAGGGTCAGGCAGTACCGGGAGATTCAGCAGGCCTGTTCGTCATGCCCCTCACCTCTAGCAAATAGGTCGTGGGATCATAGATTAAGGTTGGAAAAGCCCTCCAAGCTCATCTGGCCCAACTGTTCCCTCCCACCAACATCACCCCCACAGGTGCACACCTGCAGAGCTGAGCTCCCTGCAGGTGCATGTCATATGGGGGTGTTGTGAAGCCCCAGCTCATTAGGGTCACTTGGCACTCCAGCTCACCTGAGTGGTTTGGTCTGGTTAATCTCACCCTACCTGTGTCATTTCACGTGCTGTGTGAAATGTAAGCCCAGTATTTCTAAACTTGCCTTCTGCTGTAATGCTCCTGGCATCAGTGGAAGCACGTGGAGTTGCTCTTCAACTGGATTTGTTCCATTGTAACAGGAAGAGCTGGGATCAGGTTTAGGTTTAGAGGGTTGGGCTTCATCTTGTTTTGTTTTGTTTTTACAGGAAAGCTACTTGCTTCAGTGTTGAGCAAACCACGTAGGTAACATGCAAATAGAGCTTACCAAAACTGGGGGTAACTTGTAATTCCCGTGCAATGGGATAAGAGGACCAACCCGTGTATCAGATCTCATGCGTGATGCTGTTGCTGGTTTATTCGAGGAATTTTGATAAGAGATTTGTGGCAAACTTTTACGAATAGTGTCAGATAGTTTTCTAATAAGCAGAGGAAGACACAATTACATACGGATTCTTCTGTCTCCTCACCTTTTCTGAAATACAAAATGTAGCTAATTGGGTAAGATTCCTTTCCTTGATAAAATGAAATATGCTGTGTGTTTCATACCCGGAACTCTTCCAATTCCCTTGCTTGTATATAACTATCTGAAAATTGTTTTCTGGTGTGGAAAGTTCTGATGCTCACACTCAGTTTAGATATAGTTTGGGGGGGTTAAAAAGCAAAACAAAACCCACATGGATCAGAATTTTAGTTTCACTTTCAATATACAATATGCTTTTAGATTGTTAAATTTATTTTGCCTTGTAAATTAGAAGCTCAAGGATAGCTCAACTTGTAGTGGCATTTTTTTTTTTAATTATTATTTTATTATTTCTAGAAAAGTAAACTGCCATTCCAGTAAATTTTATAGGAGTAAGTTTCTTAAACTAAAAGTTTCTTGTATCCTTCTCTTTAGGCTTCTTGTGTTTTGTTTTGTTTTTTAATCTCAGCACAGTACTGATAATTCTGTGGTAAATTTTGTAAACTTTTAGACTTAAACCCAGGAGGAAATGCTTTGTCTGAAACAGTATATGTGGTGTGCAGTTTACACTGTAACATTTATATTAACTGAAATCTATTAGCAAGCTCCCAGTCTTTGAGATATTTCAGTTCACATTAACAGAAGATGTGTAATCCTATTGATTTTTATTAAAGTATTCATGAATGAAGTTAGGTGATATGTCAGAGATGTTTGTAGAAATGTTTTTGTTTTCATGCTCTGGATATAATAGCTATATTTGCACACCAGAACAATGTCAGAACTACTTTTACAAGGAAAACAGATTTACGTATATGTCTTTAATGTAGTGTGAGCTATTTACGGGAGAAATCCTTTACGATGACCTGAGAATGCGAGCACTGCAAAATAACAGTGTTTAGACTTTGCAAATTGTCACTTTGCTTTCAAACTCACTAAAATACAGACCTTTTTGCTGGTGTCCTTTTTTTTTTTTTTTTTTTTTTTTTTGTTATTTAATAATATGATGTTTTTAAATGCACTGGTGCTATTAGATTTAGTTGAGGGAGAAAAGATCATAAGCATTGATGGCAATCCTCAGGTTTTATTGTAGCTGTGTGAAGCAACAGGTATACCTGAGAGTTGTTTACAGAGGGATTACAACCTAATTTGCAGCTTCAGTATGTGTAAATTAGCTAGCAGTTTATGATCCTGCCAACAGTAGTGGTAACAGGAGTCTTGCGATACAACGTGCATCATCATTCTGTAGAGATCAGTGACAAACACATCTGAAGAAAAGTAGTGCCTATGTTCATTGATTTTTAAGTAGTTGTCTTCCTAGATGCTTACTTATCTAACATTGGAGTCTGTAGAGCAAGCGAAAACCTTGGTGTGACACTTGAATCGTTAAGCCACTGAAGATGAAAGTAAAGGGTAAGAGTAGGTCAAGTCATTCCTGTTCCTTGGCCTTCCAACTTTTTCATGCAGCGTAGTTTCAGATTTTATCCACAAGTAGGCAATGACATTTACAGCTGTAAGATACAGCTGGGGCATTGGGGAAGGATGGTACAATGTAACTCTGAGGAGACAGGTTATGAAATTCTACCTTACAGCAATTTGCCAACAATACTAAAAAATACACTTGCAGTTAGTTCTCTGGCTCAAAATACTAACGCATTTTCAGGGACACCATGGTCAGTAGAAGCTGTGGCTGAGTGCTTTTTTTTTGTTTGTTTGTTTTGTGTTTTTTTTCCAAGCCTATTTTTTTAGAAAATAAGGCTGAACAATATTATTGTTTTATGGTCAAATACAGTTTAAAATTAGCATGGTAGTTACATCAATAATTGAAATTTTAAAAGTTGACCCTCTATGGAACTGCTCAAGACAGTGAATTACAGTATTAGATGAAACAAGAACAGACGTGTTTGTTGATATCATTCATATCTATGTCTGTATAGAGAGATCACGTTTGTATCTTCATATATGGAAAGAGGTGTTTTTATTGTCTTATGACAATGCTGTAGCATTTCATTATATGAGAGTATTAATAAACCTTATCTCAATCATTTCAAGCTTTCTAAAATTTCTGCTGTTGATGGAGATGATGCAGCTACTGTCTGATATAGTAAATCAAATTACTGAAGTCAGCACTGTACAAGTCTGTTGCATCTGCCTTCTGTAAACTGCCCTCCATATCCCATTAAAATATCTTTCCCTTGATATTTACCCTGATTTTTTAACTTAAATGTTAGCTTTCTAGCACTAGTACCAGAAGCTTTTCCCTTAATGGATTTGTAATGATAAAGAAATCGTTGTTACCTGCAAGACTGTACAAAATTCCAACTAAATATCTTGATAATTTCTCAGGACCAATTCAGTATGAATCTTTGTTTTCTCATTAGCTGCTTTCTCTCTAGAAGAAACTGGCATTGATTTATTGCCCTAGTAGAAAGAAAAATCTGACAAGTAAACAGCAGCACGTCAATTGTCCTCATTTTAATGCCTTCTGGGCAACAGTAATCACTTCCACTTCTGTCTACAGAGTAGTGAAAAACCTAAGTCATAAATTAATTAAATATTTTTGAGCTTTCCATATTTATTAAGACAAAATATTAGTAAGAAAAAAATGCAGCATAGGCAGCCCATTTGTACTTTTATAAAATTCTGTACAAAAAGAGGTTGATTCTACTTCTAAGTCTAACACTCAAATAGCAATGTGGAGAGCCACAATTATGTTGCTGAAAAGTAATCCTGGGGTATAATCAAAATTAGAATTAGATTTATTATTTTTAAATGAAATTAAAAAAAAATAAAAGATGCAGAACATGAGCCAGATTGTTACAAGTAGCAGTGAAGTGTACTTTGCCAGCTTCCAAGCTCCAGCGTGTCATTACAACACCAGGGCTACCCCAGATATAATTAAGGAGAAAATGTAGTCATTTATGCTCATAAAATATTAATATATATCTGTGCAATGTCTGTTTAATAAAGAAAAAAATTACAATATGGCCGTATTTTTGCAGTATTTACAGAATATGTCATATCAGAGTTTTTGTGCTCATGTTTCTATTTGTTCTTCTCCATATGCTGAATTTTTTAAAATAATCATGTTTCTAGATTCAGCACCCTTACAAGCAGCGCAGCAGTAGGTATCCAGGATACAGAGAATGAGAAAGAAACTAAGAAAGTTGTTGGTTTGTGTCAGCAGCCATCTGTTAAAACAAAAACCTTCCACTTGGTAGAATTTTCTACCAACACAAAATAGTGATGTTGTCGAACCTATTTAGTATTATATAATAAAGAAATCACACTTGGCAAATGCAATTGCATGTTTACATTGAAATACAACTCAGCTGAAGAGGTGATACAGTAAAACAGTAATCGATAGATAACTGACATAAACATAACCAAAATACTATGCATACACAAAGGAGATTGAACTACCTCTAAAACTTTAGGTATTTCACAAATATATTCTCAAAAATTCATCATGGAACTTGACACTTGATATTTAGTTCCCTGGAGAATCTCTGAAGAATTTAATCCATGTTCCAGTTAAAGCAGAGTAAAATCAAAGATATTTTACATGCAGCTTATTCATACTTCTGTACAAATATTCAGAGTCAAAATAGCTTTAAACAAAAAAAAAAAAAAAAAAAAAAGCAAGTACTGGGTGGGTGAGAGATCTAATTTTTCTTCTCTTTTAAAGAAATTTAATAGGGATTAGAATGAAATGATCTTAGAAAGCCAGCTGTCTTGTATTTGCTAGGCGTGGGGTACCACACACCTTTCTTTGCTTTTCAGATATCAGGCACTGGAGTACATATCTTGTCAAAATGAAAATGCCTTTTGAGAATATAAGAAAAAAAAATGGTCTGCAATAGTAATTTGATTATGCTGTTCCTTGGCTCAGATAAAGCTGTACGTGTACAGGAATATACATGACTTCTCATATCAAATACTATGTTGCTGCTCTTTATAGATATATTTTTTTAAAAATACAAAAGTAATTATGATTGCTATAAGAATGTAGTTGGATAAGGTGGTGTGTAATGTTCTGTTTATTACTACCTCATCTTGCTTACGTACTGCAGCACAAATTAAAGGAAAAGAAAAAAGTGGAAAAGGCTTCACATTTCTGATTTGTGTCATAATACTGCAGAATGTAAATAGAAAAATAGTGTTACTGTATTTTGCTATGCCACATCAGCCTTCCAAATTTTGATGACTGTCAAATAGCTTGAATATTGTATTCTTTTTCTTTAAAACTGTGTTCAGCTGTTTCTCAAGCGAAGGACCTACTCCCCTGGGAGCTTTCCAATGGATAAGGTGGCAGTGAAGATAGTGTTCTGTTTTCCTGTGACTCTTCAGAAATCATAGCTAGAATAAAATGTAGCTGGTTTTGTACTGCCAATATTTTAGGTAGCCATTGTAATATGTTTATGATACTGGGTATACCAAAAAGAGTTCATAAAAAGTGTTATATACCAGGGTTTTGTTGTTAGTATTTAATAAT
Organism: Aythya fuligula; assembly: GCF_009819795.1. Classification (NCBI taxonomy): domain Eukaryota; kingdom Metazoa; phylum Chordata; class Aves; order Anseriformes; family Anatidae; genus Aythya; species Aythya fuligula. The sequence goes on along the minus strand of NC_045560.1, from coordinate 126,964,401 downwards.
TTTCCTCCATTCAAATGCATTGAGAAACTTTATACACAACATTCATTTGTACATCAGGGCTTTGTAATGGTGATCTTCAGGTGGGCCTTTAGATCAGGACAATTTAGTAGATTGTCAAGTATGTCCTGACAAGGGGAGCTCTGCATTTGAGTGAAGTGCAGAGTAACAGGACATTTACCAGTCCTGCTTGCTTCTGTAAGCAGCTGAAGGCAAGAGCTGTGGGCATCCTGCTCCCTCCTTGCCACCACCCTTCTTTCCCCACCTTGTCAACATAAAAAAATGTTGAGGGAGTCCTGCTTCTGAGATTCTTCTGACGTTTCTTCCATGGACAGAACCATTTGAAAAAAGCTTATGATGATAAGTGCTGTGTTTTAGCTGTCAAAATAAACTACTGCAGCTTGGAAAGTGAAAGCTTTGGTAAGGGGAAAAATGATTTATAAGAAAAACAAGTAACAAAAAGTATTTTTTTATATACTGTGTCATGTGCTGTCATATTTCTTTTTCCTTCCATTCCAAGTTTCCAAGAGCAGAATTGACAATGTATTGTTGCCAGTAACATATTGAATGTAGAGTGGTAGGTCTTCTATAACTTCCTAAATTTAATTTCTGCTTCTTACTTTAAAAGGTACATACCAGGGACAATGGACAGGAGGGATGCGACATGGGTATGGTGTACGTCAGAGCGTACCCTATGGCATGGCAACTGTGATCCGTTCACCCCTTCGAACATCTCTAGCTTCACTTCGAAGCGAGCAGAGCAATGGTACCGTTCTGCATGACATCACTGCAGACAGCCCAGCTGGAACAAGAGGCGGTTTTGTGCTCAATTTTCACAGCGATGTTGAAGCCATGGGCATTAAGAAAAAAGGAGGCTTATTCAGAAGAGGATCCCTTCTTGGTAGTATAAAACTTAGAAAATCTGAATCTAGATCATCAATATCTAGCAAACGGAGCTCCGTCAGGAGCGATGCTGCTATGAGCAGAATTAGTTCTAGTGATGCCAACTCTACGATTAGTTTTGGAGATGGTGACTGTGATTATTGCCCTATGGAAGACCATGTTGATGCCACCACGACAGAAACGTATATGGGTGAATGGAAGAATGACAAGCGCAGTGGTTTTGGTGTTAGCGAGCGTTCAAATGGTATGAAATATGAAGGAGAATGGCTAAATAACAGGAGGCACGGATATGGATGTACCATGTTTCCAGATGGCACCAAAGAAGAGGGAAAATACAAAAATAATGTTTTGGTTCGTGGAATAAGAAAGCAACTTATACCAATACGAAACACAAAAACTAGAGAAAAGGTGGATAGAGCAATAGAGGGTGCACAGCGAGCAGCTGCCATGGCAAGAACAAAAGTGGAAATTGCAACCTCAAGGTATGTTATTACAAAATATATTTGCTCATCACTGAATTTTCAGGGAAAAAAAATGTTATAATATGCAAGCTCTTACTGTTAACAAAATGCTCAAAAGTGCAAAGTATTTAAATGTTGCATTTCAGTTTCATATGGGTAACTATTGACTTCAGTTAAACTATACATATAAAACTCAGAACTTCAACTCATTTGAGTAAAGATTTTCATGTAAGTTCCATAATATACCATGAAAGTAAATTTCCACAGCTCATACATTCCTAACTTAAGAGCTGCTACACTATGTCCTTAAACCTGCATGAAAAATAAAAATGGTGAGGAAATGTAGAGAATTATCTGGGGAGTGTGAGGTGATAATGGAATATTTTCCCATAAGCATGCTGCAGCTACTCTTATTGTGTTGATGATTTTGGGGGTATTATCTGAGACTTCAAAATTGTGCATTTGACACTGAGCATCTTAAGATTCATGTGCTTACCTGAAAGGCTGTGATATGAACAGTGTAAGAATAATGGCTGAGACTCTTGTGCTTAGAGACTGTTGATTCAGTTGCCAGAACAATCTCTGCTGAAAAAGGTTTGTATAAGGATTCTTTAGTTTTGGAATGTAGTTTTCCTGCAGCCTGAATTCATTTGGGTCTTGTGACCACAGTTTCAAGTAGCAGGGGTCTTCTCCTCCTGTCAAGCATTTGAGATGGAAGGGAGAAGTGTAAGGGTATTAGTAATGGGGCAGCGGGAAGGCATTTCCCCTTTGATCTCCTAACCAACAATCAAACAAAGTTGTCTGAAATGGAATTGCTACAAATTAAATCAGCATAGACAATTTTAATAGGTTTTACTATAAAGTCTGAGAGCTCTTTAAAAAGCTATTTAATTTTTAATGTCTTCAAGCAAGTTTCTGTGGCAGTTTCTCTGTTGTTGGTTTTTGTCTGTTTCCTTGGGCAGGCTTTTCTTGAAATATGCTGTGAACCAAAAAAAGAAACCAGAAATGTGCATGCAAGAAAATCTTCCTGCTATTTTAGAAAGAGGCTGTCACATTACACTTACAGCTGAACAACTGATTCCTGATTTAGTGTGGTCAGTAGTGTATGTTCAGTGACTATCCTTTTTCTGGCAGTCGTGAAGAATACAGAAAGACTGAGAAGTACATACATGGGAAAGCTGGAATATGTGGATGGCTCACAGCAAAAAGTAGTTGAGACATATACACAAAGAGTTTAGTGTACTCTTAAAGAAATTTTACAAGCACTGGCCACCTAAGTAACTAGAGGGTAGCATACATGTATACTCTATTGCTTCTATAAATATATGTAAGGCATTACATGACAGCATACCACATTAGCAAAGCAGAGCAATAGCAACTAACTTTAAGAAGTTCCTGGATCCCATTCGTGTTCTGTCAGTATGTAAGCCCTAGTTCTGAACAATGGTTGATGGAACATGTGAATAGGGTAGGTTACCAATTTGAGGTCTTGTACTATGTTTTGTTTAAACAGCTTTAAGTAACAAGGTATATACACTTAAGTAACAAAGTATATATACTTCCCTTTTAAGAAGGGATATGTCTCTGATGTATTTTGTTTGCTGTTCCTTATTCTCTTAAATTTTGAGTGAAGGGTAGAGTTCAAACTGCATCTTTTGGAACAGTTCATGAAAATAGTGTTTATTTCTTGAAAAGATGTTCCTGAAATTGGAAAAGAAGGCATCAGTGGTGGTGTACCTGACTATGGGCTGCTCCTTTGGTATTTCATTTGAGAATTTCTCAGACACAGTCCTGTGACTACCAGATATCAAGATTGCAGACAAAGGTTTCCTTTCTCGTAGCAGCCTTTGCACTAACTGTACTGGCATCGAGTCAAAGGCAAAGTGACCTGACACCTCATCAGGCAACATCAGGCATAAAGATAACATTAACTTCACTTGTGAGTTCATGTGGGACTCATCTAGTAGGGATGATGTGACACTTCCCATCTCACAAGTTTTCAGAATTCCCTTTAGGATCAACCAGTGGGAGCAAGTCCATGACATTATATGAATTAAGGGACTGGCATACTGGCGGAGTCAATAGCACTGACTGTCCAAGAGTCGGATAATCTAAAAGAGATGCTGAAAGAGCATTGAGGAAGAAACTTCAAGTGGTTGCCAAATTCTAGACTGACTAGATTGGTAGTGTTTCAGGATGAGAGAGCTTGCTTCTGTCATATGGAAACTTGAGTCCCAGTATTGTTTTGTGACTGTGGTAGTTTAACAGACTGATAAACATTGCTGTCTGGCTGATAAAAATGAAGTACCTTTGCTTTATGGTGAAATTACCTGAATACAGGTGCAGGATATTGCCCCTGGGAACTTGCTGCAAACGTAACTTCTGCAAAATCTCACTATGCTGGAAGCCTAGTGATGGGAATAGGGCAGTCATACTTACACATATTAATGTGACTACTGATTAGGAAAAGGCTCATAAACTTAGCTATATCCACTCTCTAAGTCCTCCTTAGAGCTAAAGAAGCAATATATTAAGCCCTCAGGTAGTAGCTTTCCTGCAGTGTCTTACATGAATATGAGTATGGTGGTCTTACCTGTTTCCTAATGACCAGTATTATAGGGAAAAAAATCCAGGAGTGTCTTTTTTTTTTATTTATTTTATTTTTTTTATTTTTCTGTTGTGTAATAAAGATACAAAGGTGTTTTTGCCCATATGGCCTGTAAAACCTTCTGTTTCTGACCTCACCAGCAATGCGTGCTTGCTGTAGACTGCCATTCCATTACTGTAACCACACACACAGAGTCCATATTTGTATTCCAAACAGCCAGAAACCTAGACTCTCAGTAGTCAGATACTTTCCTTTTAAATGCAATTTCAAGTTGTGTGCTGTTGCTCCTGTACTGTTCATTCTCTAAATGTTTGCTGAGCCAAATGAAACCAGACTCCATACTCTTCTTCATAGCTCCCTGCTGGTCATGACAGGTTTGGCTGATAGTTTGACCTGTGACAGATGTCCACACAGTCATCAACAAGACCAACCACTGTTTTGCTTTATATTCTTGATGTCCTTTTATGTCTAAAAGTCCTCAATAATCTGTGCAGTCAACCCTTATCTATCATGACAGTTTGGTTTACAAAGGAAAATCTAAAAGTTGGTTAAACATAGCTTCTCTGAGCCTGAATTTACAGTGGTACAGAAAACTTTAGTATCAGGGAATTAGTTACCAGCCTCTTTTACATCTATATCCAAAACAGGTTATACATTAGCAATGAATAAAAATGCTTCTAAGTTGTTAGTGCATCTTACAAGTCTTGATTTTGTTATAGTTTTACTAGCTATGATTAAGGCATAAATACAAAAATCCCAGAGTTTGAAGAATTATAGAAGCCTGTTATATCTTGAAAGTGACAAATATATTAAAAGGCTTTTGTGTGTGTGTGTGTGTGTAATTATAGGCAGTGATTAAGTCAAATTCATCGTTAACCCATTTGTACTAAAAGCAGTCAGGTTTACTCTAGCTATCTTTTGGGGGCTTGTTCTCTAAAAGGAAAAGCTACCTTGCAGAAACTTCAAATGAATTATTTTCTACGTTTATTTCAAGCACAAGTGAAATGCTTCAAAAGCTAGAAGATAAATGTTGCCTTCTGGAAGATGTTAAAAATCCTTAGAAGTCCACTGAAGCAACAGTCAAACAGAAATTTGTTTAAAGGATACCAAATACTTCTCTGAGTAGGAATTTTGAACTTCCTTTTTATGGCTACAATGTGCCGTGCTTAAAGGAGATAGGCCTCTGCGGTTCAATATGAAAGACTGGATTTTCTTTAAGCTTTATTTTTGCTTACTGAAATTATATTAGGGCATTTCTTTCCTGGTATTAACATCCTTGAAGTTCTCATTAGAAGAGTAAATTTAGTATATTATGTTAACTTTGCCTTCATCATTACTTATGATGGTATAAGTGATAACATTTTTTGAAATTCAGTTTGGGAATTTGGTTATAAACTTGCCTTCTAATACTCAGTATCGCTGGGTGGTTTTAAATATGTGAGTCGCGAGTATGCAGTGCTGGAAGCAGAAGGAATCATGTTTGTTTACGTACAACCCTTCATACACCAGATTCTTTCCAGGAAAGTCAATATTATGGGTCTAGAACTGAGAGCTGAGCCATTTTTTTTCTCCTTTCTGATTTTTACTAGCTAATGCTCAACTATAAATTCTCATTTTAGTGTTGGTTCTCTGAGGAAAAAGAAACTTTGCAAGGACACAGAGAGACAAGATGAAATGACAGTAAAAGAAATAGTGTGTGGTGATAGTGTGTGGAGGGAAAGGGAGAAAGAAATCGAAAGAAATAAAATGTTTCCTTCGTGATCTTTTCCTTATACTCCATTGATCTTTCAGCTCATAAAACAAGCAGGGCAATTAATTATATATATATATATTTTATATATCTATAATTCTGTTTTCCACAGAAACTAAACACTTCTAAAACTCTTTCAAAATTTTGGAATACTTTACTAACTTGTACTGTCATCAGATGCTATGAGAACTTTTGCCCACATGAAAAGTTACATTGTCATGGTTTTTCATTGCATAAGCACCTGAGATTTCAGTCAGGGAGAATGGTGCCTTTGTGCACTGTACAAATAAATTACCCTGCGTAGAGACCTTGCAGTGTGGGAAAATGGCAGTGCCCAGCAAATGGAAAAAACTGGCAGGACTGTGAAAGGTCCTGAGATTGAGATAACGGTAAAATTAATATCTTACAGCTAATAATATAGGGCAAAATCTCCTTGTCAATTAGCTGTCTGTGCTGAGATAGCCATGCCTTGCAAGTATCCTGTAAAGGTTAGCTTTTAAGGGGAGTGCTGAAAGGGGATTAAGCGGTGTCTTCTGCAGCAATTTATTTTTCAGTGCAGCTCTTTTAGTCAGCTCAGTTTTATTTTTAATGTGTTTGTGTCCAAGTCTACAGATGCCGTGGCTTAGTTACAGCCTTTATTTTCCTGAATAAGCCACCAAAACTCTAGATCCGATCCGGTGCTGTGGGCAGCCAGCTTTGCTTTGTGGGGCTGCTGCTGAGCAGCCTCAAGATGGTGGAAAGGCCACAGGAGGACAATGCAGGAGGGCTGGCTCACAAGTAGAGACCTGGAACAATGATTTGGGGTTCTGTTATGTGTGGGGTCACAGTGGTCTCCTGGAGCCAGTAGCTAGCTTTTGTAATTTTCAGTCTTGAGGATAATTTAGAGAGCCTGGCCTGGCGCTGCACTGGCCAGGCCTGGGCACTTAGCATTCGGTTGAAGATGCTGGGCCCCACCTGCTCCCAGCTGCACCTCTCACTGGTGGAGTCATCAGGAGTGGTTCAGTATATGGTTGGTTCATTGTGTTTGCTGCCTTGCATGACCAGTCCTCTCTACTTGACGTGAACAGATCGTGATTTCCAGGGAGAGCTGGAATTAAGTGCATGGGTCTTATAGTTTTTGTCTATGCTAGATGGCAGCTGCCAGTCCTTCCAGCTGGCACTGAACGACGTGCACCGTGCACAGCTTTCTGTTCTAGGTTTAGCTGACTCTACCATAAAGCTTTGTTTACCCAAGAAACTGAACGGGACACTTGCAAGACTAGTCCCTAGCACATCTTTGAGATGCTTTACTTATATCTGAAATATGAACATCGTGTTTAAGCATAGGATCCAAGAAATACCAAATGTATTTATATGACTGCTTGCTTTAGTGAAAAGTTACCTTAGGTTCAAAACAAATTCAATTTTAATAACTTTACTACATAATCTATTTGAAGATAACAAAATGCTATGGTAAAACTTAAAATAAGTATTCAGCTACTATGAATAGTAATTTTAATGTTAGTTCTGCATCCTTTAGAGGAAACCATATGTTCCTGTGGGATCCTGTGGGAGTTATACCCATAACTTCAATGAGGCACATTTTCACTCAGATTTCAAAAACAACTCACCAGTAAAAGAATATAGTCTTAGACCATTCCTCTGTTATTTGTTGGAGTATGAATAATACATCTGTTTGAAATAACAAATTGTATAAACATCACTACACAGATTTGCTTTCTTAATATTTAATGCAGTAAGATTACATGGCTGAAAATATACAAAATTACTCCTGTACTATCACTCAGCTTGAAATTTAAGAAAGCCTCAAGTATTTAAATTTTTGATCCAAGTACTTATATTCAAATAAACTTACTCATAGCTGTAAGTCTGAATGAGGATATTAAAAGAAAAAATAAAAGGCCTGCTTTGATTCCAGTGTGAAAGCAAACAAGCATTCCTTAATACCTTCAGGAATACTTTTAAAACAGCAATTGAAGTGCAATCACTTCTGGAGTATGGCCAATCTTACTTCATGTTTGTATTAGACATAGACTTTGTTACCCCAGAGTTGCTTTTCTAACTTGCTTAAAATCTGGAGGTTGATAGTTTAAGATTGAAAGTATTCTCTGCTTTCAAAACATAAACAAACCAACACTCAGTGCACCACTGCTTTTAAAATAAGCGTGAAAGGAAAGCTTTTTTTTTTTTTTTTTTAATATACAAACCTTTTTGAAATGTTTCTTTGTTTAGAGGGTTAAGGATTTTTTTCCCCCCTGGTGTCCAGAATACCTTATTTAGGAGATGAAAGAATCTTTACAGTGACAATCCAGCAGATGTATGTGAAAACACTGCTTTTTTGATGATACTGAGACATACTAGTAAAAGATCAATATTTTTCCTGTAAACAAAGAATTAGATGAGCTATTATGCTGACTCTTGCCTTAGTTGTTACATAGCATCTCAGTTTTGATCTGTATTACAACCGTTGTTCAAAAGCTAAGCTGCAAACAGCATCTGTCTCTACTGACTTGCAGGGGAGTTTATGTGATGGAAATAAATTTCCATTTAAAAAAACAAAATCCGTAGGGTTTGTAGTGGTCAGTCAAATGTGAACCAGAGTGTAAAGCCATTAGACTCATAATATTAATTACTATAAAAACATTCTCGTAAACAAATATATTTAATATTTTTGCTAGTACAACTGCATACATATGGCTAGTAGTATTAGTGTGAGCTTCAGAAATGTATTTGATGTTTTGATCAAAGACTAAACCAATTAATACAGAAAATTCTCAGCTTCTTCAAAGAAATAAGAAAATGTGCTTTTAACTGTAACATTGTTGATCAGTATTCTACTTAGAATGATTTTCAGTGAATAACTACAGTAGAAGAAGTCATTTAAATTATTTAGTTATTGCTTCCTATGTTGATCTCATAGTATATCTTCCAAATAATGATTGATTAATTTCGTGAAAACTGGTGTAATTCATTGATTGATGCTGTTTGTTTGAATAGTAATTTATCAGTGATACATACTATGATTTCTGTTCTTTTTTCGCTGGTAGTTAATACCTTTTCTGTATTCTACATCTAATAGACATTGGTATATATTTTTATATATTAACTTGCCTTCTTTTTCCTACTTGTTGGTACATTGTTACACATTCATTGTTGCACATTCTGCAGTTCTCTGCTGTCATTGTCAAAGTCTGAAGTGGCAGAGAAAATCTTTGTAGCTAGTATCCAGGAGAAAATTTCTCCTGTATGAACTTGTCTCCCTTCAAAACCATTTAAACTTCTAACATCTGCAACAAAACATTGATTACTCTTGTTGTCCTCCTTAGATGTTTCTCCCGTTCAATGTAGATGTAGTATCCCAAGAGCTCATTCCTGAGCTCACCACAATGCATATCACTGTATAGATTCACAGAATCACTGAATGGTTTGTGTTGGAAGGGACCTTAAGGATCACCTAGTTCCAGCCCCCTTGCCATGGGCAGGGACACCTCCCACTAGACCAGGTTGCTCAAAGCCCCATCCAACCTGTCATTGAACACCTCCCTATTTAACCTTCCTATTAAGAAAACAGTTGTTTATTTTTGTATTTTTTTTTTTTTGCATTCTGTTTCTGAACTAAGTTTTTATTTATTCAAGTATTTCCTATTGTTTTCTCCTTCGTTCCTCCATTTAGTCTTCAGAGTTTCTGGTGAGGAAAGTGCTATATTTTGGTCCTGCTACGTTAAAAGCAGAGACTGATGGGAAGTGATTGTATTACCACATTGTATTTGGAAGCCAGAAATTTTCTTATTAGCATCTGGCTAATATGAAATCAGTTAAATGTGAATTTCCTGTTCTCGTCTTCTAGGAGTTTAGGAAGAAAGGCATGTGTTTCTCTTTTCACTCTGAATCTCATAGGCTGCTATTTAGCCTTTAGTTACCTTCCTACTACAGTATGGCACCCACACTTTATACTCATATCAGTGTATTGGCATTCTTGTGGAAAGAGACAAGACTCAAAAATGTTCACTACTGAGGTGGTCTTCTGGCTGATGTGGACATGCTTCATGGCTGCTTATTGGAGATTATTTGCTTATTAGGGGCTAAGGTTTTATGACTGTCACAGTTAGAAACTTAACTGTCACAAGGAGAGAAATAAAACTAGTAAATTGTAGTTATGACAAACTCAACAGCTTCATAAGGAACTGGCTCCGTGAATATTACTTGGTCACAGCTCACCTCTATGAAAACTACAAATTCATACTCTTGTTATGAAGAAAAGATACTGAGCATTTTCTTCTCAAAGTCTGTATCTGTGATATGCATAGACATGATGCGTTTCTCATGGACAAACTGCTTAGTGGAGTTTCTGCTAGCCTTTGTTAGCAGGTTTAAAAAAGTAGATAGCTTTTAGCTTTTAGCCCTGCTGGGACTCTGGACAATAATTGCAGGGAGTGATCAGACAAAATGATGGTTCTAGTAAATTCATGAAGGAGCTGGTCCTAAATTTGATGTGATGTTTTCTTCAAATTTTAGTTGATCAGAATAAATGTTTTTTAGCAGTTCACTGTCAGTTCCAGATTTCAGACATAATAGATATTCAATTTCAGTTTGTTTACTCTTTGAATTTATGTTTATTGAAAAGCTATATAAGTGGTCTTGAGGTCTGTGTAATTGTTGAGTTGTGAGTTAATAACTGCTGACAGATACAGTATCTGCATAACAAGAGGAACTTTGGCTCTGGACCTGTGATGAGTGGACAGTACAAAGATGTCTCTTTCAAGAAGTTCAGAATATGTAGATAGGTAAGCTTTCCGAAATCTCTGACACTCTTTTTTACACCTCGATTTTCTGTCTCTAGCAAAGATAAGATTAGACTGGAATCCTTTCCATATGGAACACTGTTAAATTTTGCACAATTAAAAAAAAAAAAAAAAAAAAAAAAGAAAAAAAAAATGTGCTTTGGTGTTTGAGTAGGCATTGTGCAAGTGTTGGTCTGGCAAAACCTGAGAGCTGGCTTCCTCACAGAGGCAGCTCTTTCCATTTATTTGGTATTTCACAACAGATTTAATCAGCTGTTTGTAATAATACAGGCATTTTTGGTCAGCAGTTCAAAGAATATCCTTACTGATGTTCTCCGAGGCCATTCTGAGAAAAGTCAGCTACAACCGTCCTCGGGAGCCTTGCTTGCTTCTTCAAGGCCTTTAACAATTCAAGGAATTCTGTTCTGCTTTTTGTATATCTCAGCATGAAAAAGATACTTTTCTCTGGGAAGAAAAAAAAAAAAAGAATTTGTCTTGAAAATATCTATCCTGGTACGTGAAAACGCATACCCAAGTCAGTGTATAACTTCTCACTGCTTGATTCAATAGGTAGTTCTGGTTTTGCACAGAAATACGCTTTGCCAGAAACAAGGTGGTGGTATCCTCTTGGATTATCTGCTTTTCAACGCTCACGGTTAAACTTTAAACCACTTGATATCATCTGTCTGACCCTGAAGTGGTTTATTGTCTCTTCCTCAATAAAGCTAGCATGTTCGAGCTGTTCTGATCTTCCTTCCCTCTGTTCTTTGGCACTAAATTATCTCATTTTGCAAGTGGAAGTTTCAAGGGAGATGGAAATTGAATTTGCTTAGGTGTAAGGCAGCTGAGGAAGCAAGCCTTTTCTAGGCAACTTCGATGTTCCTATCTATTAATAAATTAAACTTTGGAACAGATTAAATGTAACCTTTAGCAGTTAAGTCCACTGTATTTTATTTCAGATAACACTTGAGGAGTGTGTTAACTCAGGCCAGTACTTTCAAGAATATTTACTGTTCAGAAAAAAAAATAAAAATGTTTTGGTGTGTTTTGCCCCTCCTGTTGTCATGCTTTGAGATCAAGTATATTTGGTTCCTACAAAGACGACAATAAACAGAAACATAAGGGAGGATTAAATCTGGAAATGAAGAGTAAGATTCTGTTAATATCCCCACTAGAACGCATTGTGAGGCTACTTTTTCTTATTTTTCCTAGTGGTATTGCTCTGGGCAGATTTTAAGTGTGATATGAAGAGTTTATTATTTAATATAATAATCATTTCACAGTGTGAAGACAGTGTAGTAAAAAGGAACTGATGGGGAAAAAAAAAAGATGAAACTCTTTGATTTTAGGTGTATCTTTTTGTCAGCTTTACTGTCAATTCTCCAAAAAGTAGTCTGTTTTGTTTGTTTTCCAGAGAAGTAGAAAATAGTTGAGGATTCACATGTACCATTAATTCCAGATGCTGCTCTGAATTGTCTATACCATTAATTTCCTATTTGATTGATTATCTTGAGGTGTTATTGTCTTAGTTTGCATTATGAGATTGCCGACATGGAGAAGCTTTGTGAGAGCTTTCCTTCTTTGTTTTAACTCTTCTGTCACCCATTTCCCAATCACTAAGAATGGATCACTACGCCTTACTTAGGAATTGGTGCTGTTGATAAGAATTTCAAACCTTTTTTTATTATTATTGTTTTCTATATAGACTAAATTCCTTGTTGATATGCCTGTGTTTTGACCCTGTTATTGCTATCAGTGTAATGCATTTTCTTCTCTTGGAAAGAAATGCATTAGATGGATTAGCAAATACTAAAAATATCTTTGCTTAACCACCAAATTATATAACCATCCGATTTCTGTTGGCTGCTGGTCTCATGCTGTGGTGCATTTTAGAAATCTGTATTTTACATCACACCAAGTGAAAAGAAGGTACTGATTTACATGAGATCTTCTTTTAGAGGTTTAAATGTCTTTTTTCCTTTTTTTTTTTTTTTTTTAATATGTCATTTTTCATTCAAAACTTAAAAGCAGAATTTACCGAAGGCTTCTGATACCTCCTATCAGTTCAGCATTTTCAAATTTTGCTGCTTTCATATGCTGCATTCCTTCTTATTTTGGTCACATTAGTGCAGTGTTTAGTACTTTGGATTTGTGGTTTATTTTTGCTTGAGGATATTTTTTAATGGAACGAGAATTTAGATCAGATCTACTGCCGAGGGCCATGGAACTAAGCTGAGTCACTTTCTAGAAAGATCTCTAGAAATACAAGAGAAGATTTGGTCAACATGACCAACTCTAGTGGTCGTATCTTCTTTTTTCTGCACTTTCCATATCATACAAGTGAAAGATTTTATGGAGTTAATCTGTTCCAGAAGGCTATATAAAGAGAGAACATGAGGACAACCATTAATCTTCCATAAGAGTTGGTTTGTTTTTTTTGTTTTTTTGTTTTTTTTAATTTCATGATTTTCCTCTAAATTTCCCTTAAAGATCTGAAGTGATTTAACTTAGTACTCTATTCCAATACCTGGCTGCATAGGTATATAGGTATAACTCAAATTTCATTGCATTGGTGAATAAAGAGAAAAAAGGCTCAACTTCAAAGTGTAGATAATTGACTGATGTTCATCAGAAATGTTTGTAGTGAGGAGATAACTTTATAGACTTTTCTTTCTTTTTTTTTTTTTTTTTTTTTTACTTTGCTGCAAAAAGCTTGTGTTGTTTTAAGTGGAAGTGCTGCCTATGATCACATTGCCTAGGGTAGGGCTGCAAGATTTTGTTCTTTGTGAATGTGACAAGACAAGTCAGCTTGTATCCTAAGGTCAACAAAGTGTCACCTTCTTCTGCAGCTACATCCGTTCCTGCTGTTTGTTTTTCTATTGTGTGGCTCTAATGAAGAAGAAAAAAAAAACAAATGCATGAGAAAAGGAAATGATGTCATCAGAGCGATACCTTTGCATGTTAGGGAAAAGACTACACACAGCCTGCTTCATAAAGGGCATGAGAACATCCTGAAAGGTAATTGGGCACCCTTTGTTGAAATATTCTGATAGATCCCATTAACTTTCTCAGCATTCCTCTTAAACAATGCCTACAGATGGAGGCTGAGTACTAGACCTGTTTTTCTTTAATTGGTGCCAAAACACCTTAAACATCACTTTAAAGCTAATATTGTTTATGTGCTGCTTCTGGAGTGGTATGTACACAAAGCATTCAAACTTTCCTCAGCAAGCTTTTTTTGTGCTCTTGTCCATGATATTCTTCACACGTGAGTGGGAGAAGCCTGTACTTCTTGAGACCTTCTTAGGAGACTTGGAGACCATCTCTGCAGCAAAGTGTCCAGTAGAATAGAGAGCTGAAGTTGCTACTGTTTGTTTCTGATTGAACAACTTTCTATCACTTTACTGCTCTCACTCCGTTCTCTTTGGAGCATCTGTCCCACTTGTTAATGCTAATATTTTCAATTGTACAGTCTCAGGGGCCTGTCCACCGTATCCATTTAAAATGGCTGAAATGATGGAGCCTTGGAGTCTACTTGTCATCCTGCAAATGCCATATTTATAATAAGGATAACATGCATACTGATAATAACAAGAGTAATGAGAAGATGATTTTCTGCATGCTTTTAGAACTCAGTGGTTTTGTTTAAATCCAAAAATATTGTATTCAAATGCAATATTCTGGTAAGTGATTTACCTCTGCACTGTGATTTACCAGGGGAAAAAAATCACAGGCTTCTGTGATTTATAATAATGCAAAATAACTACACTTTTGTAACCTCCCAGGACACTTTAAAGTGTACTTGCAGTCTATTATGCAAAAAAATGGTGAGACTGTGGTAGTAATGTAGGCTGTTTCTTTCGCTGCTTTTTGTTGTACCTTTCGGTTTGTAGGAATGTGCTGACTTCACATACATGATCAGCAGCTCATCGTTGCTGTTACTCAGCTAATTCTGAGAAGAGGAGCCTACAGCTTGCTGTTAAGCAGGTGCAGGGGAAAGAGTTGGTCAAAAGGTTTCAAAAAATTCACCTTACTTTTAAAATGGTGCTTGTGATGTCTATGACTCTTCTTAGGAGCAGACAGCTTTCTAAAGTGTTAATCAAAGAACAGATAAATGGCTTAGAGTCCATTTACATGGTAGGTTTAGAGGATGTAAGCATGAGCTGAATCTTTCAGGCTTTTAGTCTGCTCTTCACATAACCCATTGGTGCAACTATTAAATGTTGTGCCTGCTGACATCAACAGCAAAACCCATGCTGATTCCACTGACACCAGGTTATCCCTGACAAAACAGTGCTCTTTGTGAGCTGCATGTTTTGAGGGGTGATGAGTTGCATGTACAGACAGTCCAGTGAACACAAAAAAAACTTCAGGTTCTCAGCTTGCTCTTAGGTACTCACTCTTCACAATTCCCAGCAAGACTAAAATTCGGGGCTTATTTTGTGAGTTGCAAAGGAACTAATAGAGCTTTCTGAGGTTTAGTCTTTTCCCTTTCCAAACAATGAAGCTTCTGTAACAAATCAGTATGTCACATTCTGCCTCCTGTTAGCCTACTGAATGCTGTGCTGCTCTGCACGCTGTCCCATATAATTCTGCAATTTCAGTATGGTGCAGTTCAATACAAGTAAGGGGGACAGAATTTATTGTGGGAAGATAAGTCAGCTCAGTTGCTGAAGATATCCATATTTATGGAAATTAGGGGGGGGCTTTGCTTTGAAAAGCTTAACTGAGGATACAGTTTATTTTTCATTGCTCTTCTAGAGTCTGGTTTTTGGATTTGCATCTTTGAGAAAAATGATTAATAGATTACATGGGTTTGCATTGGAAATAGCTAATTATACAGGTTCCTGCTGCTTTTTGGAATGCAGCCATTTTTCTGTTGCAGAAGTCTTCAGTGTACTAGTTAATCAGAAAAAAAAAAAAAAAAATCTTATTAAGCCTGTTTTGTTTTCCTCAGCTTTGCTCATCCAGCAGATGTTTCTGGAAGGTCACCTAGGTCATGGTGCCCAGCTTCCCTGGCTAGGTGCGGGTATAGTGCCAGGTGGCTTACCACACGTGCAATAGGACTGAGGCTCCCAAAGAAGAGGAGGGTGCTGAAGCCTCTCAGACAGCTGGCTCCCAGCTGGGCTTTTTTTCCCAAAGGGTCTTCAGCGGCAGGCCTGGAATGTGCTATGAAATCCCGGTAGCGGCGGGCAGACAGCCGTGTGATAGGGGAGGCAACAGCAATGGGAAAGATCATGATTAGGAGTGGGCTGCTGTTACTTCCCAAACAGTTCAGCCTGCAGCAGCCTGCCTGCGCGCTGCTCTTCCCCTGGTGTTCATCAAGCCAGGAGCCGCACATGGGTTGGGATTGTTGGCCTGGCAGGCGCTGTATGCACTCTAGCAGTACATCAGTCCCGTGGATCTGGTTCACAGCAGATCGTGGTTACGTGAGTTTACTCTCCAAGCATGCCACAAACTTGAGCGTGACCTTTCAGCGCATTAGTTATGGGGAGGCACCATGTTGGAGATATGTGACCTGGCCGCAAGGACTCTGGTACGCCTGTGTGCTGTGGAGCAGGGGCACGCAGTATGCAAGTGAGCGAGCCTGGTTCTCTCAGAGGCAGCGAATCTGTCGTGCTTTCATAGCGCTGTGGAAAACCAGCCTTGCTTCTCATGACTCCAGCCGGCCGAGGCAGCCAGCTCAGGGCCAGGACTGTGCTGATATAGCTGCCCAGCCTCCTCTTCTGCAGCATGCTTGCTCAGTGTCTCATTGTATATTAGAGTCTTCAGTCCAGCTTGTGTATGTACTCTTCACATGTACAAAGGCAAGTACTGCCTAATCTAGCCCACTCTAAGGATAAAACCTGATGTGTAGTGCTGAACTACAACAGCAAAGGCCATTTAAGCTCTATTAAAAAGGTAGGCTGGGAACTGAGTGCTTTAGCTAGCATGATTAATAGCATTGTGCGGTACAGAGTGAGTTTTAATAGAACATATTATAGCTCCAAAGGAAGGAAAATTTTTGACATTCAATGTATTCCTGTATTCAGGAGCTGACCTTTTGGCAGTAGCTGTGAAATAATATACAGCAGAATCTTGTTAATTCGTGATAATGACTTAAGAGACCCATCACGGATTACTTTATTATACAAGTTAGCAAGTAAGTGGAACATGATGACAAAACTTTAGAGATGCATGCTTTCATAGGAAGTTCTCTGCTAATTTATCTTGCTAATAGCAAGATACTTGTAAATATATTCATAATATACAAGTTAGTGAAGAGCAGTATCCTCAATAAAAGCAAAAATGATGTCATGAAATGACACTTTAGTACAGCAGCCTGTTATTAAATAGCTTCAAAGAAACAGGACAAATCTTCCAGCTGGGAGAGTGTGAGGCTGGTGAAGTAGTTCTAGAGGTAGTAGCTACTGGTCTTTAGGATTAGTAAAAATGTTCTCTTTTTATATATTGCATACCATAGCATAAATCTAGCTAAAAGTACTTGGGAAAAGTGAGTTATCTTAACTAGCACAGTAGTATGCAGGTATATATGTAGGTAAAAAACATATTATGTTTTAACTCCAGGTTGAATTACTTTAGAGAACTGAACTGCTGAAAATAGTAATTCCCAAGCTACAGGCTCATTTGAAAGCCCTCTCATGCATTCCAGTAAGTTCCTTAGTCTTCAAAATACAGAGTACGTATCTCCTATGTCAACATATTTTTATGATCACATTTTCTTGTTCTAAATTGTGTTCCCATTTTAAATACTATTAAGAATGGAGTTGCACTACTGACAATGCGTTTTCAAATAAGACTTTTTTCAGCACACCTCAGAAAATGACACCGAGCCATGTAACGTTTGTTATGATCTTACTAGAAGGAGCAGAAGCCTCTCTGGCCTGGAAACGTCACACGTGCTTGTTACTGCACATTGGTGTGTCAGCAGAGAAGTCTGCCTAAATAAGGCAATGCATGAGTA
This sequence comes from Aythya fuligula, assembly GCF_009819795.1. Taxonomy (NCBI): domain Eukaryota; kingdom Metazoa; phylum Chordata; class Aves; order Anseriformes; family Anatidae; genus Aythya; species Aythya fuligula. Next base: position 126,946,937 of record NC_045560.1, on the reverse strand, counting down.
GCGCTTATCAGCATTTGACAGGAATATAGTCCACTAACAGCTGATACAGAAGCCCATCTTTTCTGTGCTATCACCGGCTCTCTGTGCTGCACACAGATGTATGTTTATCGGCTGCTCTGCTGCTGATTGTGCTCAAAAAGTAGCCCTCTGCTTTTTCTTTTTATTGTCATTTTATCCCAGCAGCCATGAAAGTGAGCTGAAACCCTTAAAAAGCCAAATGGGCTTGTATTATATTTGTATTTATATGTGTATATTTATTTGTATGTGGAGTAGTCAGCTTTGAATGAGTAGAGAAGTGTATTGCTCCTTCTGTTTCTTCCCCTACCAAATAGTCTAGAGTGGGTGAATATTGTTGGCTAACATAAATGAATAATAGGAAACTTCATGCATTTTGGTGCCATTATTGTACTACTGTGTACTAAAAGATGTTTGTAAAAATTATCCATGACATTACAAAAGTCCTGACTGATTTTTGCCTTCCTCACTCTGAGGGACTGATCTCACTCAAATGAGCAGCTAAGCTCCCAGTAACTTTTCTGGGAATACTGTTACACCTTGCATGTTCACAGGGTGTGTAAAAAAGAAAAAGAAAAAAAAATCCATGATAAAACTCCCTTAGCACTGTTTCAGTATCGTTTTTTTCAGTATCGGTTTTCCTGTTAAATGGAGTGTGGTTGTTAGTTTTTGCTTCTGTGTTGCGCAAAGGTTTGGCATTTGAAGATTTTATGAATAAAGTCACTAGGACAGTAAATAATCTTTAGGATCTGGTGGTAACTGGCCTGCTGTGGAATGTCCCACAGCAGTCAAACTTAGGACCTGCAGATATTTTTTTGATAGAGGGAATGAAAGTAAATGTCTGTGCATGTGTGGCCTTTTTAACTTTCACTAGGGATTTATGAAAAATACCATATACTACATTCTTATCATTCCTTATTATGCTTTCAAATCAATGATTTGGGAATCTCTGTTATTTTTGCAAATCATTAAACTGTGAGGCTGTACGTGTTGAATTATTGACAGAAATTTCTGTTACCCAAAGTGATCAAGGCATTTTATGCTGAGTAGGTGTTTAAGACAATAGTGAAAAATGCCTTTTTCTCCTCCATAGCATACTGTTCATTTCTTGTTGCTCCTGACTGTCTTTTCCTACCATCTTCTCAAGTCAGGGAGGGAGCAAGGGACGGACGGATGGATGGATGGATAGATAAATAGATGGATGGACAGATGATGTACCTTTTTCCCTTCTTTTTTAATTAATTGAACTAAGCTTATCTTTTCATATTAAACCTTTTACATCTTGACCTCAGATAAGTACTCCACATTGTTTTTTACACTACCAAAAGTAGTCTTGATGAATTTAGAGTTATTTTGATTTTTAAATGTAAAGCAGGCATAAACTTCCCAGTATAAAATCAGATCCAGCGTACTTCTTCATTTTAAACACTGCTTTGGGTATGATGAAAAAACATTCTGAAAACAAACAACTTCAGAAAAAGCAAATAGTGCCTGCTGGGCAAATAGACTGTGTTCTTTTTGCTAACCAATACTCTACTTTGTCAGGTCAGTATCTTGCTTATTTATACCTATGTATCCCATCATTAGTGTCTTCCTGTTTTCAAAACAGCATTGTCAGTGTTCTCCTGCCTCTTGTCCTCCTCAGTGCAGGATGCTAGCTGGATTGCTTGGCATCCTTCTGAGAGCACTCAGAAAGTTCCAAGGTTGTTCTATGGGAACCCCGCATTTTGTAAAAGTTGTTTGTTGCACTGTATGCAAAATAACACAGAGAAAAAAGACTAAAGCTTCTAAATTAGTTTAGGGAAGAGACCTGATAATTTAAGGGCAATCGTAGTCCCAGGAAAGCAGAACAGATTAAAAAAAATAATAATAATTGATTTTTAGCTGTGGTTTTTTTTTTGTTGGTGGTGGTGGTGGTTTTTCCTCCTTGTTACTTCTTCACAGTGCTTGGAAGGAGGATTCAGGTATCTTTCCTTCCAAAATGACTTTCATGTCTGGCAGGACAAAGAAAAGACTAAAATCTTTGTTGGAATGCTTACCTGTTTACATTCCAGATGGGTGTTTGCTGGAGGTGATAATTTCTTGTGTGCCACAGCAGGTTGCAAAAGAATAAAATACACCAATGCCTGGTCAGGGGTGATAATCCTGTTTGCCCAGCAGGCACTATTTGCTTTTTCCAAAGTTGGTTGTTTTCAGAATGCTTTTTCATCCTTCCCAATGCAATGCTTAAAAAAAACAAACTCTGCAGTTTTAATTCAAATCCATTTTCTTCAGTTCAGTAGCCTGGCTTAACAGTCCTGACGGGAATTCACAATTCAGTAGCATTGTTGTATGCCATATAAGCAAGATAGATACCTTTCTGTCTTCTGGATCCATCTATGATAAAGGTACGAAAAGAATCAGCAGTGGATTGGGATGCTTGCCAGCAGAGCACATGTGAAGGGCTCACAGCAGACGTGCAGCATGGTGCTGTTTGCCATGTGTGTGAAAGCTCTTGCACGTAGTTTTGTATGTCCCTTCCAAAATAAGACCACCTCCCCTAAGGAAATAATGCTTTCATGCTGCTGGTTTGACATTTCTATACCATTTCTCCCCCAAAATATTCAGTTACTTTTCTAGAATATAAGCAAACCCCCACTATTGAGCTGGATGCAATCTCATACATGGAAAGTGTGATGTGTCCATGGAGATACAGAAGCTGGGTAGCCTTGAATTTAAGTGCAGCGATTGTGCATGCAAGCATGGTAAAACCCTTGCAATTCTTTAGTAATTCAGGAATGCTTTCTTTCTAGGAATAGTATTAATAGGTTTTATCTTTTCAATTTCTAAAAATACATTTTGCAAATATTTTAGTTGCTGCAACCATATTAATTATGCAGACTTACAAGTTAACACTTTTTTTTAACTTTTATTTTCAAGTCTATTTTTACCGTAGCCTTTATCAATATTTCATCATGTTGTTTTTTACACAGCTTTGTAATAAAGGTTGTTTCACAAATGAAACAACAACAAAAAACAAACAAACAAAAAAAAAACCCTCCAGGATTCTGCAAAACGTTCTTTGAAGCACCTGAGCATCCTTTCATATATAGTGGCAATAGTTTGGAGAGCTGTACCTGAAATTTAAAGAAGAATTTGCTCAATAGCTGTCTTTTTAATTGCTAAATGACACAACATGATTGAATTTTTTTGAAGTTTAGCAATTATTTCTACATTGAAGTTTAAAAGAAGAATCACAGGTTAGGGCCTGTGCTTAGTAACAAGCTTGTATGCTGTGTTGACTTTCAGTGCATTTCATGGCAGGTGTATTTGGCACACATTAAGACTGACAGAGGAAAATCTTAACTTCACACACTAGTGTCTTACAGAGATGCAGTCACTAGTTTTGTATTGAACGTTAACTAAAAGAAAAATGATTCTGCAAAGGAAATTTTGTCATCTGAGGTGATCTGCTCTTTGATGATGATGGCCTACTCGTTGCCCCCACTGTCAGCTTTTCTTTTTAATAACTACTTTGGAATTAAGTATAAATGTTTTTACTAAAATGCCAAAGAAGTATATTTGAAAACATCTAAGAATGATTTAATGTTTTAAAAACCACCACCAACAGCAACAGCAAAAAAAAACCACCACCAACAAAAAACCCTTCAGTTCCTCTGCTAAGAAGATCAGAATTTGAAAGTTATTGTCACTGTGATGCCAGTAATAATGAGGAAAAAATGACAGCCGTTAATCATGGGAGGACATTTCTGTGCTGAACTTAACTATGTTATAATGAGCTATGTTTTCAGCATCTCATTAATTTTTTGGGGGTACTTTTACACAGCCAATTACTTCTAAATTCAAAGTTTTCTGATGCGATTTTAACATTACTGTCTTTTAAGTAGGATTTATCTTTTGTATCATATATTAATGAAGAGAAGTCCCACGTGTCTAGTAGTTAATTTCTTCAAAACTTTCTTCATCTGGGCCCATTGTAAATGAACTGTCCCGTTAATCCTGCAACTCTGGAAGAGAGTCTGCGACATATAGAGGTGGTTTCATTTTCTTAAAATAACCCAATTTGAAAGATTTCATACTGAAATATATTTTAAAATATTTTTATTTATTTCTAAAGCCATAGTTCACATTCTTTTATCTCTTTGCAAAGAACAAATAAAAGAAAAATGACAGAAAATAAATCTCTTTTGATACCGCCTGCTGGGGTACATTATTGTCTCTGATGAAACGGGAGCCTGTATCATACAATATGGAACACAGGAACACAATTTTAAACTTCTAAGCTTTTGGCAGATGCAGTTTTCAGGTTGTAAACATAAATTCAGCTTTTAGGCAGCAAACTGCTATGTTGTGTAGCCAGGCCTGAAACATGTAAGTGGAACATCACATTGCATATATTGCATACTGTGTCTTATAGTAAATGAGAGAGACAGGTCCTGAAATTTTACATTGAGGATATTAAAAAAATAAATGCATAGGTTGGGCAATAAAGAAGCTAAGGTCTGTTTTCTTTGGGTAAATCTCTTCTGAAGATGAAATTGTTCCAGATTTGTAGTGACCTGTCCTCATATAAACTGCCATACTTTGAAATACTTCCTCTCGTTCTGGTGATGCTGAATTTACCAGAAGAGATTTGGTTGCTTTTGTGATAAAAAGCGTAAACTTGTACAAATAATTGGACTCCTTGCAGTAGTTTATGTTGAGGCAAACCTCCTAGTATTTTCTATATGGGCTATGGTAGTACCGAAACTTGGGTAGCTCTTTCAATCGTATCTGGAGGGGACATGAAGAATCCATTCCTCCTGAGAGAGCAATAGTTTTCTCTCCTTTGCTATGAAAAGTATGTGAGGTTTGTGAAGGTCATCTATAGTGCGATAGTGCGCTAGAACCGGGGGATACTTTTTCTATCCTATGCTCAAGTTACGATATACTAAGCAAATATTTATTAACAGCCCTTTCAGACACAGTGCGATGCCAGCAGCTGCGCTCAGCACAGACTGGGTGGCTAGGGAGCTTAGTCCTTCTGTCCCTCTTACAGGTAGTACCTTGGTTATCTCCTTGTGTATGAACACAACATGTTCCCTCCTTGCTTCCAACACTAGCATTAAGCCAAAAGTAAAGGCAGGGATGTTTCTGCTGGGTAGCAGCAGTAGAATTGCAGGCTCTTCCGCAGCTCTCATTCTTCCCCAGCATCTTTGAGCAATTTTTCTTTTAGCAGTTAAAGCAAACAGCTGCAGCACAGTCTAGTAATTATGCTTGTGGCTGCCAGGCTTTGAAAAGCGTACAACAAATTGTTGCAGTTGTGGTTTTTTTTTTGTTTGTTTGTTTGTTTGTTTGTTTTTTTCTCTGTCCTGGCATTTTACACCTCCAACCCATTTCTTCTCTGTGCTTAATCCGGTACATTTTCTGTAAAATAATGTTTCTGAGGGTAACACTTCCTTTATGGAGCCTTGTTTCCTCACCTGTCATTGTCCATTCACAGCCTTGTTGGGTGGTGGCTGGCTACTTTGCACATTCTCTCAATCAAAGGGATTTGAAACAATCAAGGCAAGCAGAGAGATGCTTGCTTACGCTGTCCTAAATTTGCTCAGTTTGAGGGGCTTGTTGCATTGTCATTCTACATTTCTACCACTATTTCTGTTAGCTTATTTGTAGACCCTGGTAAGATTTGTACTGCAGTGTGCACCTGTTCCTCTAAATCTTCCTCCTCTTTTGCATCTTGTCCTATCATGAAAATGCAGGGTGAGAAGGGGTGAGGGAAAGAAGATCTGGTGCAGGAATTTCTCTTTCGGAGTTGTATTTCACTTTCAAGTTTTACCTTTGTCACTGTAAGATCATGTGCCGAAGTCTTGGCGATGCAAAAGCTAGGCGTCGTTAAGAATATACTCTGAAGTGGGGGTGACAATTCAGCCGGTCTGCAGCTGGCTCCTGAGTGTCCTTGAACAAGAGAGCTTGGGAACAGGCTGGATGAATTGTCTTGATGACAGCAACCCACTCCTGACTCCCAAGGGTTCTCGAACACAGCTGAGAGTGGGTAGGGATTTACTAGATGGAAATAACACAGAAGGGAAGCATCAGCATGACTGGGCATGGCTCACGGTCCGTGGCTGTATATCCAGTGGAGTACTGGAGTCAGGGGCACCGCTCTGAAGCACCCCTGTAGTAGGTTCCCTGCCTTGCCACACTGCTTTGTTTCAATGCTGCTACTCTATGACAGGGACAGTTAACGGCAGTAGGAAAGCAGGAAGAGCAATTTTATCTGCCTTTCCATCTTCCCGAGCATTGAGCATCAGCAGCATCTTGTTGCCAGGCAGGGAAGAGCCATGTCTGCATATTTAGATGGGGCCCAGCAGTGTTTCTTAAGTCAGGTGCAATGCCTCAGTGTGGCTGTGCTGATTGGGCTGAAAAGAAAAAACAGGCTTCACGCATAACAGATGTGGCTGTGTTTATTCTAGAAGATCTCAACAGTTACGCTACAGCCATATCTACATCCATAGTGTTCTGGATATCTGAGCACCACGGCAGATAATTACTTATTTGCATGCAGCTTTCATATGACAGCGTGAGCACTGTTGATCCCTTTACCCCTGGGGTGCTTTCGTGCAGCCATGCTACTGACACCAATAAGTGCTTTATCTTATCATTCTTTTGTAGTGTTTTTTTTTGTAGTGTTTTGCTTGGTGTTTGAAGGTGATTACATCCGTTGTACGTGAAAATCCTCTTTATGTTTCTGCGATAGTGCTACTAGCTCTTTTTTTAAAAAAAAAACTCTTTTTTTTTTTTTTTTCTTGAGGTGCTTTGATCACTAGGACTAGTCTGGCACCTCCTTCTTTTAGGGAGGTTACATCAAGAAGTCTTCCCATTTTTACTGTTCTTGCGTGCATCATTGCTGACTCTTCTGAGCTGTCTTTAGAATAATTAACCAGCTCTGCACAGATTTGCATTCTATTGTAACTGAGTTTTGTGTTGTACTCCTTGTATATCATAGGTAATGTTAAGAGGCTTTTTTTTTTAATCTGTTTAATCATTCTTCAGTATCACTATCATTGATAACTTTCTGTCATAAGTATTCAACACAATTCCTCTGAACTCTCTCTCACTCACTGTTGCAGCACCCCATTTCAAACATGGTGTTGAGAATGTATCTTTTGCTTTTAGTTTAGTCACAGGTCCTCTGTGTAGTATGTGGTGCAGTGAATCTTTGCTGAATAAAGCTTAAATGACTTCGTATAGTTAGTAGTGCCCCTGCAATACTGCTTTGTGTAAATCCTGCCTATTTCTGTTGCAGCATTGTGAGTCTTTTTTGTTGTTTTTCTTTGATTTGTTTGTTTTCCCCCACAGATTACCGACACTAATGTAAAAACAAGTCACAACCCTCTCTTTCTTGCTCTCTTTTTGGACCAACTAGTTTTGTGATGCTGGCAGCAGAGTGGCTAGGATTCAGTCAAAAAGGTGCTGTCTGATTTCCTCTAAAGACCTCTTCAGTTCGGCAGTTTTGCTCCTGGTGTGCAGGTAATGCAGGTTCAGACTGGGAGCAGGCACAACTCGTTTCACACAGCAGTGTCCTATTCACTGACAGAGACACAAAGGATGAATCTGCATGGTACTGCAGGTTCTGCCTTTGGCAGTGTTTTCTGAATACTGACCCTAAACCACTCATCCATACTTAAATGCATGAACGTAGAGGTTAATTTCGGAGGAAAAAAATGTAGGTCCTGAAACTCATTATTACAGACTCAAGTTCAGGTGAGAGATGGTATTCTGAATGTGTTTCTTAGCAAGTTTAAGATTCCTGGTGTTTACCATCCCCGCCAGCACCTTATCCGGCCAGAACATCAGGTCCTCTCCAATTTAATGCGAGAGGATCTAAGCATTAGGAAGTCTGTTCCTCACATCTAAACATGGCTTTGTTGAGCTTAGTAATGCTTTGATCACTGTTCAGTATAAAATGGCAGCGGCTTAAACTTCCCTGTTTAACAAGGTGCTCTGAGGACATAAGTGTGCATGCTGTGGGGATGTGGTAGATGTACCCAGGTAAAATACTGAGTAAGGGGATGAGGCAGGATGAGGCCTGCCTGAAAGACCAAACACCCAAAGCAGGTAGTGAAGACTCCAGTGTCAGTCAGTTTATTCAGTGGCTGCTGAACATTTCCTTGGTTTGCTTTTTCATTTGAATGTACCTGAACAGTGTGGACAGAATTGAAGAAAACCAAAGTAAACCTCCAGGTGATGAGTTAAAGAAGTTAAGGTATTCTGGCATGCACAGAAAAATAAACAGTTAAAATGGATTTTAATTATACACGTCCTTTCTATGACATGAGACAGATAACTCCAAAGAAAATAAAGACAGCATACTTAAATCATTTTTTTTTTAATTAGCCAAAGCAATAATAGATAATGTGGTGATGATACATATGTATGTCATCCTTATTTATTTTAACCACAAGATTTATTTTAGTAAAAGTTGATGATACCATTTGTCTTTTAACATATGATTTCGGTTGTAGCAAACAAGCAATTTATATTTCTGATTTATTACTGCTTCACTGGGATATTTTATTCCTCAGTGAAACAGACTTTTCCATAACAGCTTCTGCTACCAAGGAGGAATTTTAATTAAAATCACTATCATTTTCTTTTTGACTGGATTTCTTGTCATTACTAATAGGCCTAACATACGAGGACGAATGTAATGCTGTAGTACTAATCAGTGCAATTTTTTACTGCATGTCTTACTGAAAGAACACAAAATATAGGTGAACTTGAGAATTTTGAACTATTACTGTTTACATGTGCAAGTAGCAAAAGATGATGCGCCCTTCCCCCTTCATTGTTAAGTGGTAAATTGTTGCTATGGTGATCCCTCTTTCCATCTCATCAGCTATAACCTGGTTTTCCACATCAACTGAATAGCTGCAAGCAAAGCATGATCTTTATTAATTTTTTTATATCACTTAATATTGTTTTGCTACATAGTTATTGTCTTGGGACTTAACGCAAGCATCAAGATTCAGTAAATGTAAGCAAGAGAGATCTAATTTTGTAGTACATAAATCTGTGCACTCATTAAAATAATCATCATGTAACTGCCAAGAACTTTAAGTGGATTTCTTAAAGCAAGCTTATTTTAGGTGTGTACCGTTGATTTTTTTTTTTCTCATTATTCAAAAGACAGTAAGCTCTTCTAGTAAATCCGTGAAAAACTTGTTGAGTCCCTGGTTAAGTATTCAGATAGGTGATTTGTTGTTTTTTAATGAAGGTGATGAAAACAGGATAGTTGTAGCAAAATTTCACAGAAAGTATTTTCTTACAGTGTCAGTCTGTGTGCATAGTGAGAATGCAGAGAGATGCCTGAACTGTGGTGAGAGTAAGCCAGGTGACCTGTTGTGGAGGTAGCACAGGGCAAAATACCTGTTCCTGAAGATATGCAGAACACGTTTTTGTCAGAAATTTCAAGTGCAGAATGAGTGTGTGGGCCATCAAAATAATCCCCCAAAACCAGAGAGACCCCTTCTCAGCCCCACCACAAGGTTTTCCAGGGAATGGGCCAGATGTTATGACGAGCCCCAGAGCCATAGGTGGGAGGGACACTACAATTTTTTAAATAAGTTATTTGAGTATAAATCAATGGTTTTAAAAGATGGTGTTTGTCTGTACTCACTTATGGTATTGTTCATTACAGTCTCTTTCCTCTTCACGTTAGGTTTGAAACATTTCAAAATGCAAACATTCTGTGTCTTGCATTGCTAGATAGCATATGAGCAAGTCTTTGTTTCTGATTATAGTCATACTCCAGTGCTCTTTTATTGGGGGGAGGGAAGGGACAGGACTTTTTCCCCTAAATTTTATCTGCATTACATATGCCTGTTTTAAATTGTGTGTCACGATCAATAAAGCAGTAAGAGCATATCAGTCTCAAATTAATTGTTTCCTATTTATGACCTGTTTTGTCATCCTGAAGAGGACCTGAGCAAGAGAGGAGTGTTCTCAAAAGCTGTACTGCAGTATATCAATTCACGTAAAAACATCCCAGTTATCATGTATGAAAATGTAAATAAGAATCTTAGTTTCTTTGTTAGTAGTCTTTTGGGTTCCGTGTGTGGAACAGTATTTTTCATGTCTCAAAATACTGTGCTGCCATAGGCACACTTCCCATTCGATGTGCCTGACCTATATTTGCAATGAGGGATGTTTTTCTAAATAATGTCAAAGATTGTTGCTCAGTAGAGCAGTCTCTTAAGGACATGTTGAGAGTTGTACAAACATAAGCACATTAGCAAACTAGGAATTAGATTAATATTTCAAATAAGAAGAAAATCATTGCACAATTTAGGTCCAGAAAAAGGCATTTTGAATCAATCAATTAGATCTTTTGGAACTACTTCTTGCGCAACTACCTAAGGATTACCCTTTGGCCAATACACAGCTCACTGAATAGCCTGACAGAAAGTAATCCATGAAAATAAGGGATGCAATATTTTCCTCCAGCTGCAGAGGATGAGAAACAATTGCGAAAGCATATTGTAAAGAAGCCCAAGCCCAAACAGCCATTCCAGTGTTCTTGCAGTATCTGCTTACTTTGTCTACCTTTATCAGGTGTGGTGTTCTAGTTTGTGAATATGCTTATCTTAGTTAAATAAGCCATCTTGTTAATTAATTTGCCATCACCAAATCTGTATGATAGTGCAACCTGAGCCCCTGCAAAAGAATGTACCAAACCATGTGCAGCATGAAGTCCTTGCTTGTATTTCGCAATCATGTGAATAGATCACAGAAAGACTTTGTTGTGTCATGGACTGATCCTTTTTTGTTGGGGGAAATGCAAACAATTCCAGCATTTACAGCAAAAACAGTTTGTGAAAGAGGAGCAGTTGTTTCATGTTTTGTTGTCACATTTTCCTGATTCCAGCATTTCCTACATAACCAGAAGTAATTCCACACAGGACAGGGGAGAGAGTGACCCGAGGCTCAGTAGCACCAGTGCCAAAAAGGTGCTTGAGTAGTCTTTGGATGAAGCTCTTTAGACACTCCTACTCAGCCTTATTCATTTCAAGGAGATTGATATTGGGCAAGTTAATACAGTTTCAAGTATGTTTTAAGCCTGCAGTACCAGGGATCAGCTGCAGACATGGAACAAGGACTGAGCTGAGTGTGAAATCGGGTAGCTGAGAGGGGGGGAAGAGAAGATGGTTCCTTTCAGCTGTGCTCTTCCTCGGGTTTAAATGTACATGAAACTATAGCCTTCCTCTGTCTGGATTTTTTGTTCTACATGGTCCCTTAAAGGGACCTAGTTGTTCCTTTGTTGTATGAGTGTAATCGGGAATTTGATGACCTGGAAAAAACGTATTCAGGCAAAATGCCAGCCAGAGAAGAGAGTCCTCTGAATACTGCACATGGGATCCAGTGTTTCTGTCTGTCATGTTTCCCTTTCAAGTAATTATGTTTTTTTTTTTTAATGCTTCTATTGCATTGTTTCTGAAACTATGTCCGCGTTTATACATTTATTTATATTGTTTCTGAAAACACATCCACATTTATACAGTACAAAAATGTTTCAATAAAAGACAAACATAAAAACAAAACAACATTTGCCACATAAAAGGCCATAACTGTTCCTCTCTCCACTTGAATGTGTGAAAGCTTGCATAGGTGTCTATTTTATCTTGCTAAGTTCTACTTGTTTTTTGTAGACAGCTTATTTTACCATACATTAATTCCAATAGCTATTTCTAAATTCTCCTTGTAATAGTAAATAGGCTTTGTGGCTGCAGTATATAAGAATAATAATTCTAACCTATTCCTTACTGATGTTGAAACAGTTTAGTAAACAATGATAAACAAGTTCCAAATTTGAAGTTTTTATTTTAAAAAGATTTACAGTTTCAACCATCTGAGGTATGAATGTGCCGGCGAGAAGGCTTGGTGTTCTCTCATTGCCCCTCAAATAGGGAAAGACAGACGGAGAAGCTGGTGGTGCCTGCCACAGAATAGCTGTTACGATAGATTGAAATGCATAGCATTAAAAATAATTTGAGCTAGAAATAGTGCTTTAAAAACAAAACAAAACAAAATGAAAAAAAACTCCTTTACTCGGGATTCTGGACACAGTGAGGAATTGCAGTTCTTTCTTCTACCCTAAGTGTCAAGGATGCAGAGGTTTTTTTCCAAGGAATGTAGCTCTGCCCCTGAATTCAGGGACCATCTTTGCTGCTTTTCTTGTCTTCACAGTTCATGATGAAAGAGACAAAAATGACACATGAAAGATCATATGGGTCCTGAGGAATTTTCTAAGCTGTATCATTTATTTTGAGATTTATTGGTAAAACTAATCTGAAGATGATTTTTTTCCGATTTGTAAGCTTTTTCTTCATTTTAATTCAATGTACCTAAAGATACTCTCAAATACTTTCAATTCTTCTCTCTTTCCATTGTGTAGCTAGCCCCTTTCACAGCATAATTGCTGTTGAGCGTATTTTATTTCCTTACTAACCTGCTTGGCTTCTTCCCTTTTAGCATTTCTGTTCTCTGACATAAGCCTGCCACTGTTAAGAGGCAATACCATTGTTCAAGGAACTTGCTTAAACAACATGTGCTTTGTTCCTCTTAAGCACCCTAAAGAAATGTCATTTGAAGGATAACAGAGATAAAAACTATCAGACCTTTTATAAATATTTTCATCCAAGATCAGTGACATTGCTTGCTTGTCCCACAGCCTTTCACCCCAGCAAGTACAGAAATCAAATTATAAAAGAAAATTTACTCCATCCAAAAATGCATTATAATAAAGGAAAGAAAAAATAAAGTTTTTTAATTAAAAAAAAAAAAATCTGATTTGGAGTAAATAAATTGACAGACAGCACTGATGTAGAGATTGTTTTACTTAGCTAAATTACATTTTAGTGAGGATTTTCTATATGCACAGTATTTTGGATTAACTATTCTAAATTCTGTCATGCAATTTCAGGTTGATGGTGCCTTTTCCTAGTGTGGTTCAGAGTGGATCAGATTTTGCTGAGTTGGGAAATGCACTTGGTACAGAAGGAAGTAGGATTCATGGATTTACTACAGTTTGACTGATATGTATAAAGGAAATGTAGTTCTGGAATCATTTTCATTCATACAGGGAGAAAAAAAGGCTGAAAAGAATAGATGGATAGCTTTAGTGCTGTTGTTATCACAAAGAATTGTAGAAAGGTTCAGAGATAAAGTGTTGATTTACTGATTTACTTGAAAGGACATTAAAAGCGAGTAGGTATAGTCTACAAAGAAATCGATTAAGTAATTTTACTTGTGACATCGCCAATACTAAGAGAAAAGAGGTATTGAAGTTTGCATTGATTATTAGACATTATACTGTATTAGTTGACCCAAATATTAGACTTTTTTTAACTTTTAACTTTTTTTTTTTTTTCTTACTTCAAGGACAGATACCAAACATCACTTTAAAAAATAAATAAAATTAAGTTTCTGAATTCCTAATTTCACATTCTCAGAGCTTTTAAAGCTTGTGGTGGATATAATACATGTGCTTTAATGCAGAGATATTGTAGGAGGAAAAGTAATTTGCTGGAGGTGGACTGCTCTTTGCTTAATTATCACATCTCCAACAGAGCTAAATTCAGCTCTGACATACGCTAGCAAAAATCTCATTCACACAGAAGCAACATTCAGCTGCGGCTCTGCAGTAGATCATGCTCCAGTCTCACCAGATGGCATTTCTTCTTCAGGTGTATGTCACTCTGGGTATGTATATGCTTCAGACAAGTTAGATTATGGGGTGGTTTTGTTCAGTTTTAACACCAGCATCCTTCATGTACCTACTCTACACATAGCTTAGTCATTTTACACTTCCAAGTAGTACCATAAGGATAGCAAAGAAGGGGTTTCCTTATTCTCTTATTTCTCTTATTGTCAGTAAGACAGAATATGGTGATTATTTGCTGTTGGCTCAAACATTTCCAAAATCTTCCACAATATCCAAAATTCCATGCCTGGCCACATCTCATGTTCTCTGGTTCAGATGCTCCTGCACAGATTTTTAAACTGTGCTAATAAGAATCCGAATACTTTAAATTTAGTCCATCTTGCAACTAATGTAATCTTACCTGAATAGGAACAAAAAAAAAGCATCAAGAATTCTTTTGCTGGGCAAACCACATGTTCAGCTATTTCATATGCCTGCCTTTATCTGCTGGAATGCACAAGATGTGAGATTCATGACTGAAACTGTTATCTTCCAAAGTGGCTCATGGTCTCATCAAAGCTTGAAGTAAGCTCCAGCATTTTTGTTTTCAGAAATCAGAGCCTGCTAAGTACACCACTGAGTAGACAAATGCCCAACTGCTGTAGCAGTCACAGAATAATAAAGAGTTGGCAAGATTCTGATGTTCTTGCACCCTGCTGAGATAAAAATTTTGGAGATGACAACACCATTGATGCTCCCAACATGGACATCAATAACCATAGTTACTCCAGGACTGGTCTCAATATTGATCTCAGCTATAGATAATGAGATACAGCCACCTAAACTCATCCATCACTGGGTTGGAGATAGCTGTTAGCCCAAATACAAACTGTTGTACCAAGTACACTTTAAACTTATGCAACATTGCTGAAGAGGTTTGGTTCTCCAGTCTCTGCTCTCCTCACTGAATTCCACCTATTCTTGGTGGTCTACCTATCACCAGCCTATTGGACATCTTATGAGAGTGTCTTGTGGGTGATACTTGAAAATGACTGACAGCTGGCAAGCTATCTGCTATCTGTCTTTATATGAACTACCATCACACTTCTTTCAGGCACTGTCTTTTAGATTTTGGTCTGTGCCAATAAGAGATGAGAGTCTTCTTGTTGTCATGGGCTGATGCTTTCCCAGTGAGGCATGAGTATGTGGAAGAGTTAGGGCCCATGGCACATCATTAGTGTGTCTGGAGACTCAAAAGACAGGCACATATGGATGGGTCACAGCTGGGAAGTTTTGTCATGTCTGCTTCCAATTCAGGCAGGATTATCCACATTAATGAGTGACTGCTAAATTCAATGAAAACACTGTGATGGGTACCAGCCAAAGAAAGACATGACTAATTCAGAAAGAGGCAAGACAAAGAGCTTGGATATTTTTACAGGGACTGTGATCTAGCCTTCTAAGGTGCATTAGTTGTACAGAGAGATACTGTCAAGCTAAAGCACACCTAGGGTCAGAGGCCCCAAGTGACTTGACCTTTCTGTGAGGAAACTGTATACCTCAGCTCTGCTATAGCTCTTTGACTAACTGCCAGGTCTTGCCAACAGGAATCATATTTTCATATAGGGCAGGATGACACCTTGCTCTCATGACAACACAGAAGAACTTAATTTTAATGATACAGAAAGGCCCGCTCTTAGGCAAGTAGCTTCTCATGAAGAAGTGAACACATTGGATATCCTGACCACCTATGGCCTAGAGTGTGTAGCTGTAGGCTTCAGGTCCCACTAGACAAAGTGGGACCTTTTTAGAGCTTCAGCACGTAGATACAGTGATATATGTTCACCAAAAGAACTAGGACCTCTTACACTGGGCAGTGGGAGGTGGACACATCTGCTCTCTAACGCAGACTGTACAACTGCCAAAAGAGTGTCCAGTGGCCCAGCATCCCAAATGCAGTCTTCCTTCAGAAGCCAACTGCTTCTAAGATACTGCTGTGGGAGTCACCCTTTCTTTTCTTTAACAATATTCTTGCTCTTGAGACAACCCAATAGATTTAACAAGAAAGCAGAGAATTCTTTGCTAAACCCAGTCTAGAAAATGCGGCTCTTCAGACTCTATCTTGCCCTTTTACTTCAAAATTAATTGTTAGGACCTAAGCTATCTGCCCACAAAAAATTTATACTACATTGTTTCAATCTTCTGTGTTAGAGACAACTTTTATTTCTTTTCCTTCTGCAAAGATTTTTTTTCTCTGTAGACCCTTTTTCAAACAAAATTGCTTCTTGTAAGAGCTTCTCCTTTCTTGCCACTGTAAACTCCCCATGTATGTACTCAAGGTGGATAAAAAAGGCTGTTTCTTTCCTGTCCTAAAGAAATTCCTAGAATCATTTAGGTTGGAAAAGACCTATAAGATCACCAGGTCCAACCGTTAACCTAGCATTAAACTATGTCCCTAAGCATCACATCTACACGTCTTTTGAACAGCTCAGGGGTGGAGACTCAATTCCTTCCCTGGGCAGCCTGTCCCAATGCTTCACAACTGTTTTTGTGAAGAAATATTTCCTAATATCTAACCTAAACCTCCCCTAGCACAATTTGAGGCCATTTATTCTTGTCCTGTTGCTTGTTTCCTGGGAAATGTCACTGATCCCTACCCCAACCTCCTTTCAGGTAGCTGTAGAGAGCAATAAGGTCTCCCATGAGCTTCCTCTACTGTATGCTAAACAACCCCAGCTCCCTCAATCTCTCTTCACAGGTCTTGTGTTCCAGACCCTTCACCAGCTTTGTTGCCCTTCTCTGGACACGCTCCAGTGCCTTGATGTCCTTCTTGTAGTGAGGAGCCCAAAACTGAGCACAGTATTTGAGGTGCAGCCTCACCAGAGCTGAGTACAAGGCAACAATCACCTCTCTGGTCCTTCTGGCCATGCTGTTTCTGATACAAGTCAGGATGCTGTTGGCCTTCTTGGCCACCTGAGCACACTGCTGTGTTCACAGTAGTCCATAAGTTATCTCACTTGTAGGCTGGTAATACCTGATTTTATCATTTCATGTTTAAAGTGTAAGACTGATTCACGGTTATTCTAGCAGGTCTAAGGAGATAACATATGATATACCTGGAATTACCAGTCAATAATGTTGCATCTTGAACTTCTCAAAAATGCTGGCACTCTTTGTAAAATGTATGGTATGTTTAAGATAAGGAACTCCAGTTTTCACCTAGACAGCTAGGTGATGAGAGACATCTATAGAGTGGTGATTCATGTTGTGACCTGTTTGATTTCTACCCAGATAGTGTGGAACTGAAGAACCTTGCAATTAGAATTCATATTCAGGCCTAGAAAACACAAGAAAAGGTATCATTCTTCTCCACAGTGATCATTTGTTTGACAAACCACATGAAAGGGTGCATTTCTGCCTATATGAATCATGGTGAAAGTACATGAAAATCCTAGACTGAAAAACTCCTTAAAACCATTTGTTTTCTTCCTGTTCTGTGAAATTCCACCTTGATTGCCTGATAGAAATCTAGTTTCCTAGATTTTTTAGTTTCCTAGTTTCTAGTTAACCTTCCATAAAAGAGGTTATTTTGTATCTTGTATTTTCAGCAATAATTTGTGTAAAACAGTTCTTTGATACCAGATAGATTAGCCTTTAAAGAAAAAGTATAAATTGCAAGACTTTACAGTTGGACGCCCATGCACAAAAGTATGAACAAGAAACTGCCCAAAGCACAAGTGCAATATTTCAAGTTATGGGAAGTACTGTCCACAGAATTCCTTGCAAACTAACCCATTACAGTACATTAGCAGTGTTCATTTCAGGGCTATGCTTCATAGCAAAAGTTTTCTTTATCTCAGCAGGCCTTTCACTATACATCTGTCTCACAGAGAGTGAAAATGTTATTTATTTAATAGGATTCAAGAGTAAGTCTCTACTTGTTATCAACTGACTTCTCCTTTCTAATACAAAATCATATTCCGTATATATCCACTTGCTGCAGAAGCATGTTCATGACAGAGCAGCAAGACGGCTATATAGAGCAGACCCTCACATTTTTTATATATTGTCAGCTAGGCATAAATAAGGTCAAATTCTGTGTTTAATAGATATGCACTTCATGGATAGATATAACAGAAATTCTGACCATTGTTTGAGTGAGAGATTTTTATTATTGCTGTGATTTTGCTAATTATGTAAAATGGGATCATCTTTGAATTACCACATACTGATAATCTTGAATTATCAAATTGTACAAGGAAGCATTTGTTTACTTTCCCTGCTCTTACAGTGGCTCCTCGGGAATGTCCTCCATTCCTCCTTTAAGCCCTGAGCAACGGAGGCTTCAGTAGAAGAGTTGAGGCAACACTGAGGCCTTCCCTTTTACTAAACTTCATGTTTCCCCATAGGATTCATAAAATAAGGGACATGTTCAGGTGAAGATGGATCTGTACCGATTCTTAAGAAGGTTCATCTTATCTTGGTACACAGCCTGACAAGATAATTCATCCAGCCTACAAGCTTGTTCCAGGACACTGCCTTTCCCAGGATTTATAAGCCCTTTCCCTGTTATGTGTGCCCTTGACATGAAGATACTCCTTTAATGTCCTCAAGAGAAATAGCAGGCAAAAGTATTCTCCTCTCACTTGGAGTTCAGACCAATGCTGTTGCCACTGGTTGCCAGCTACATGAACTACTGTAGTAGCACCAGTTACTCCTGTGGTATAACTTATTGAAGATATGGAGAGTACAGAATTTAGTTGGTATGTATGTAGTAATGGCCAACACTGGTGGAAAAGACTCATATGTATGTAGTATGATGTATGTAGTGCCATCATTCTGTGCAGCACAGCAAATCCAGTGCTACCAGCAAGCTCCAAAAGCTATAGCGGTCCTGCTATGCAAAAGGGAGAGGATACAGAATGTGACACTTCTCCAATACTAATCGTATCTCAGAGATCTGCAGTTCAGGAAGGTAACGTATTTAGGATGCCTGGAGTGTAATTTCTGAGGCTCACGAATTGCCTAACAGGGCACCAGCTCTCAAGAAAAGACCTTGGTACAAATGGCTTTCTGCAGGCAGGGTATTGCCCGATAGAAGATCTTGTCTTAGCAGCTGTTACCGTGTCAGTCATGAGAATCAGTAAAACCTATCAACCTTTAGATAGATGTCAAGTCTGATAAATAAATCTCCGTGTGAAAAACAAAAGAAATTGGGATTAGTAGTAATGGGACTTAGTTCCTCCTTTATTGCACAGTTATATTTTTACTAAAATTCTGCTATTAGTGGCTTAGAAAAGAGAATAGTTGCTTCCTGAAGAGGTGGTAAGAGAATGTCAGGACTACAAGG
Organism: Aythya fuligula; assembly: GCF_009819795.1. Classification (NCBI taxonomy): domain Eukaryota; kingdom Metazoa; phylum Chordata; class Aves; order Anseriformes; family Anatidae; genus Aythya; species Aythya fuligula. The sequence goes on along the minus strand of NC_045560.1, from coordinate 126,927,888 downwards.
ACTATAGTAAGGAAATTAAAAGGAGCAAATAGACCATGACTGTTCAGAGGGACTCAAAACAATAGAGTTTTGAGTCTGAAATAAGTTGTTACTTTGCATGTGGTTACTACACTGGAGTACAAAAATGAATCTTCAGCCTCATGGTGCAGATCTGCATGATTTCAGCTGAACAAAGCACTCAGGGACCACTCGGGAGCAGGAATGAATACTCTGCTGTGATCTTTCAGCAGCCTGTGGACTCCACAGAGTGCTTTCAGGCATCTGGACAAGACCGTCAGCCCTTGTGGAACCAACAGAGAGCAATATTCCTTTTTTTCTTCTAATTTTCACACAGAATCACACAGAATTTCTAGGTTGGAAGAGACCTCAAGGTCATCGAGTCCAACCTCTGACCTAACGCTAGCAGTCCCTACTAAACCATATCCCTAAGCTCTACATCTAAACGTCTTTTGAAGACTTCCAGGGATGGTGACTCCACCACTTCCCTGGGCAGCCTGTTCCAATGCCTCTGATAGCTTACAGGATGTGGTGGTCGTTCATTTAAATTGTGTATTATTGCATAGCACTGTAGGTAGCTACAGAGGGAAAATATATACGTACCTTTTTACTTATGTGCGTTATGTACCTGAGAGAAATTTATTTTAAAGCTGTTAACTGTTGTAAGCCTAAACTTTCTGTTTCCTTTATGCTACAGACAACAAAAACTGAGAAATAGCCATCACCTACTCTGGGTCTGAAATGATCTGACATTATTTTCAAATGACAATCTACTGTGCTCTTCAGTTAAGTGCAATTCCATGTTTACAGACAGAAGGGTCAGTAAAGTCTTTCTTTTGGTTGTTCACACTGTTCAGTCTCTTGCTACTTAATGTGTAGTATGAGCAGCTTGATTCATATCTGCTGGCCTGGAGTAAGGGCAAATCGCATGTGACCTTCCCTATGCTTGAGCACTTGTCTTTCTTGGATAACTTAGGCCTTTTGCTAATTAAGCTGTTCATATATAACATATTACGTATTTCTGTAATCTTTTTTATACAGTTCTCTTAAAATATACCAGAGAATTTGTAACAACTGAAGATGGAAGAACTAACCCTAAACGGTTTGCTGGACTTTTTTTATCAATACTGTTTTTCTAGACATCTAGTACCTGGTTGGAGGACAGAAATGAACAAAGTAAAGGAATATAAGCCCAGTTCAGTTTTGGCTGTCACACTTCTAGAGACACAAAGGTTAAATCTAAATATTTATTTTATTTATTTTTAATTATTCTATTTTATTTTATTTTATTATTATTTTACATTTATTTTATTTTATTTTATTTTATTTATTTTTTAACATTTATTATAAACATTACATTTAATGCCTTTAGAAAAATGAAAAATGAAAATATTTTAGTTCTGTTTTCCCACTAGATTTAAATGCCCAGAGATAATAAAAGGAGAGTTCAAAACCACAAGCATTGCCACAGATTATCTGAGTCCATGTCAATATGTTTGTTATTTAAACATCTTAATTATCACATTCTTTTTTCTTTTTTTTAGTTTTAAATATACACAGAAATACATTGCACTATTATATCTAAAAAAAATATTACTTTGTTTGCCATTATGTTCTAGTTTTTTTTTCAAGCATCCCCAAAACTATTTTATTCAAAACTATATTCCACAGTCAATGTATCATTTCTGTTCTCATTTGTTATGAAGATTTCAGTTCCCACCTAGTACTGTTACGATATAATGGCAGAAATAAGTGTGTACTACAGCTTTTAGAAAAAAAAAAAAAAAGGCAAATAAGCACCAAGCCACTAAATGTCTGATTTTGACTTTTTTCTTAGTATATTTTCCTTTATCAAGCACAGTAATGAAATCTTTGGATGTAGAAAATATAACCATAAGAAATAAACACCCACATCTATTAGTAAAAAGTATAAATACTACTCCTGGAAGCATTTATGATTGTTGAGTTTATGGGATGCTATTTGAAGCCAGCAAAGGACACAAAATTTTAAATACATTTTCACAATTAATAGTTTATTTTTACTGCAATTTACTGTAATCTAATTTTCATGCAACAAGTGTATTACAAGTTATACACTTGTATATACTTCACTTCAATAATAGATTGAAGTGAAGAGAGGTCAGACAGTGTTTCTGTATTATGTATTTTGATACGTACATTCTTTGCTAAAATATCTGTAACACAATGGATTTTTTTCCCTAAAGTTTAAAAATCATATATCCAAAAAGAAAAGCATATAAGCTCTTTATAGAGGAAGAATTAATGAACAAAGACATTGCCAATGACAATGTTTGATATGTTTTTTGTGTTTTTACTTGTGAATAGAAAGTTTTCTAACTAGAATTATTCTAATTGTAAATAATTAAAAGTGTATTGTTTTCTAAAAACTGGCATTTGATTTCATATTTTCTTATTTTAGTTTTCTTGTTTTTACAAGCATTTGAAAGTGGACAAAATCAGTTGAAAACAGTTTATTTTGATAGAATGATATTTCCTAGTCTTTTCCTCTTTCTGCAAGCTGTTCTTATTTTTCAGTCAGCTGTATCCCTGGGATTTGTTGCTTTCTTATGAGCAGGATCTCAAAGAGCTGCCAGATATTAGTACTGATGATAGCATTCTTGTCATACCTAACATTTTATTTAATTTTTCCCTAGTAGAGAGCAGTACAGTAAAAATAAATAAATAATAATAATAATAATAAAAGCTGGTGAAAAATGCAGTGCCCTAAATGTACCCTAGAAATTGTTATAGGAAATTATCACAGCAGTCCATGTGTTCCCATTTCTTTGAGCAGGTTAGGCTTTTCTGTGCAGAATCATTATTGAATGGGGTTCTTTTTCATTGGAACTCATATTTTCTGATGAAAGAAAGAGACACATGTTTATCTCCTTTTTTTTTTTTTTTTCTTAAATATAGCATAGACAGCAGCTAAAGCACAAGAGTGTACTATTTTTTTTATGCTTCCAGCTAGGTTCAGAAGTTGTGCTCTTCAGTCAACCTGCATAGTTGGCCTTGATCAGAAATAGCAAATTCTTTGCAGATATTCCCTTATCTTTAAAACAAACAAACAAACAAAGCAACAACAACAGCATCAAAAGCCCTCCCATTCCTCTCTGCAGAATTATGGAATTAGAAAACTAAAATAAAATATTGCTCACTAAGGAGAGTTAGTAATAAAATCAGATAAAATGTAGTCTATCCTATGAAATACGATAGACAAAGGCATGTTGAGAAGTATATTTATGTACTTGGATGTTAGTGACATGAACAGATACTGTCAGTGAATCACATTGGGAAGATACCCTAATATATTATACAAGAATGGGTTTTGCCTGTCGAGTTGTAGGTGCCCCCCACGAAGACTTAGTTTCCATGTGACATTTCACATGGTGTTGTTCATCTTGCTGAAATTGAAGGCTGTGCCATTGTTAAGATTTCTGTGATAGTGCTAAGATGAAATACAATCAATATGAAATAAAAACTTTTCTCATTGAAGTTCCTGACAGAATAATGAATGAAAGCGAATACATCACTCAAAAAGCCAATTCCATTATCCATGAGCAGATTATCTGGCATGCACATAAATAATGCCAGGCTAGTTGGACACCTAAGGTTAGTGAGAGTACTATGTAATTGCAGCTTGTCTATTGATGCTTTAACAGCGATCTAAAACCACATTTTAAATCCCAACTTCTGCATGAGACTTTTTCCAAACCGGTGAACAAAACTGCAGGATTGGAAGACTAATTAGGGAAATTGAACTAATAGCATTAATAATAACTGTAGCACTAATAATAACATTAATAGCACTAATAATAACATTCCATATGAAATGTGGATTTTCAGAAAGAGCTTATTTTTCAGGATGCTATCCTTCATTCTCCTGAAATCTTTGTGAATTGACGACCCCATGTATGACAAGTACAAATTATAGAAATGTACCTCAGCACCTCCAAATTGTTGACCAGTTCTGGGTTTATTAATGCAGACCAAAGGAGTATAAAGGAGTATACAAACAGGTTCAGAATAAACATAAGAAGGTTGATTCCACAATAAAAGCAGACTGATGTTCACCATAACATATATATAACATATATGTTTATTTGTAGGCATAGCAGAGCTGATGTCCACTGCAGGAATATAACATCCCTGCAGTTCAGAGGACCAAACTGCAAATATCTCAAGTGTCTTACTTTTCATGGAGTGAGAGGAGTGCCTCCAATGAGGCATTTACGTCAGATGTCTGAAATACCTAATGTAAACAGCCTCTAAATCATCTAATCTCACTTCCTGTAAACAAAAGGCCATGTCATTTTTCTCAGAAAAATAGAGTAAAGAGGACTTTTAGTACACTGCCTAGTATTATTTGCGAGAGTTGGAAATCTTTTTCTGTGTCAAATATACCCAAAACATTTCAAGGGTTGACTATGCCTAAATTCAGCTTCTAATAGTTGAACCAGTTATGTCTTCATCTGAAACACTAGTCTTCTCCATTTTGTGTTCTTCTTTTTCCACTGTTGGATGTATATAGCATGATAAGGGGCTTCTTCGTATTTCTTCAATAATGAGTAGATAGGAGACTCAGGAAGCTTAAGTCAAAAAGCTCTTCTTCTCAGACCCTTGATTATTCTGTGGTCCTGACATTTCTTTTTCCTTCTTGAGACATTGGGCATCATTCCATTAGCGGCTTTATGGATTCTAGATTATGTTGCACAGAATGAACAAATTCCTGTTTACACTGAATTTTTGTCTCCTGTGCGTTGAAAGACCACATTAACCCTTCTTTTCCTGCGGTGTGGGGCCATCCAGGGTGATCTCATACTCCTGTGCCTCTTTCAATGTCAGTCTCCCATACTGGCCAGGTTTTTTGTTCCCCAGTGTTCTGTTTCAATATGGCCAAATGCAATGTTTTCTGGAGTTGTTATATTGAATTTTAGGCTACAACCCAATACAGTGTCCTCCTGGGTATTTTTTGAATCCAGAAGTCCTATAATCTGCCAGTTCTAACACAGTATATTTTAGATTGTATTGAGACATTATAAAAGTAAAATATTAAACAACTCTGGAGCAAAACCCAATTCCTAAGGCAAAATGTGTATATCAATACTTTCCTTTAATGTCTTCTGGATTAAGTTTTGAAATGTGTCAGTAAGTTAGATTTTAATCCATTTTGACATGCCTTATTTTAATAGGATGTAATTTATGCTGTTGTTTAATTGTGTTGCCAAAGGGTAAAAAATCAGAAACCTTGAAAAAAAATCAAGTATCTTAAGTCAAGGCAATCTTGATAAAGTATTGGACCTGAAATCATTAAATGTGTACAAGTGTTTAGTAAAGTCTACACTTTGTGAAGGTATGGCGTCTGGCATTATTTGCTATTAGCCTATAAATCTTTATGGATGTAAACCCAATTTATTTATGCTGTTATTTATGTCCAGGACTGACTTCTGGCTAACCAGCCACTACCCCCAAGATTATTTTCTCAAGTACTGAAACCAGTTTGTCTGTCTGCCAATTCTATGGAATTTCCTCCGTTTTTCATGCACTTTTAAGTAAAGGGTAGTGTTTTTTCAGTTCTTCTAACATGTATTAGGACTGAAAAAATATGAAATGAATTTAGTCTGGAAAGGAGAAATGTTAGAAACAAAATCCAGTAGGTAGTATATATGGACCACAGTACGGGCACTGTGCATGTAATAATTCTGTTTATGCTTTACTACTTAGGAGTTTGCTAGTAGTGCCTAGGTAGTCCAATTCCTGAGTGAAGTCAGTTCATGGAGAAGGAACCAGCTGGTTGAAACTAAAATCTAGCAAAGCACAAAGCCCTTGATTGAATAAAGCACTTTGAATAATTTTAAATTCTGTCTCTCTTGATTGAAGGCATGTACTTCATTTGGTCAATTCAATCTGCACTTCAGAAGAACTATAAGTTTCTCACTGACATAAAGCTCTCATGTTGCAGTAGCTGTAAATAATTCTTTTTCTCTCTGTTTCTCTCTGAAACTTCTATTTCTTGTTGGTATTCAGTGACATAGCCTCAACTCTGAGGTATATTACAGAAATGAGTTGCTGAGAGTAATGAATATAAAGCCTACAGTTCCTAGGTAGCTCTACATAGTTGTGCACATACATATTTTTAATGCTACCATAAGAAAATAGTTTTTCACACAGTATTATCACTGAAAGAAGATGAGCAAGACGACTAGTGCACTTGATAAATGCAAGTTCCCCACTTGCTGTATTAAAAATGCATAGATGCTAGATACATTTCTGGCATTCAATGCCAATATATAATATAAAAATTTGGAAATAGTGACAAAGAGAAAATTAATCTACCAAAGAATCATTCTATAAAGATTTTATCTTCCTCACCAGCTCCTCTTTTCTGGAAATACTATTGCTATCTATAGGAATTTTCACAGTTGAACCTTCAATAAATAGAGGAAAAATTATCAATGTTGGAAAGATTCATAACTGGAAAGAAAAAGAAGCAAACAATATTCTTGGCTTTCTAGAAAAATCACTGAATTTTAGAATTCAAGAAGATGGGATTATTGTTATAGAATTTCACTTTCAAAAGGGATGATATGGGTAGTAACCTACAATAAGTGATGTTACTCAGACAAACCTGATAGTTGCCCTAAATTAAATTTCTCTGACAACTTTATGCATGTTTAGTCCTTACTGAAATTTTTGAAAATATGGAAATCTGTTAGTAACTACCATTATTAAGATTATTATTTTAGAATAATTTGATAGTTAAGAACATAATTGTGTTTCATATATTTGACAAACAAAACTGAGAAAAAATATTTCTATCATTTTAAGAAATAGTAAGCAAGCTACTGGACAGCTTTACATTGGAATCCTTATGTTTAATACAAGCTGGAAAACGAAACAAAGTAAACGTACATTGCTTACATTTTTGGTTGACACTGAATCAACATGCATTTCAAGTATGTTGAAGGATATCATGGAAATACAAAATAATCTGGAGGGTAATGGACAGTTCTAAATGGGGTTTAAATTTAGATAAACATTACATAATGCATGCAAGACAAATATGTAAGCATTGTTGCTGCAGAGTGCTAGATAATGTTGGTTAAGCTCTTGAGCTCTCGATATTCCTCCAAGTCACTTTTCAAGCATAAGTAGATGGAAATCTGATTGCAGCATTGCTGGAAGGGGACACTGTAAGATCCCCTGACTCTGCGCTTACAATCTCTTGAGTGTAGCTGGGATCCATGTACAGGTTTACCTACCTATCCAAACAGAGAAGAAAAGAGGTATCAGTAGCAATACCAGTGGTCTAGAAAGCTTGGGCTTCTTTGAAAATCAGACCCTGATATGAGTCCAAATGAAATTTCTCATAGCAGTTATTCAGGTCCTGCAGTACTCATTCACTCATGACATAGACTGGTAGATTTAGGGGCTCTGCAGCTGTGGGTTCATTTTCTAATGTAAGTACAGCTTGATTCCTCCCACAGGTATGACTTGAATTTATTGCTGTCATGATTGCATTGAAGACCACTGTGGACTCATCAGTTAGGCAGCAGACTGTTCCTCTAAATGTAATTTATTTTTAACACATTAATTTTATATTGGTTTGAAAGTTTTCAAGCCCTTTTGAGACATCATACAGAATATTAATGGTAGGATAATGCTTTCAGGTAGATACACATATAAATACACATGGCAATTCCAAATTTAGTAATGCGTATTATGTGATACAGTTGATAAGAATTCATTTTCACAAACTACTCTCTGTTGAATTAAAAGAAAATAAATCATTAAAGTTCCTTTGATGTTGGTTAGAACTTGAATGCAGCATTGCAAAGCAGGTCGATATTTTCCTATACTGTTTTGTAGTTTGTGGGTTGGTGCGTACTTTCCTGCATAGTTTCTATTTTGCTGCTGAAACTACAGATTAACCCTTCCTGAAGAATGTGTAGAACAGCATGCAAAACCTGCAGAAGTCTTTTTTTTGGCTCTGGGGAGACGAAAGATTTTTGAGTTTTCTCTTTCAGAAGTTCCCATAAAAATTTCTTGTTGCAGCAACATATGTGGAGTTCTCTGGGGAAGAAAAAAAAATCTCAAGTAGATAGTGGATGATTTTGACTTTATATATCAAGTCACAGGCTTAAATGCCCCTGAGTACTTACTGATAATAAACAAAACTTCAAGACTTTACAGTGACAAAATTACTCCAGGGCACAAGTTCAAGAAATATACTTTCCTACACTGTGTAGAGTGTAAGTGGAGCAAATGAGTTGCATTTCAGTAGGGCTGTCTGGCTTTGGTGTCTCTCCCTTACAAAAGTTGTCATTCAAAACTAACATCCGTATCCACAGTCTCTGCTAATAACCCCACTAGTGGGGGAATGCAGAGCAGAATACATGTAAAGCAAGTACAACAAAGCATGGTGCCAAGCAGGAGTTACTCTAAGCAGGCAGTTTGGAAAACACACAGGCAAATCAAGTGTGAAAGTCAGAATGAAAAAAAAATAAAAAATAAATAAATAGCAACAGAAAAATATTAGAATTTGCAATAAGTAAGAATGCAGCAAGTGAAAAAATGTCTGAATATACAATTGCAAATTGAGACCAAAAAGTACACATTGCTAGTTAGCCAGTAAAGCATCCAAATGCCAAGGTGCTAAATAGCAAATAATGCAAATAATGATGAGTGTGTGATCACAGATGGAGTGTGCAGCCCTGTGTTATACAGAGCTAGATGCTGCCCGCTTCTCCTCTTCTTTCGGTATTTGCCAAGTGTCATTTGTGGATGATGCTCGCTGAAGAGGCCAGCAGGGAGATGTCTTGGTACAGACGTGTGCTCACGTTTCTGGCTGGCTGCAGCTACAAAGGTGGCAGAACAGCAGGAAGTGAAAGGCAAAAAAGAAATCAGAGGTGAAAGATAAGGCAGCCAAGCAAAGCAGCACTCATTTGCCTTCTGTTCCACCAGCTTCTTCCTGCTGTGACTTGCTTCTGCCCAGCTTCACGTGGCTAAGCTTCACTAGCTCATTCCTTGAGTAACCATGCCATTCCTTCACTGCTTCAGTACGTGTTAGACAGGATACTTCTTGGGTGTAATACTACAAAAATTCACAAGCATCAATTAACAATTGGCAGTATGTTTTCCTGATGCTGGTCATTTAGTATACATGTACTAGCTTTCAAAGTGTCTACTGCAGCTGTGACAATAGCATTAGACTGTTTTTATGTGGGAATAGTCTGGTTGTTCTATCATCACAAAAGGGTGATCAGAGTCTAGTTTATCCATGTGCAGACTACATTATTGTCTCATAAAATAATGTCCCAGTGCTATGATTGCTTCATTAGGTTTACGCTACATAGACATAATTATGCAGGAGCTAAGAATAGCTCATCTAATTGAAAATAATGATTATAGAGAAAGAACAGTTTTGATTACTGTTACTAAGCAAGCACATACCGTACAACCATTCATGAACTGCACAGAACACATATGGGATTATAACGTGTTTGTTTTGATTAACAGTTTCTTTCCTGATCCTGACTACAAGTCAAAGGTGTTATCACTTATTTCCTCATTATAATCTTCTTTTCGGAGACCTAGAGGGACCAATGAGAAAGCAATATAAGCTGATCCATTAAATTATGACAAGTTAAGCTTTGAAATAACTTTCAACATTTATCCACAGACACATTTTGGGGAGGATGTAACTTAAATCTTCTTCAGGCACCACAGATGAAACTATGTGTTTTTTTTATGTTTGTGTTTATACTAGTACCCTATGAGATTAAGCATCTTTTTAGAAATGCAAAGTCTGCAATACTGTTAATCTCTTGGTGCTCATTCAGTACAATACCTACATTTAATTCTTCCTGTGTCTAAAACACATAGAACTCTTCTTTATTCCTTGCAAATAAAGCTGATTTTTTACACAGAAATCACTGAAAGTTTGGGGGTTTCATTTATATGGCTGCTGTTGATGTTATCACCCAGCTTTTAGGATAAAAAATGCTGCTTTTGTTGTCCTGCTAATTTATTCTTACTTAAATGTAAGCTTTCTGCTAGAATGCTATGAGAAAATTCCTGAGATCATAAAATTGAATATAACTGTTTTTAGAAATGTTATGACTCTCTCTAGAGGCTCTGAAAAACTCTGCTGTTTTGCCATGTTTAGCTTCCCCTCAGTTCTAATGAAGCATTTTATAGCTCTAGGCTATGTGCTAGCACTGCAGAGATGCAGAGATCACTGCCATCAGGAATTTTTATACATATGACCATTTAAAAAATGAAGTGGTGAGGGAAGATGGGACAAACAGCAATGCAATTGTGCAGTAACACAGCTATCCATTTGCAGAGTCAGTAGTGACAGGCACTTGCACAAGCTCTTCTTGAGTCTTTTTTAAAAATAACAGAAGAAAAAAGGGGGAAGCAGAGTGAAGATTACTTTATGAAAGCATTCCAAACTCTTGTCTTGACTTCAGAAAAGTTGCCTTTTCAGATTGTTTTGGATTTGAAATTCAGTGAATTACAAGAATTTAGAAGTGTTAAGTCTCCATTTATATACATGGAGATTTATTTATTTATTATATATATTTATTGATTTATATTTATTTATATAAATTTAAATATAAAATGTCAATTGAAGCATCAAACATGTTTTCTATCTGATTCTTTTCCAACATGGTCTGACTGTGCAACACATTTCTCAAATTTTGGGGACAATATACCTCAATTTTGCCCTTCCCCCAGCATTGAATGTTAACTTTGAAGCATTGTAAAGGTTGTTTTAAAGGCATACCACAGTCCCTTTGAGTACCATGTGTCCTAGTCTCACAGATGCCTGTTTGGGAGTCAGTGTAGTGTCCCAGTCTGACCTTCTGTACACTTCTGTGTATTAGCATTTGACCAAATAATCATAATCTCAGTTTCAATTAGATACCTTGTTGTTTTGTTTTTTTTTTCTTCTATTGAGAAAGTTAAATATTAAGCTGAGTTGTGAATTCTGTACCTACAAGTAAATGTGATACAAGGATGAGCAGGACTGAAAAACTGAGTAACACGTTGATTGTGGAATACTTTGATTTGTAGTTATTCACAGCAAGTGGGACTAACTGCACTATGCAGTGCAGTGCACAATAACTAAGAGCAGCAGTACTTTACTCTCGCATTATTGATGTAACTCATAATAGACTCCTCTGCATATAAACTGTTTTCTACTCTGTACAGAACTGCACATGCTAGAGCTAAAGCTGATGCCGCGGATCAGGCCGCTCAGTCTGCTCGCCAGGAATGTGATATTGCAAGAGCAGTTGCCAGAGAACTTTCACCGAATTTCTACCAACCAGGTAATTATAGATTGGTTTTGTTTTGTGGCTAGTCTTTTTTCTTACAGTAGAAAGGTTCTGTGTTAAATTAAAAAGTTCATTCCATTTTGTTGTTCATACAGAAACAGTAGTTATGTGACTGTAATGAAGACTGCATGTTCCTTAGGGTGATTTTGTTTTCATTTTTTAATTATTTGTTGACTGTTGCTTTGTATAAAACAGTGCCAAAAAGTCAGTATCAAGCTTTGTCTGAAGTTAATAGCTTCTTCAGGATGATGTCAACATAAGACTTCAGAGAATATAAATCAACAGAAATTCAGGTTGTTTCTGTATTGTGTTTATTACAGGAACACACTTTTTACTGTCTGAGGGAAATTTTGACGGTCTTGCTAGCTAAGGGCTGAGTTCTGGAGAATGCTTTGCCATTGCACATACATAACTTGAGAGGGACTCTTTCCTCTTATGCCTGTGGTGCTCAGTGGAAGATTAGTCTCAGACTCAGGATATCATAGCATCAATTCTGTGTCACACTGCAACATATTTTCACCTGTCATACGGTTTGGAAAGTTGATGTAAAAGAAGCAATGTGTTTTTTACCTTGTTTTTCTGGTGTCTTTCCAATAAGTTAATATTTTTGTGTACGGCTCTTTAGTTTAAGGTTGAATAGGTAAAATGGATCTTCACTTATGCAAGTTAATGTATTTTCAGAATGTTGTCCTTTCTTTTACCTATCAAATGAGTTTTGATATCATTTATTACTTTTTGAGGACTTGACTGCATTTTTATTCAAAAATAAATTATTGTATATACTTACCATAATCTGCAGATACAAACCCCTTTGTGCTTAAAGGTACTACTACATAGTACAGACCCTATAATTGAAGAACTATCTTTTCAACATTTTCTAAAAATCCACATTTCCTTCATTTTCAATGTATATCACTACATATAACTGGTTCATAAGTCATTATTGTCAGTTAGCTTAAACAACACTTTTTTTTTTTCTTTAATTCTTAGTATTCTGTTGTAGAGAGCAACCCCATTGGCGTTGGGAGAGTTGGGGCTTTATTATTTTATTTGCTTAGTACATAAGTCAAAGGCTGGTCACCTCACACTGGTTAGAATCTCCATTCCCCTTATCAACCATTCTTTGTATCCATCCTAGTTTAAGTGTGTCTTTCTTTAATGTGGATGACCAGAACTATAGGCGGTGCTCAGCAGAAGTAATTGCAGCAATAAGACTTTACTGGCTTTAACATGGTATCAGTATATCACTGTTGGAAATTACCTCAATACTTCCTCTTCTGTGGATTCATCATATCAGTAGCCCACATTGACTCCTGTGATACCAAAGTCTTTTTCTTTTTTTTCATTTTTTCACTATTTCATTCTTTCATCAACTGATGAACTCCCATTTTATAGCAGCAGTTCATCTTATTGGTCATTAGTTAAGAAGTTCAGTCATGAAGAAAACTAGTAGCAAGGACCCTGTCAAAGAAAGCTTGACTGAGAATAGAAGTGAAGGAGTTAAAGCACTTGGAGTGAAAGTATTTCAAAGCTGCTGAATCCTTGAAATAAGGAAATAGCTAGAATACTCAAGAGAAAATGTAAACGTGTGATGGTGTGAAATGCGACACCAAGAAATCCACCAGATAAAGAATTTGTTAGGTGTCTTTTTTTACTTCCTGCCACTGGATAGGAAGTAACATTGATGACAAATTGGCTGAGATCTGGGGAGGGAAGGTGTAGGATTCTTATTTTCCTCTCACTTAAACTTTTCTTTCAGTTACCAAAGGAAAGGGTTTGTATCCTTTCCCTCATTCCAGCTCTATGTGTCTACAGTGAGTAACAAAACACCTCAACATCTTCTAACTCTATTCTTTGTATGGAAATGTCTATCAATTAGTTAGCTATTTGTCAAAAGATAAATATCTCTTTTGGAATCTAAATTTTACATTTCCTCATTATTTTCAGGATGGCTAAATGCAGGATATTTGTATACATTTGAAAAGATTGTTATTCCCTTTGCTTGGATAACTTCAAGATGCTGAGATTTTGACTAACTTTCATGTATAAGTTGCAGCAAAACACCACTTTTGTACGTCATTGTGATGCTTTCCAGTATTACTGTGTCAGAGAGCCTTCTCATCCCCAGTGCTCATGATGTCTTTTTCAGATACACTCTTCCAAAGCAGTGCCAGTTAACCCTGAGGCTCACATGTACAAGTGCTTACTTATTTACATATTTCTCACATGCCATACTACAAGTGATAGGGCAATATTAGCAATAACTTTTGTCATTTAAGATAATAAAATAGATAAATATATTTTTTAAATATTTACATTCCCTCACACAAACAGCAGCAAGAATCTGCTCTTCAAATACCATTTTCATATGTTTGAATGAAAACTAGGTAAGCATTGTTGCCTACTAATGGCAATTTCTCAGTTTTCTTCTGTTGCTTGAGCTCTTTATTTTTACAATTCCTTTTTAAGCTTCTGTTAGTGCTTCTAAAAACTAATGACACACATTGTATCTCAGTTTGTAAAACTATTGTTAAGAGAAAGCTTACCATTGTGCTAAATTGTCTTGAAAATTACTTATGGTGGGAAAGCGTAATTTTTCTCTTTGCTTCAACTGCTTAGAATGGTAAACAAACATGCTGTCAGCAAGAACTAAATGTACGTACCAAATCAACAAGAAAGGGAAAAGAAATGTGAAATACGTATACATCTCCGTAAACAAGTTAAGCATTTTTGTCCGTCTTAAGGAGTGATCTCTGCCTGCACTATCTGAGACCAAAGTCCATATAAATATTTGAAAATCTTTGATAAAGCTCTTAAATTTCAGGTTTTTAAAATGCAGCCTTCTGGGCCATATATCCTAGTATTATACACAATTTATAATTACAGTGAGTATTCATAACTCATTGTACCATGACAGTTCTCACTTCCCAATTACTTTCTCTTCATTTAAATTTTATGTTCATTAAGACATTCATCAGAAGCTGCCAAGATGTTCTAGCTTTGTAATGTAGTTTAAAAGGAGATTGAAATGAGAACAAAGCATTAGGAAGCAAAGCAACATTCAGCAGGTACAAATAATTATGTCAGTCTGAATCATGAATGTTGAGGTGACATAGGAATCTTCAGATTTAATTTGCACACTAATTAATTACCTTAATATTTGCATATAAGGAAAGCAAGTATGAATAAGTGTGATTGAAAAGGTTGGTGCTGTGGTCTAGGGGTTCATAAGGTTGCAGGGAGCTGTTTTCTCTAATCTTGTTCATGCTGGACTCAGACAAAATTCTGCTAGTGGTTGATAGCAATGAAGATAGAATATCTTTGTAGAGCCCTACCCTCAAGGTTGTAGGTTTTGCACATTTAGCAGATGTTGTGGACTTTATTGAGGCCAGACTTTACAGACCTTTTTATTGCTAAATACAACGAATTTTGAGAAATCCCAGCTCTGACCTGTTTGGTTCCTCTAGGGATCACTAAACTTGTAGATGTGTCAGAAAAGAGCATGTCAGAAGAGGAAACAAATGAAACCTGAGCTTTTTCTCAGTCAAGGGAGTTATCCAAGGACAGTTTGAGATTTTTGTATTTTCTCAGAGAAAACCAGTAAAAGTAGTTCTGTGTCTCTTGTTAAAGCCTAGAGAAGGGTAAATAACTAATTGAAGTGATGTATCAAAGACATAACAGAAAAGAAAGGCTTTTGGTACCCAGTGAAAAGGGAGAAGATTGTTCTAGTCCTGCATAAGTTTAATGGACGCTGTGACTTATCCATTCATGCTAAATTCTACAAACCATCTCTAGCATACACTCTTGTAAACACGCTGTCAGGAGGTAAGCTAAAGTATGAACTTGCACAGACTGGACAGCTAAGCTGTAATTGTCTGTGTACATATATATCCTGCAGCAAATGTATACTCTTCTTTCATTCAGTTTGAACGAATAACATTTGATTAAATGAAAGAGGGGTAAAACTACTTTGCTGCAGGGTAAGAGCAGTCTGGGCACTTTACCATGGACCAATTAAGCTCTGGAAATTCAAATCTGAATTGTTTTATGGCAGATTATTTATCAGGCCAACCACTTGCCTAAAGAACACACGTGGCTCGTGAGAATGTCTTCCAGCTTTTGACATCCTGAACAAGGCACAAAAGAAATAGAGAAGCAATTTAGCAGTTAATTCTCGCTAAAGAGATGGACAGAATTTTAGGTGAAATATATGAGCAGGGAACAAATATTTTCTAATAAAAAGAATAAGAATTTATAGTTTTTACCAGGATTTTTTCTTATTTTGTTTGGATACCGTTACAGCAACACTATCACTTAACATTCTGACATTACTGGTTTCAAAAATAAAAGTATTTTAAGCAATAGGCAACTTCTGATGGTTTCTAGTGCCTTAAAGAGAAACTGCGTTTTACATTTTCTTTTGACCAGTAGTTGACGTCTATAGCCTCGGAAGAAAACACATCCTTCCCATCTTCCTCCTCTCTGCCATCTCTACCTCCTCCAGTTCACAAAATGCAAACTCCATATGGACAGGAAAGAGAGATTTCTTCCTGATGCTAATTAACAGGAATGTACTGGCTAAATGCATGTGGACCAGGCCAGATATTTTTATTTTAAAAGCCAATTACAATGAGCATTTCCCCCTGATTATAGTTACCAGCCATGCCATCAGTTTGTGCCTTAAAGCATAAGGAAGCTCACTAGTTATTCTTAGTCATGCAAGAGCCTGTTCATTTTCTGAAATGATTTGACATACGGCTTCATCATCCTCATGCAACTGTTGTTGGATTCTTCCTGTGGCATCTTTCCTGTACAATTTATTATTTCCATCCTCTTTCTACATAAGTCTGGAGAACCTTATACTGAGGCACTCGTGTTTTGTCTGATAATCAAAGAAACAAGGTGGGCTAAAAGAAAAGGTGAGCTTCAAGCTTTATTCTTGTTCTCTCCTTTATTTTTATAACTATTGTCTGACCACTTGACTTCCAAATTTATCACCTGTCTTGCCAAACCCTAGATACAGACGCCCTCACCCTTCCACATCTGTTGTCCTGCCCACTGACAACCACTCAACTCACTGGGAGCCTGCATCCATCCTGCCCCACTGTCACGCACATGCTAGCTCAGCTCGCTCCTGAATGCATCTAGGTTAAGAGAGAAGGGAGTTGGGAGAAGGAGAAGAAGGAGAAAGGAGAAAGGAGAAAGGAGAAGGAGAAGGAGAAGGAGAAGGAGAAGGAGAAGGAGAAGGAGAAGGAGAAGGAGAAGGAGAAGGAGAAGGAGAAGGAGAAGGAGAAGGAGAAGGAGAAGGAGAAGGAGAAGGAGAGACTGCAAAGGAATGGCCTTCATTCTTCCAGAATGCTTTCTCAGTCACTCCAACATACTTTTGAGTGACATAATCAAGTGACTTGCTTAGGGAAAAAAAGCACGTAATTAAATTTAAAAACTAATAACAGAGAGCCAGCTTCCTGTAGAGAAATAAAGCTGTTGAAATTACTGTAATTTTCACAGGCTTCCATTAAGTACTGAGCTAGTTAATTTACATCTAGATACAACTATGAAGGCTACAGAATCTGACTGTGAAGCTAACCGGTTAGTCAGGCAACTAGCCTGGGCTAACTTGGGTTTTGTCACTGCAAAGTTGCTATAATGAAGTACCTTCTTAAAGCCTTCTATAAAGCCTCTGAGCTGCCACCATGGGAGGTATGAGAGAAGGACGTCAGTGCTACCTTAGCATTTTAATTGACTCCTGTTTCCCACTCAGTATTATTCATTTGCCCTCCGAAAGATCCATTCCTTCCAGGACACAGAACCTGACCACTGTTGTCCTGCTCCAGTAGATTTCTATATTGGTCCGTCCCAGTGTCCATTAGCCAAGGACAAGATGAATTAGGGTCTATCACATGGGTGCATTATCACAGCCTGTCAACATTTCCATTATAAATGCTATTTATAACTGTCATAAATATTTGTTCCAAGTTGAAATTCGACTAACAAGGTCTGTACTGTGGGAACTTTACTTATAGTGCTACTTTTCACTAGAGTATGGAAATTTATTTTTAAAGGATTTGATTATACTAGTGCAGATTTAAATTACGTTGAAAAGGGGTTTTGTTTTTAAACATGTGATATCAGTTATACTGGGCTGATGAAAACATCAAGTTCTACTTGACCACAAGCAATTAATACTTGCTGCTGGTCTGTGGGCTTCTTTGCTGTTGTTTCTATAGGAAGTGGGGTGCCAGAGATGTATTTCAGAGGAAAGGGTAGAAAAAGAATGATCTTTGCAGCTTCATTCCACATTTGCGAGGGACAGAGAAATAGATGGATAATATACAGAGCATTTCATTCAAAGAAAGTCTGCAAGACTTAAGGTTACCCTAAAAGCAGAGAGAGTTTAGAGAGAGAAAAATACGGTGTTTAAGTTATAGACCTGCATAATACAGAGAAATGCCTTTTTCAGAATGGTGTGAAAGATCATGGTGAGAATTTGGAGAGGATGAAGATTTCTGCATTTTATTCATGTAACAGTTATTCTCTCAGATCTTAATCTGAACAGGAGTCAAATCTGGAACTGAAACATAGCCAGCATGGAAATGGTAGTTGATTTTTTTTTTTTTGGATGGTGAGATTAGACAGGATGAAGAGTGTAAGAAGAGAAGGAAGTGGGACCAAGAACAGAGTAATCTGTGATTCTCTTCCTTGAAAGTATGTTTAAAGAGGGTAAGAAAAAATGAGGGGAAAATAAGAGGATGAATCATAGAACTTAACAGAGGAAAAATGTTCCAGAAGTGTATGTGGCCAACTGCGTCAAAGGAGGTTGAGAATAAAGTACCGGTACTGAGATACGATGAAGCAATCAGCAGAGGCTCTTCAGAAAGTATCATTTGAGGTTAAAAAGGTATTTGTTGGTTGCTAAACTGTGAAGTATGGGTTAAATTTGGAGAAGAGGAGCAGTAAGGGGTTATTGCAAACAGAGTTTAGAGGTGAAAACCTAGAGTTTAGAGATGAAGAGGGAGAACTGACACTGTAAGAATGGTAAGTGACATGGTGATTAGGGGGGTTTCTTAAAGTACGAAAGATCAATAGTATCTTGGGAAAGAAGCCACAATAGGATGGAGAGCTAAGCACATGCCCTAATCTTACCAGAATTAAACTGATTGGTGAATTTGTGCAGTTATGGCATTTTCAGTTCTGTAGTCAGTTCTGTTACCCCACTTCATAAGTTTCGTAATTGAGTCCATTGCTAAATGTAAAAAATCAATTTTGCCAGAAGTTCAATGCAGCTTAATGAGTACTACCATGTTTTCATGAAATACTGTTTCTTAATATTGAAAAATATTAAATTAACCCTTTTCCCTCCAACAAAATTCATAAAACCTCATATTGTAAAAGCAGTGAATTTAGGATCTCTTTATCTGACTTTTGCTTTTGCATCTTTCAAGTTCATAATTCAGTGTGTTTTTTTTCTACAAATGCAAGGGGATAACAGAAACTTTTTAAAAACTGAAGTCTTCCATTACCATATGATGACATGATGAATCACAGTGACAAGCAGTTCTCCCTTTGAAATATCTTGAGTTTAAATAAAGGCAGTATATTCCTGACTAGATTCCTGACTAGAATCAGCAGAGTCTGAAACCCTGTCTAGTTACTTTCCACATATAAATCATTCAAATGTAATTTCAGTTGTTTGAAGACATTTCATGTCTTCCCAGTACGGAGTCTAACTGTTACTTGTTACACAAGCATAAGAAATGCTTAAATGGATTGTCCTGAACCCAAGCCCTGGGTGCATATCCTAGGCTCTGCTTTTTTATTACTCCTAAAGCTCCTAAAGGTGTTCAGAGAACAAACAATGCAGGCACTGTTTCTTTGTCAGATATGAATTTTGAATGAGCCCAAAGTTAGAATTACTGGCGAAAATTTTACTTGGTTATTACATTTACTAAATAACAATACTGTTGTATTGAAAAGCATCTGATAGCTATGAATGATATTTTTCTTGTCCTCCAAAAACCTCTAGGTTGTGTCATTTTGTGGTTTCTTAAAGTTGCTTAGTGGAAGTGGTTCCTGTTTTAATCTGAAGCTAATTGAGACGTATCAGTAGAGCATCTACTATAAATTAAGTAATTTCTAATATCTGTGTAACATTGCGTATGTGAACAGATGGACCAGGAGCTTGAGGGTTGGTTTGTGTAAGAAATTTTGTATAAATTTTTTCTTAGTATATGGTATCAAATCAAAAGGTAACAAAATGCAAAACAGAAAACCCTGCTCTTTCTTCCATGTTTGTATGTGGCCCAAGAAGCAATGTACATGATACAACTTCAATAGTCTATTATCAAAGCCTCGCTGGGAACTGGGATGCTCATGTTGAGAGCTTTGATGTTAAATAGAGAGGCAAATCCATGTATCCTATGCAAGAGGAGAGAATAAACTAAGAGAACAATAAATATTAAGAGACATAAGTATTTTGGTTTTGATTTAAAATATGTTAGCCTAAATCAGTTCCAGTTTTAATCCTGAACTAAAATAAACTGTATATTTTAGATTTAAAAAAAAAAAAAAAAAAAAAGATATGACAGTTACTAATTCATAATGTTTTCAAAAGGACTTCTTTAGAACTTCTTAGATAGTTTTCCTGTCTGATTCCAACAGGAATACAGGAATACTGGAGGTTGTTGATGAGGGGAAAAAAAGTAATAAATGGAAATGTAAAATAGTAAGGAGAAAAAAGCCAATAAAATGACATGGAAATCTCATCTGATTCTTCACTAATGACTAGCTAAATATCATGTGTGATATGTTGTGTGTTTTTATAATATGGTGAACAACATTATTTAAATCAACAGGCAGTAGTGAAGTGGTATGTTGCAAACACAAGCTGGAACAGAGTTCTCAGTAACGTTTCACAGACAGCAGAAAGTGAGCACTGCCATTCACACCAACAGCCTCTCACCAATTGCAAGCTAGTTGGCAGAATTATCAGACTACTTAAATTGAAGACAGTGACTTGCTCCTCAGAAGTGCTATGAGACAGCCTTAAGGGCTGACAGACTCAGCCAGTTGGAGATGAGATGTGAACCTGCTCCTGTTGAGGTCAGTTGCCAGACTCCCATGGAGCAGGGTAATAGCCATGCACCTGAAATGTGATCCAGCAGGAGAAGCGTCTATTCCAGGCTGCATATACAGAAGCACGTCATGGAGAAGAAGGGTAATAGTCCCTTCTCTGCATGATGCCAGTGACATGCACTCTGAAATAGTGTCTATAGCTTTGGGCATCGTCATACAAGGCAAGTGTGAACATGCTGGGAGAAATGTAAAGAAATATAATTTTGCTGGGTAAAGAGGGCTATTACGCCACATTAACAAACTATATACATACTTATCTCTTCAGAGAATATGCAGTGGTGATGAGAGCAAAATTACAGCCTTTCACTTCTGCCCATCCTTTATGATAGACATAAAGGAGCTTAAAAAACACCACTGCTGCAGTTAACATTTGCTAAATTTTCCAGGGATTTTTTTTTCCAATTTTCAGAAAGCAGGTTCCTGTGAACAGAGATTCATGTCCTATTCTTAATAATGACAGTAAAGCACACACTGACTAAAGGCTTCAATCTCCCTCATGCCTCATTGCAGCCTGGCTGATATAAAATAGGCTCTGCTTTTTTCTGTGAAAAAGTTAAAAGTTACCTTCTCAGCTATTTCATATTAAGCAGCCTGCAGGCTCAGAAGCATTCAAGTAGATTATAGCACGTGTGTTATTTAGCTGGGAGCGTTCACATTAAGTACAATGTGTGTGTATTATCCAGCCTGGAAAAATGAAGCCTGGCCTAAATACAGGAGCCATATGCCAACACCATATAATCTTGTCAAATATTTTTTGAACTTCTGTCAGTATTCATCAGCAGAGAGTTAGGGTAAGTAAAGAAAGCCGTGCAGTAATTAAGATTGCTGGTCATGAGCAATTTCTGTGCCCATGAGCTGATGTCCCAGTGAGGTGTTAGAGAGCTGTGCAGCTTTCAAAGTGCTGTCTATCAGGTGGGATAAATCTGTTTCATGTTTCTAGTGGTAATGAGTCCAAAAGTGTAAGAGTCTACACACTGTAATTTATTATGCAAATACAATTATGAATTTTGTTTCTGTTTCTACAAATGTTACAGCAGCTTTAGTCACCATTAAAACAGTTACAGAAAGGAAGCAGAGATTGTACAATCAGAATAAGTAGATTGTTTTTACTTAGTGTTGGCTGCAGACAGTTTTTTAGATACATTAGTCTATTTTTTCCTGCTCTCAGATCTTTCAGTGTATATACGTTTGTTCCATAATGACGTGTTTAGGAACCTTTTGTGGAAGGAAATCTTTTAGAGATTCATTTCTTCTTTATTCTTCAATTATTTATTGGAGAGTTGTTGGGAATACAAAATATAAAAATGCAGCTTGTGTATTGTATTCATGTATGATAATGATGGGGCGACTCAAATTAACTTCAGATTTGCAGGAACTGACGGTAGGGAAAGAGGAGGCTGTCTGAGTTCCTTACAGATAGACTGTTTCTGTTGTGTCATCCTACTGTTAGACTCACAAGTTTGTGATGTTGTATATGATTTCCGTTTCCTTTTTTTATCTTTGTTGTTGCTAGCAGCTCAAGTCCAGGTGCTTGCGAAGACAATTTAATATTTTCGAGAGGTTTCTTATAGCATTTTGAGATAACGTAATATCATATACTTTTCAACAAATACCTTTGTAATTTTAGAAGCTCATTCTCTGTGTGAAATAGATAGACTAGTAACAAAGTCATCAGTTCACAGGCCACACTAACAGTTACCTTGTGTTGTGCAAACATCAGAACAGAGTAAATACAGAGGCATAAAAACTAGCCATGGGTTTGGCCAGGTGTATGCATGTTGCTGTATGTGTAGCCAGTAAATAAGTAACTCAGCACTCTTGGTCTTTGTAAAGTCTCTGACAGGAAGTGTTTGATGTAGATTTTTATTGATGTCAAAACTAGGAAAATAAAGTATTGGCAGATATTTTAAACATACTAGACAGATATTCTAGCAAAACTACTTGGAAATTGTTTATGATACTGCACAAAACTGTTTCCTAAGAGGAGTTAAAAAAATAGTTGAGAGGGCATCCTTGATACGCAGATATTTGAGTGTTTGGGATTGTTCTATATGAGACACTTAGTAAGCAGTTTCTACCAGTTTTTACCTGTTGTAGGTGCTTATCTTTACTTAATAAGAAGGAAAAGTTGCATTTAAAGCTGAATTGAAAATATGCTTATATTTAGTGATGCTACCTTTTAAAGTTACTCCTAAGTGAAAGGTTCATGTGTTTTAACTTTTATGTCCCAAAATAATGATGTGGATTTGTCAGGTTGTGGCAGTAGCATAGGATCACATTATACACCATCTTTGTGTTACATTTTGAGATCACATTGGTAGTACATGACTTGAAGGACAGCAGGCTACCAGATCAAGTCACAACAGTTCCATAAAATAAATACACGTAGGCATCATTCTCCATGACGTTCATGGATCTAGTGAGTGTACAACTGTTGGCACATGCTAGCACACTAGTATCCCTGTTGCCTCCAGTGCAGTAGGAGAAGAAAAGCTACTACTAGGGATAGTGTTTAAGGAAGCAGTAATGTTAATAATAGCCTGAAAAAACACAGAAGCCTAAGCTGGATAAAATTTCAGCAAAGGGAAGGTATTTTCAAGGGGGGAGGAGGAGGAAATGAGGATTTAGGAGTGAAAGTCAATCAATAAAGTTTATAAGGCATCCCAAATAGTAAACACTATATTTCAGGATATGTTTGGATTATGCAAAACATGCAGTCTTCTCCCTCATGTTTACCTTGTAGTTTGCTTTCCTAGGCAACCATGGTATCTCCATCTAGAAAAAGAAAAAAAAATAATAATAATTCAGGCAAGATTTTTGATTTGACCCTTGCTAGGGAATCTGCTTACTAGCCTTTAAAATGTTGGTAATACCTCACAGAAATGTAGGTGCCATCAGATGCTAAAAGCTAAAACAGGCATCCAAACTTTGGTTTCTTGTAAATATCAACAGACAGTGTGAACCATGCCTTACAGTTTAATTCTTATTTCTCTTTTGTTATAAACTTTATTTTTAAATTTTAGCCAATGTATGATTTTCTGTTTAAAACATTCTCGCGTATGCTGAAGGAGAGCCATTATTTGAGATGGCATAACCAACTAGGTGCAACCAAAAAAGGGTAATGAGGTCTGTATATGTCATTCAGAAGTAAGAAATTAAATAACATACATGTGCATCACTGGAATGAGGGTATTTCTTTTTAGGAGAATCCCACCTCCCACTTGACAATCAAGTCAGGTACCTTCTTGCTGTCTGGGGACCAGATGACTCACATACTTTGCTGCATGTTGGCCCAATCATGAAATAGTTGTACCCTTCCGTGTTCTGCTGCAGGGACACTATATTCATTAGAAGGGTGCTGCAGACAGCTGGGGGAAAAACATCCTGAACTACAATATCTAAATCAGGCAGAACCCATCTCTCAGAGCCCTATGCCTCTTTGAGCACCTTAGATTACAATTATAGATTTCTCTATGGCTACAATCCCACACTCTCCAACTCCAGGCCCATTCCATCCCTGTTCAGCCTGCCAAGATGGCTGACAGGGCTGCCAAGCATTGCTAAAGCCATAACCATAGCTACACTCTGCTGTGTTCATCAACATGTTTCATACATGACATTGCACAGCCGTCCATTCATTTGGGCTGAATTCAAGCCAGTAGCCTAGCAGTTAAAAGCCTTTTTTCCTGTTACACGCATAGTCTTCAGAAAAATAAGGATAAAACAGAGGAAGTACTAGTGACGTTAATTATAGTTCTTCCCCCCCTCTACGCATATCCACAATGAAGCAATAATAAAAAAACTGTCTTTCTAAAACTTACTGAATATAGTTATTTGCACTTTCTTAATGACTCATTGAATCTCTTATTTTAACAGACTGATAAATGATTATTTTTATTTTCCTCACCTAGTTACCATCCTGAATACTGAGGAATGATTATAAAATAGATAACCTATTGTGAAGTCTAACATGCTAGCATTTTGGATATTTGTAGGATAAAAGGTCCTGTATTAATTGATCATCAGATATGTCACCAGACTTCTAAGGTTTTATGAATGTTCATCAGAGTAATAAATAAATCTTATCATGAGATCACAGATAGTGTTGCCAACAGTGATTCTCTAAAAAACAATTGATCATATCAGAAGATAACAAACCAGGTGAATTTTACTGGCTTATCTCTCAAACAGTATATAGCAATCTGCATTACTAAAAGATTTTTTTTTCCTTAATTAGTAGAGTTCACTTGGAAACTTAAGTCTTTAGGTTTTGCTTCAATAATATTGTGGCCTGGTTTTGTACAGATATATAATGAGAAGTTAGAAACTTGAGATAACCTATTCATCATTTACTATTTCATTCTCCCAAACACAAACAAAATCAATGGTTGAATTCCAGTTCAGTAGAGTTTCCAGTTTCTCCAGGAAGATGACATTTGTGGAGACACATCACAGACTTAAGACTGAAAACCTATGTTAGCTTTTGGCTACTCAGAAAACTTAAATTCCACCCCTAAATTTTACCAAGACTTCCTGTGCAGCTTCAGGCTATCACTTTACCAAGAATTTTGCAAAATTTTAAGCGTAACAGTATTTTTTTGACAACTTACCATTGAATTCAGATGAAACATTTGCTTTGGGCTGTGATTTCCTCTTGTTTTAGTTCCCCCATCCGTAAAATGGGCATAACCCTTTTGTTATCTTTTCTGTTGTATTTTTAGATTGTGAACTTTTCAGAGTAGAAACTCACTCCTTTTATTGAAGAAGTATTCAGGAGTTTAGTAAAACAGGGCCTCTAACCTTGGCAGATTTGAGGCATTTCTTGGTACCAATGATTTGCACTGAAGTTTGCATATGGACTGCAGCATCCTGTTAGAATAACTTTGATCTTGTCGTCATTCAATCAAGTAAATCTTGCAGTGAAGACTGAGGGTATTTCTGCTAACAATGCACATGTGTAAGCAGAATTAGGGATCAAAGTATCCACTTCCAGGATAGAATATATCTAGAAGCACAACATAAATTTTCTTGAAGCTATTGGCATTTGTTACCTGGGAATTAAATGTGTTAGGTCAAAACACAGGTACAGTTATTAGTTAACTCTTTATACAGTACTAAAATTAGTCAGGTTCTGTTACATAATGTGCATTCTAGTTTAAAAAACAGAAATAGGTTTCCTAATAAATACTTAATGATTGCTTCAAATGTACTTTGAAATTGAATCACAAAATTTCAGCCCCACTTGTACTTTAAACAGTATTTTCTGGAGCATACATAGATATAGCCATACATAGATATTGCCATCTTTTTTCCATCTTCAAAAGACAACTAAAATAATTTTATAATTGAAATACTGTTTTTTCCTGAATTGTAAGAATGGAGAGTAAAGAGTGGAAGAAGTATCATGAAGAAATCGTAAGATATTTATTAATAAAGTTGTGTTGCTTTTTTTTTTTTTCTTAGAGAAGCTGTTTCTTTTTTGTTTTGTTTTGTTTGTTTGTTTTTACTTACTGTAAAATAGCATGGAGTAAGAATCTAAATTCTATTTCCATATACTAAAAAGGTGATTTTTGCTCTGTATTTCATTTTCCTGTGAAGAACAAATAGAGAAGACTTGCCTGAAGAACAAAATCAGTCTCTGTGGTTAAGAACACATCAACCTCTAGGTTTTAAATATAGTTATGCAAGTTATGATGACCTAATTAAGTAAAGTCTC
Source organism: Aythya fuligula (assembly GCF_009819795.1). Classification (NCBI taxonomy): domain Eukaryota; kingdom Metazoa; phylum Chordata; class Aves; order Anseriformes; family Anatidae; genus Aythya; species Aythya fuligula. The sequence goes on along the minus strand of NC_045560.1, from coordinate 126,901,677 downwards.
TTAGGTAATGCCAGGTAATTCCCAAATTAGCATTTTTGCAGAGGGTATATAATTACAGCACTTTACATCCAAATTTCTTTTTAAGTGATTTAAAGGTTGTAGCTTGGCCTTCAGAAATAAGAACAGGAGGAGAAAAAAGAGGAGGGGGGAAAGGAGGAAGCGAATGAGGAGGATGCACCTCTTGTGCAACAGCCAGCCAGTTTACAGGTGGAATGCCAGTCCACCAAAAGGACCAGAGACACCCAGGTCCTGTAGCCTGCACTTGACTATAGGGTCTTAGAGGACCCTGCTTCAGTCACAAACAGTGCAGGACTGCAGGAATATCAGCTGTCATAGCATGGTGAGAGGCTCTCATTCATATTGCTTAGTGTCTCAAATTTAGCTCAGAAAAACCTACTCTCCCAAAATTTTTGCTGTACCCAGAATCAGATTTTATGTCCTAGTGAAGTTTCACACAACTTTCCTGCCACTGTGAAAATGTTTACCGTGGAAATTGTTTGTTGATATCAACATAATTCCCTGTCTTAGATAATTTTTGTTCAGGGAAAAACTTTCAAACTTGAGTGTCTGCTGCGTAGACTCTTTACACGTGGACCAAGTAAGGCATGTCCAAGGTCATACTAGAGTAAATATAAAGTTACTAGAGATTAGGATGCAACAGATTAACTCTTACAGAAAATAGTGCTGTGTTGAACTAAAATATTCTAGAATATAGTATATTTTAGTTTACATAGTACTGTTTTAATTCAATATTCCATTATATTTTGATTCTGCATATTACTAAGAACTGCTGTATTACTTTACAGTAATAGGAAACCACAGAAGTGTTCTTGTGTGTTGTGTTTTTTTTTTTTGTTGTTGTTGTTTGTTTGTTTTTTTAAAATGTATTGTCCTTCAGTCCTACCACAAAGCATCATATTTTTTGTTTTTGTTTTTTTTTTTTTTGATATGTCACTGTATAGGACTGCTTTTCTAATTAAAAGAAGTATTAGCTTAATAATTTTGAGGATATAGAAATGATTATACTAAAGTGAGGCAAAAGGTCATTAAGTTGTGGAAATGAGATTTATGCCAGGTTACTCAGTTATGCCAGGTTACTCAGTTATGCATATTGACTATGGAATTCAGAATTGTTCCTTGAAGGGACACCAATCCTACTGGAAGGAGTCCTGGTTCATTCAGCACCTCCAGAACTCTTCCTCCTTTGGTCCCACCCTATTCCCACATCCTCATCTCTTCTTCTTCACACAGAGGCCAAAATCAGTGAAACTGGCCAGACTGAATAGGCAAGCGTACAGCTTGAAGCTGGAATCTATGAATATATATGCACATCTTTTTTCTCACTATCCAAGCTGCATTCTGTAATCTGTCTTGAGCTTCAGATTTAATTCTGAGCTGATAAGGTACAAAGTGTCTTCTTAGCCTTCTTCAGAAACACTGACTGCATTTACACTATCCTGCAAGATGACATTTTCAGTCACTGCTTGAGCCACAATCCTGAAACAGCGCCATGCTGCTGATATGTATACCTCACTAGGCCATGGGAGAAAGCATGCGGCTGTCACCTCTCTAAAAATGCCATGGCAGAACCAGGGCACCCTTCTCTTCTCATTTACAGGGCTGGCCATGCTGTCACATCACTTACTGGAGACCTTCCAGGAGGAAGGACATGTTACACAAAAACTCCACAAGAAATTCTAGATTTAGAAGAACTATGAATGTGTCTGCAACCAAACCAAAGCATTAAATGACATTTGTTCAGCCCAGAGCAGAGCAGGCTGAGGGGAGGCCTCATGGCAGCCTGCAGCTTCCTCACAAGGGGGGCGGAGGGGCAGGTGCTGAGCTCTGCTCTCTGGGAACAGCGACAGGACCCGAGGGAACGGCATGGAGCTGGGACAGGGGAGGGACAGGCTGGGGGTTAGGGAAAGGTTCTGCACCCAGAGATTGGTCGGGCACTGGGACAGGCTCCCCAAGGCAGTGGTCACGGCACTGAACCTGCTGCAGTTCAAGAACCATTTGGAAAATGCTCTCAGACATACGGTTATTTTTTAGGTAGCCTGTCTGGAGTCAGAAGTTGGACTTGACAATCCTTATGGGTCCTTCCGAGTTCAGGATATTCTGTGATTCATAAAATATATGCTCTATAAAATGCTCTTCAAAGCAGAGCAGCTCACTACAGGATCCAACTCCACATGCACACATTGCACATATCCACGCAGTCCTTTCCATTTTCAGAGGGTATTCCTGTCAGCTGCTGACTAACTCACACTTTAGGGTGCCATCCAACTGCTGGCTTCACAATTAGCTGTATGAACCAAAACTGACCCATATCTAAACTTCAGCAGCAAAGGCACATCAATTTTGAACAGGTGGTAGCAGGACGAGCAAGTCAGAAGGAGAAAACAGATAGGTTCATCTACAAAGAAACTTGATCTTGGTTAGAAAACATGTCTTGGTTCTGCTTTCCAGATCAGGTTCTTCTTAGGCACACAGAATTATCATATGTGATAATATATCTACATATTTCTCGAACTAAAAACAGAACAGAACTTCATGATTATTTCCTAGACAGGTAAGACAACCCTACCTTCTTCCCACCTTCAAATCCTATAAAGGATTCCTTATAAATTACAGGCAGCTAAGCCACCTTCTAGGATCAAATGTTAGTGACTCCCTTTCCAAATGCCTATGGCTCTCGTTCCTTCAGAATCAGGCTGTTGAGTGCACTTACACAGAAGAAAAAGGAGGAGTCTGTGGCCCATGTCTCTATTGTTAGATAATGCCTTTAACAATGGGGGCATGCTAAGTCCTGACAAGTATTTGTAGTCCTCAGAAGAAAGCAGGAACTGTGTTCTTTCTGCTTGGAGTCAGTGGTTCAGACAGGTGCATAACCTGATTGTACTGAATACAGTGAACAGACGTAAAAAAAGTCCTTGGCGAATCTCCAAAGCTAACTTCAGAACAGAGCCAAGAATTCAAGTGTCAGAAAGACATGTCTGTCAGGGTTGGAGGCAAAGGATGTATCTTTAATAGTCGTATGTGATGTACTAGAGGGCTTGGGGATGGGAGGGGGTTTGCTCTGTTATGTTGAAGCAATTGCTCTGTGTCTTATCAGACACCTCAGATTATACTTCAATGCTGAGAGCTACAGCCTTCTCTAGTGGGGCTCAGTGTCACTTAGCATCAAATGCTGCCAAATACCCAGTAAAAATATGACACTTTTAGCCTGTTGACAGTTAACTTCCTTGGAGAGTTCACAGAATCAGAGAATCACAGTTCCAGTTAAAGATATTTTTTGTTGATTTGTTGTTGTTGTTGTTGTTTATTTGTTTTTCGCTCTACATGGAGACATGAGCAGCCAAGACCTGGCTCCCTCCTTGGTTCAGAAATTCCAAAACTGTCTGGAGGTTTTGGGAGGAAGCAGTCACTCTGTTCAGTCATGGAAGGCTTTTAGGTGATCACAGGTTACAGTGGAGAAGGCTGACATTTTGTGAGGCCCAGGCATGCTTCTTACCAAAGTACCTTCAGTCCAAGTGCTGTGATATATTAGTAAATGTCAGATATTTACACATATTGGGCAGTGGAGAGCTGTTGCAGGATGTGAGTTTTCTAGGTAGGTCAGAAACAGAAAGTGCTGCAGCAGCCTTCTATAGAGAGTACGCACAAGATCAATTTGGATGCCATCTGACCAGCACTCTAAGGCTGAAGAGAGGGTGTTCCAGCCTGAGGTGCTCACATCATAAGGAGCAGTCTAGCATGAATGTAGATGTGTCTGTAATAAATAGTCATTGCAAATTGACAGCTCCATGGCTTGGGTTTAAAGGTCAGGCAGAGCTCTTGATCTTTTTCACTTTATACCCCTAGTTTTATCCCATGTGACAAAGAGAAGAAAACCAAAGTTTATGCATGCTTAAAACCTCAGTATCTTATGCATCTCAGCAAAGACAGAAGGAAACCCCCTACATGAAAGAGAATTTTGTGAATTTGGATTGTAACTGTGATTTCATACATGTCAACTTTGTGTTGTGCTGCCTTTCCCTTTTACCAAGAAGATTACAAAATTCCCTAAGAACCAAGCTTTTAGTCCAGTCCTTTTGTGCAGGCTTACCTCCTCAAAACATCCTCTTCAAACATCATTTGAGAACAAATCCTGGCTTGTCTAAGTCCAGCCTTCTTTTTCAACAACTCCCTGTTTTCACCAGTGGTTTTCAAAGATACCAAAAACCTTGTGATTCTCCTCCTCCTCAAAAGCAATTCCACGCCGAGTAATTCTCATTCTCAGCAATGTTTACTTAACAGATGATTCATAACTTCCGAAAACTTCATGCTGCTCTTTGTTCCTTCCTCTCATCTCAGTGTTGTGTAGTGATGCATATGCTCCTGGCATCTGTAAAAATATGGTATCTGCCTAGCGCAGCTAGAACCTCCTAGAAACTCAAAGGAGAAAATTGTGTGCAGACATTTTTCTCTGGGCACAGAATTTCTGACATGAAACACAAATAAGCCTCACTTACAGAAGATAAAGAAATCAAAGGAAAGTAGCTGTATTAGCAAAGACAGAAGCAGAGAAAGAGTTGCACTGTATGACAGGGTTCCCCATTTCTGACTTCTCACAGGCTCGATCCTGGAATCTGGGATGTGGCCCCTAGGAAGAAATTTAGATAATGCTGCCCACAATACAGACAGATTTACAGCAATTTAATTCCATCAACAGAGTGTTTGTTCCCGTCTTTCCACTAAACTGTTAAATCAGACAACCAAAACCTGGAGCAAAACATCTCAGGCAGCTTGTCTTTATGTGAACAAGTGCATAAAAATACACCTTGATCACTGAGTCCTCACTGGTGGTGAGTGTGCTCATGGGTGTTTTGCTAGGATTTAGTACAAGTATATCCTTCATACTGGCTGCTATATAAGTATTTCCCTAGTGAATGTGAGAGAATTTGTCTTCCTAACCTCAAAGCAGAACTGTGTTATCCACTAGTGGGGTTAACCCGGGTCTTCATACGGTAAGTGTGATCAGGTTAGGAAGGCAAAGCCAATGTGCATCAGAGTTCAAGGCACATATACATCTATGTAAGATAAGCTGATGTGCACACATACAGAGGGACAAAAAAAAAAAAAAAAAAACTGTGGGTTATAAGGGCAGAAGAGATATTGCATTCTGATTGTTAAACACTTCCATGTCAAATAGATGCTATCATCATGAGGGTAGAAGTTAAATAGATTAGGGTAATTAAGCAAAGCATACCTCAAAACATAGCTCTTAGAAAAAAAAAATAGATAGATAGATATGTGAGGTAAGTCAGTTTTCAGTCCCTCAGACTTTCCTCAGAGATTGTTTATATCCTTTTTACCCTTTGCAAAGCTGAAGACATAAAGTGACTGAACCAAATCAGTAAGGAGTCCCAAGAATTATCAAAAACTACAGTAACTTCAACTAGAAAATCAGTTATAGTAAATCTCTACAGAAGTCGGTGAATTTTTGAGTAACACCCCCTTCCCCAATATTTTAGCAATACCAGCTAGTCTGACATCCCAATGCAATAATTTTACTGTGAAGTCTTAATTTTGTTTTAATCTTAATATTTTTATTATACTATTTTCCAGGTCCTGATTATATCAAACAAAAATTTCAAGAAGGAATGGAGGTGAAAGAAAAAACTGAAGAAAAAGTTCAGGAAAAACCAACAACCCCAAAAGAATCACCTCACTTTTATCGAAAAGGTACTACACCCCCTCGAACCCCAGAGGCAAGTCCGAGGCATAGTCCTCCTCTTCCTTCTGAGCCTTCTCCTTCAAAACATCTGAAAAGGCAAAGCTCCACTTCTGGGGCAAGACTCAATCAAGAAAAAAAGCTTTTAGCCACTGAGAATATAACAGCCACAGTTAACAAGCCTTTATATTCAAAAGCACCAGTGAAGGAGGAGGTGGCTGTGAAACACCAGTCAAAGTTTTCAGCCCATCACAATCCCATCAGCACAGAGAATGGGGAGCTGCATGGTCACTACCATGGCTATTATGTAAAAATGAATCCAACAGTGCTTCCACAGGAGCTCAGGGAAGAAGATGATGAATATGTCAACCCATTACCATCAACGCTTGCACGGATACCACCCTCACAGAAACCAAGTCCTGCTAGATCTGGGGGTAAGACAGATGCCAAAGAAAACAAACCTGATACAAAAGTTAAGAAACCAGAAATTGCTGCACCAAAGAATCCAGCTAATAATGAGTCATCTTCAGCAGTGGAAAAAGAAGTAGCAAACAGCTCGGTAAGTACTACAGGAAAGCTTTTCACCTTCACTGCCCTTTTCCGTCTTAGTGCTGAGCTTTTCAGACTAAAGACAGGCAAGGCCCAGACTTCAGTTAAGTCATTATCTGCATACAGTCTGCTACCTAGAACCCACCCAACTGGAGTGGGGAACACTCGTTCCAAGCCTTAATAATATTCTTTTTGAAAATTGGGAAAGGAGAGTTGATAGCCAGATAGTGACAGACTTCTGAAATATAAATCTCTATTGCATCCATAAACACAAGAGTATTGTATATTCCTTAAAAGTATGTGTGTGTGTGTTTATTTATGTGTTTTGTGTGTGTGTGTGCATGCATATTTGCAAATATACATTTAAATATCTTTCTGTGTCTTTTCTTCAAAGCAATGTTTATTGTGCCTCAGTGGATAATTGGGCACTACTAGAAGTTGCACAGCTAGGCTGTTGCCGTGGTATAGAAATTACTGCACATTCTGTAGCTTCTTCCAAAAATCTTGTTAAAAATAAAATTCAGCAATTTTTCCCTATCATTTGTTAAAGTGCCTAAGGAACTGATGATTGTCATCAGGAGCTGTATAATTTACAGCTACCCTTACAGTACATTTCAATGTAATTAGTATCAACACAGGGGTTATGTTCATTTGCTTAAAGAAAGGTAATTTTGAAAAGCATGAAAACCTGGTAATGACAATTTATTTGACATTCAATTAAATTTATGCAGTATATTGTAGTCTAGCCAGCATGTGTTGCATTTTTGGAACTTCAGGTCAAAGAACATCAAAGGCAAAAAAGCAGTCAGAAGTCTGTATGGGCTCCAGAGATGACAGACATATTTAAGGAAAAGTCCATTGAGAATTATTAGTACAAGGATACCACCTCAAGAGCTTAGGAATTTTTTAAGCAACAAGTTGTTGGAGACTAGAGGGTATTTGGGAAGAAGAATCCCTGTACACACTTGCTCTGATCTCATTCTCTATAGGTCTGCTTTTGACTACTGTTGGGGGCAGGATGCTCCCCTTCAGTCTGACATTCTGACAGTCCAGACATTCTCCTATCTTCATTTTCCTCTCTGCATTGACTGTAGTCTCTGAAAAAAAAGGCAATTGTGCATCTAAATATGTATTGTTTTAAAATGCAGACTTCTAACAATGCTTGGGTTTTAGTGTGAAATTTAAAATCCAGCTTTCTCTATCAGGAAATGGAGAAGTAAATTTAAAACTGAAATACTAAAGATATTAAATCTAAAACTAAAACATTCAGATCACGATGAATCTGAATATTGTTTAGAAATAACAGAATTAACAATAGATATGCTGAAAAGGATAAATAATTAATAAGCATTTCTATTCTGTGTTTAAAAAAAAAAAAAAAAAAAAGAGATTTTTTTTGTATTCAGAACCTCTGATGATAATAAAATTATTGCTGCCCAGGAGAAACTTGGGAATACATTAGTTTCAGATCCTGGAGTTAACCTCTAGCAAATGAGGAAGTCTAAATAATTGTGATAATTTTTTAATAAGCATTATTTGTCTGAATTGTTTTTGGTACTCCAGCAGAAAAATAACTTTGTCATTATTAAAACAGGATGAACAGAATGACCCAATTAATGAGATCCTGCTAGTCTAACACTGAGCTCAGGTAAAACAGTTGAATGACACCAAACTTCATTAATAAATAATTTCAAAATTGAAAGGTAAAAGAATTTCCAACCACCATGCATTGTAAAAGATCTTGTCAGATAAGCTTGTCATCTTCATATGGATACCCTCAATCAAGAAGGTCACTTGATTTGCTTTTACACAGTTATTTATTATGACAAGGAAGCCACAGTAAAGCAAAGACTAAATGGCACATTAAAATCATTTTTAAAAGACTGAGGATTTTCAAAAAGTAATTGAAAAAAAAAAAAAACAGTAATTTGGTAATTCGGTATTATGCTGGTGAGGTCATTCTTGGATTAATTCTGCTGCACTGCTTTATTAACGTGCTTACTATTGACATGGAAGAGAACGTAAATATGTTGCCCATAAAGTTTGCAGAAGACACAGAGACTAGGAAGCTGATAAATAATGAAGACGACAGATAACCAGTACAAACTGATCCAAATCACCATATAGAGAAGATGCAAGTATAATTATCTATCTGTAGTACAGCAAAATACAAGATTGTATGTTGAAAGACAGTTGATAAAGCCTGGACATGCAGCAGGGAAAATGGAAAAGGCTGGTAGATCAGGAGCAAGAGAGGCAACTGAGGATGAGCTCCCAGTCTGCTGTTGATGAGAAGCGTTAGTATAATCCTTAGATTTATCAACAGGAAAGATTAAGCAAGAGTACATGGGAGACTATTTTATCTGTTTTTGGCACTGGTGCAACCACTTCTGGAACAAAACACAGTGTCCATAAATCAGAGATTTAAAATGTAAAAACCTTAAGGGAAATACCTGTGAAGAGCTTCAAGAGTAAATAAAATGTGTTACAATGAAGGATTCAGATATTCAAGGCAGAAAAACTGTTTGACAAATTAAATCACACTTTGTATGTCCACTTCATAAAATAGTTTCCCAAGCTAATAGGCAATTGTATAAGAACAAGCAGGTAAAAGTTGAAGCTGGACAGATTTAGATTATAAATCTTAATTTAAGTCAGTATTAATGAGATTAATTACATGTAACATCAGTTTTCATTAGTGATCACTGAATAGTTCAATAATGAGCATTTTGCCAAGATGACATCCTGTAGTTTAGCAGAAAGCTTATATTCTGTTTTGTGCAGGTCAAACTAGATGTTCACAGTGGTTTTGTAATCTGCAAATCTGTATTACAGCTGATAACAGCCCTTTAACCTTTCAAATCTCACAGATCTGACTCCTATCTGGGGTAGCACAAAGCTGTCAGGCTTGTGTCAAGTGAGCACACACAGAATTTCAGCCTGATTTGAAATTTTTCACTCAGCTTTGGTGAAAATATGTGGCTAGAAATAGTCTTTATTTTTCTTTCATTGCAACCAGACAAAATCATGGTTTGGAGCTGATGGAGTCTTCAAATTAAGAAACCAAGCAGCTAAACAGCTGTTTATTGACCTTATAGAACAATCAGGATAAGGACTGTGAAGTTATAGCCTATTACCAGGAAAGGTGGAAGAGTAATCAGATATTGTACATTAGCTACTGTTTGTTTACTGGTATTATAGGTCATCTAGGATCTGTCCTTCTGCTTCATTTGGAGCACACTGAATGCATTACTCTTACTCTCAATAAGGAGAGAAGGTAGATATTAGGAACTCATTTTTAATATAACAACATTTTGAAGGATATGTAGAATGTTTATTTTTCAAAGATATCTTCCACTTGTGTCTATAAATTTGCCCCTGTAGAATGAGTTTCCTAAAAGTGAATTGCTGAGGAAAAAACAGATTAGTGTACTTCTCTTTATCCCAAGCAGTTCTGAATGTTAAGAGAATTTAGAATACTAGGGCTGCTTTAGAGAATTATTTTATTTTATTCAGAATTGCAATTGCTCTCTATTCATCCCGACAAATAATTTTGTTGTGATTTGAAAGCACATCTGCATTAGATCCTCCATAAAATTTTAAAAATATACTTGTTAGGATAAAAAGAAAACAAACTCCCACTCCCATGAAAAGACAGTGAGAAAACATGGTTTGGTTATAAAATATTAACATATAACATTCATTGAGCACTTTCATTAGGTTATTTGAAAGTGTTCAGTAAAATTATGCTGTGCTTTTTCTGGCTTTCCAGTGAGAGTGCATTAAAAACGTAGATATAAGACATACAATTTTCAGTTCTTCCTTCCATGCTTACAAATCGAAGCCATTTCTCACATCTGAATGAAACATAGACCTTTAAGATATCCATATGTGTTAATTTGGATTAAGAACATTAAACAACTTTATTTACAGAGAAGTTTGTGACACCTATTTTATTAATAAAATTCATGGATCATATTTTCTGTGAATCTGTTATATCCTTAAGAATGTTATTGGAAATTATCTGTGCAATAAATTTGTTACAGCAACAGTATTGATTCTTTTAGTATCTCCATTTCTGGCATTATACTTGAAAAATATCAGCACATACGTATGCCCACACTGCACTTAAAGTATATAAATGTATTTCTCTACATTCTTATTTTCTAATGTTCAAAATTAAAGTTTTGAATCATTTCTGAGCTTGTAAGAAAGAGCCATAGGAGTCTGTCACAGTTTCATCAAGGTGAAAACATGCATAAAAACACTGTGCCAAAGTCCCTGTTCATCAACTGCTCCAAAATAGTGGCCTGTTTGTAAACATTTACCCTATTAAATGGAAAGCAAATTATCCTTTTTTCCCTGACCATTAGCAACGTTCAGGTTATTTTACATAAAGAATGCAGTATTAAGAGTGCACAGACATTTAACCACAAACCAGTACTAATTGTTGTTTCTAATTGTACATTAGCAGCCTCTAGCCCCAGTATCAACTTGCATGCTACTATCACACCTTGACTGAGAGGTGATTTGTGATTGTCTTGGATTTGGATAAAAAATAGGACTGAATTGCAAAAAAAAAATACCATTGTAGTGTATATTTATGAGTACACATTTGATTTGTCTGACATGTCCCTGTGTTGCCCTAGGATGGAGAGAAGCACAGGCACTAGTGTTCTACGATAATGCCAGGGTTTTTCTGTTTTGGTTTGTAGGTCAAGATTTTTAAGCTACATGGACTGTTTAGCTTGCTTTTTACCTCTGTCTAAATCATTGCATTTAGCTGAATGTTACCTAGTGTTTCTACTTCCATCTCTTTGTTCACTTAGCATCCAGTTAGTAAGGGATATAGCTAACATGACATTAGAAAAATAGACCAGTATTTGCCTGATCCTAAAAAAAAAACACTCTGAGCAAGAACTTCATGCTAAATTTAATTGACATTCCTAATATGATGGGATTATAATACTAGTCTTAATACTTCCTGGCTCTACATTTTAAGAAAATAACTTTCTTTGCTCCACATTTTAAAACCTAATGTGTGGATATATTTTCGACTGCGTAAGTGGCTGACGTACTAGAAGCTAGAAGAGCAGTTTCTGAGCAGGTCTGGACTTTTTCTGCTACAGCTTCTTTATTGCACCTGTGCTAGTCACTCTTGGACTCTTCAGACTAATTTTGGCCTTTGCTATTTTAAGCCTGTGCAGGACACCAAAGTCTTATTTATGGTATTTGTCTTAAAGCATTAAATGTTCATTTCATAAGTGTCTATAGACAGGTAGTGGCTTACTGAATAATAACCATGCACTCTACAAATACTCTGATCATTTACTAGTGTATCAGGAAACTGCTGTGGGCTCAAAGTCTTAGGAGAATAGGAAATGAAATGCAGGCTAAAGGAGATGAGGTTTCTTTGTCTAAAGCATAAACTATCTTAAAAGCATAATCTATTATGCATAATCTATTATGATTATTATCATAAATAGATTACACATTTTTCTTTGATCTTCATATAAATTCAGCAACCAAGTTCTTAACGTGTCACTTTCTTCTGTCTTTGTAGGTGAGATCTCTTGATTCACAATGAGAGATCTCTTGATTCAGAACACACCCCTTATTTTTTTACCCAATTTGTCTAATGTTACCGTAATGAGATTATTAAACCTGTCTAACCTGATAGATGCATCTGTAGAGAAGTTCCCTCTTCCTTCTCCAGACTTAATTCTGCAAGACTGTGCACTAATGATACCGAGTTGCTGTTTGAGCTGTAGTCCCAATTTGCCATTCAGCCAAACTCTGTCTTGCAGCTATCAGGATGCTGTTTCAGGATATTTTAGGTAATGAATAAGTTCCTGGCTCCTGTCAATTCCCAGCAGGACTTCAGTAGGAGTAAGTCAACTTGATTTCTGTGAATGTTATTTTAAAATATGTAAAGTGCTAGACACCCAAATCCCAGTAAATTTTATTGGCTTTAGGCATTGATCTCCTTCACGGTTAATTGCAATTCCTATGTAGTGTAACTGTAAAATTTTTACGTGGGAGCCCAAGCTACAAAGGATCTATCGATTTGATTTTGGTTACACTGAGTCCCTACAGATGCTGAATCCAAATCTGAGTACAAATCAGTAGTGTAATCACACTCCTTGCCAGGTGATATGTATCATTAGCGTGTATGTATTATTTTAGTTTGTCATATGAGATTCTGGGATTCTTTTTGCAAAAGAAAGATTAATTCAGTCTGAGGGTGTTGACACCAACATTCAACATTGCCAAACTGAGAAATCCTCAAGTTAGCTGTTGTTTCCAGTTAAGCATATTTTGTTGTTCAAAGTCTTTCAATATGGCTTTCATGCATAAATGTCACAATTTTCAGACATCATTTGGGGGGAGTCATCAGTTCTGAATGTATTGGTAGGTACTTGGATTTCCTTCACAGTATGAAAGTACAGAAGAACCACAGCTATCACAATTGTGACAGTGCCAGAAAGAGAAGGAAGAAATGGAGCCCAAGTTGCACACTACCACAGCTAGGCTGCTAACAGTCCTGTGGTCAGAAACATAACCATAACTGAAACATGCTCTAGTTTCATACCTGTTCTCTGTCACCAAGCATCTCAGATTCTTTGGCGCATAGTGGCTTGCTTCCAGTAGGATGGTTCCACTTCTGTTCTGTGACCTGATGGTTAAACAATACCACTGGTAAGTGGGAACCTGGTATTCAAAATCCCTTTGAATAAGGTGACCCTAAGCCCTAGTCTTCGATTTTCTAGTGAATATTTTTGACATTCTGCCACTAAGCAAAAGGCAAATGTTGCTAATACAATTACCCATAGTTTCTTGGCATAGGTACATATATTTCTGAATAAGGGAACTTCAAAGGGAACTTCATAACCTATATGAATAGAAGTGCCAAATGGGGTTAAACTCCCTCAGGGTTTAAGCAGTGCTTGGCAAAACTTATTTTGTGACTTATTCAAGAACTTAGCAGTCCACATCTGCCCTGCTATCTTTACTACTGTGTAAAGGTGTATTCTGGTAGAAAGTGTTTCATGGGGCCGTTTCAGGATGAGAGCATGTGGTACGATAGTGGCACAAATACTGTTTCCCAATTACACTGCTAATGCAAATTTCTTAGAGCAAATTCTTATACTTTAACATTCCAGAGGTTACATAGCTAACGTTACCACTGCCATGAAGCATATGAATTTCTACAAAGCAAGCTTCTTGTGAAATGTCAAAAAAACAAAAACAAAAACAAAAATATATAATTTCTAATTAAATGGATTCATTCTTATGGGAGCCAGTGATCCTTATGTAGATCAGTTTTCTGGAGACATTTTCTGATGGGCTTTCTTGTGTTTTAGGAAAATATTGTCTGAGTGAGGAGTTTTTCTGTTTCTATTTGAACAAAATGTGCACCTTAAAATAGAAACATATACAAATCTCTGTGAAAATATTTTGTATTATACCAAATACTACTTAAGAGAAGAATGGAAGAATTGAGAATTTCCATCTGTTGAATACAGTGTTTCACATTGTTTATCATCCATGTTAAAAAAAATGTTTCTAGAAGTGGTGAAAAGAATTAAAAACTTTGTTACTTGCCTTCACAGGAAGAATAAAATTATGTAATAATCAAGAGCTCATTTTCTAGCCAAGTTTAGCTCTAGCTAGGAAGGGAAGGAGTATTTTGGCTTTTCATCTATTCACTAAATAGGTATATGAGATAAGGATTTATGACCAAGTGTCAAAGTAGATCAAAACAAATTTTTAATTTTGCAGATGAAAAATCTTTTTTTTTTTTTTTTCATCTGTAATGGAAACATAGCTAGGGATTTTTGGTGGAGTAGGAATAACTATTTTTTTGTCATTTGGTTAACAACAACAAAAAGAGCATCACACAGCATCACGCAAAAACTCCTGTTTTGAAATTAGTTGGCATCAGGGAAAGAACCCACTGCATGAATGAGGAACGGTGCTCTGGCTTCAAGTTTGCGTCCTTTATTTTGTTTTATTTTTAGCTGACACCATTTTTTGTGTTTATGAGTTTGTTTTCATTTGTTTGTACAGTCAGTTGTCAGACCGTTATTCCCAGTGTGATTGAGAACAATGTGATAATATACTTACCTGTATTTATCCAGTTAATATTCAAAGAGGTAATATTTAGCTCACTTGAAAACCAAGAGTAATAGCTAAGTTTCAGGAGCAGAGTCCGTATCTTTGATATTTAAGTAATCTTTCATACCGAAGTCAAAAATGGTAGAAATGATAAAGTCAGATCCTGTTTGTTGCTGTGCACTGTGTGGAAGGTTGCATTAATTTTGTTATCTTTATTTCATTTTCAGGGCCCTAATTCAGTCATGATTGCCCTGGTAATGCTGTTGAATATTGGTTTAGCCATTCTTTTTGTCCATTTTCTAACTTGATTGGAATTAGAAAAGGTAAGCAAGGTCTTGTTTTCATACGCAATCACCACATCCACCCCACCTCAAATTATAAAGAATGAATTTATTTGCATACTTTTAACGTTCCCTACTTTAATTTTAGCTATGCCTGAATGTGATTCAACATAGTTATTTAATTATGTAACTGTTTTGACCCTTCAGTGAAGTCATGACAACTAGTGGTGTTAGCCCACAGTTCTCTGCAGTTGTGTCATCAGCCTGTTAAATGGCACCAGGCATACTCAGACACAGGGAAGGAGGCTTGGCATTAGGATGGGCGCAAGAGAGATGAAACTTGGAAAATTCAGCCAGGGGCCCAGATCAGTTTCTCTGCTGATGGTTTGTGGCTTTGGGGTCCTCTGAAAGCTGAAGCAAGCAGCCATGTCGGAAAACAAACAAAATAATCTGCTGAAGCAGCCCTGCCGGTGAAGTGCGTTGGCTTCTCCATCTGTTCCAGCAGAGTGTGACTAAACTGGAAATGTACGGAGCTGCACTTTTTGTTGATGGAAGCTAACAGCTGCCTTACTATTTTACCGTCTGATGTTTTTAGTGGGGAGATGGGAAAACGACTGCCAGAGGAATGTGGTCAGAGGATTCTGTTGCTGTGGAAGTGATTCCAGCGTTCACTCCTATCTCATTAGAAGAAATAGTTAGCAGCATCAGTCACCAGTCTTATTCCATTACCTGCTGCTTTTAACATCTCCTGCAGTGTTCTGGGAGATCGAATTTCATTTGCCTGTGCATGATTCTGTTCATTCGTTGTTTATGAAATTTGATGTATAGCCATAACATAGTGTGTAGTCCAACCTGGAGAGCACTACCAGTTCTGCCTAGCGGCAGAAGCAGAAGAGGAGACCTCTTTTTCTAATATGAAGATGTCATTCTTTAATTCATTTTCCTAAACCTGAAGAGTCTTTTTGCTTTAAGGTTTAGGAAGTAATTTACCATGACTGCAAAATTTAACGCTGTTGATATCTTCCTAAAAATGATCAAACACTTATGCTAATAGCAAGCAAATTATTCCTAATAAAAAAATTAATCTGAAGTTGATATCAGCACATTCTAAACAGGAGGTGAAATACCAGAATAATCTGAGAAAGACAAGATATGGGGTTTGCATGTTGACTTTTTTTTTTTTTTTTTTAATTCTGGTGCTGTGGTAATTGGTGATTTGAATTATTATGTTTCAGCACTGAGGTATTTTGCCAGCAGTTAAAATGAAGTCTTGTCTGAGTGCATATTAATACAAGTTACAGTTAAGCTAGCTAATGCTCACAATAAATTTTCGTAATTTTTAAACACTAGATTTGTGTTGAATACATTCAGGTAGAGCATTTAGACATGTTAAGTGATTGTTTATCAATTCAATGCCTTCAGTGTCTTTGAAGTCCATTTATAATTTTACCTCAGCATTAAAAAAGCCTCAATTTTTTTTCATTTGGAAAGTTTGTCTTAAGTAGTTTCACTGCCCTTTGTTACAATTATGTGATCATGTTTCTTTTATGTGCCATTATACTGTAATTACTGTACCCTATATTAATCAAAAGCATGCTTATTTACTGAAAATATATGGTGTGATCATTTGGAAAGTAAATATTTTAATTTCAAAATACAAAAAGCAAAGGGCTTGTATTACGGTTTATTTTATCTCTCTTAGACAATATTTCATACAATATAGTTTTTGAACATGTTTGTAAACTTTGTAAGTGTTTGCATGGTGTAATGGGCAACATTCTTAAGAGTACATTACCTATCTTTTGATGCAGCATATTAAAGTAATATAGGTGCAGACTGAATATTGTGCAGCAAAGCAGCTCTAAGCAGGGCAGTAACACCGTGGTGTTTTTTACAGAAGTATGTTGAGAATCCTGTGTTTTGACCAGTGTGGATAAAGAAGAAAGCAGAAAGAGAGCAAATGAAAATAAAACTTGTATATTTATTTTTTAAAGAGTCAAAATTGTGTTTTAAATTTAGGGAAGTAATTTTTAAATAAGGAAAAAGTTTTAAAAGTT
Source organism: Aythya fuligula (assembly GCF_009819795.1). Lineage (NCBI taxonomy): Eukaryota > Metazoa > Chordata > Aves > Anseriformes > Anatidae > Aythya > Aythya fuligula. The sequence goes on along the minus strand of NC_045560.1, from coordinate 126,884,956 downwards.
ACTGTTTAAGCCTTGACATAATGGACAAAATGTTCAAACAGTGAAATCACCCCATCTCCTTACATGGGAGGTAATTTTGTAACTGACATATTTAATTCCTATTAAATGTTTATTTAAAATACTATATGCTCTGGAAATAATAGGTAACAAATCTTATGAAAATGTTTATAAATTTAAGTAAGCATGTTAGTACCATTTATAAATATGTATGATTTATAAGCTTTTTTAAAACAAAGCTCAAACAAATTGTTGGTATTTTTCTAAAATGTGCACAGCTGTATTTTACATGAAAGGCTATTTATAATTGGTTGTTATACTGTACACTACATTTTGGACAGCACAAAGAAGCCTGCCAATGTACTTAATAATGTCATTTTGTCTATTTAAAGTTTCTTGCTGTCAAAGAATGAACTCTTTATCTATGAGTTTATTTATAATTCTTGACCCAAAATGTATAATGTACAGTTTTCACAACTGTATTTGCTCTAATAAAAATAAGTTGGTTATTAATAGAGTTTCAGACTAGTTCTTCCTGTTTAAGAATTACTTTCTGCACTCTCCAGAAACAATTTTTCTAACAAATTCAATAAACAAGAAATGAACCTGGAAAATTGGTGAAGTTGTGGCCCCTTTCAAATCACTGTGAGTTCCTGTTTTCAACAAAATCATTCTAGGAAATGTTTTTAAATGGAAAAAAAAAATGGCAAATTTCCCCATGTGTCTTTTATCTTTTGATACAAAATTTTTGTATGTGTGTAAATGTAGTATCTTAAATTATGCTCCCACTACAGAGATGGTTTAATCAGTCTGGTTTCAATCAATGATTGGTCCATTAAGAGCTGTTCCTGTAAGAAAATAACTTTTTTAGACTTCCTTCCTTCTCCGGGTTTTCACAGACTCAAAATGAAGTGAAGAAATGTGAACCATATTTTACAAAAAGCAACGTCACTTTTAGAGTTTTCTTAAAGCCAACACATTTGCTGAACTAGTAAATCAGCTCAGAATTCTGCTTTTGGATTCCTGTTCAGATTACTAGTCAACTGTATTGGAATTCTAATGGTTAGTTATAAAGGAGAGCAAGTGTTATTAGCATTTTCAATGGAAACTTATTCATAGTAATATTTGAAGGAATTGTTGCTGTCTTATTTTTCTAAATTCTACCAGCATGGAGTTTAATTTTTAGAATTTCTATTTTCTACATAATAACCTATTCCCTAAGGAAAATTTTGACTCTTCAAGTAGAGAAAAAGGCATTCTCAAAAATCTTAAACAGATGTCACTGAGCTGCATTTTGTGATCTACGCTGATCACTGACATTTCGAGATCGGTATCATATTTTACTTGTTTAAAAAAGTAAAGTTCAAGTATTTCTTCAGTTCTATGAATATGATAACATATTCAAGCATATGTAAATCTTAAAAACAACAAGCAAAGGATTTGCCGAGAAACAGAAGAAAAAAACATTTCCATAATCAGCTGACAAATATGGTATCTTTCCCTGCTTATCAGTGTTCATAATTCTTAAAAATCAACGTACATAGAAATACAACATTTTTTCTGTGGTGTCTGAAAGCAGATGGACAGTTCTTCTCTGAAATGTTTTTACCAGTAGCTTATATCAGTTGTAAATGGTTTTACATGGGAAAGCATCTGCCATGCCTAGGAAAAAATAAAATAAAATAAAATAAAATAATAAAAAAAAAAAAAACACGGGCACATGATGCTACTTAATGCACCACGATTCGTTCTGGCATTGAAAATTTTACCCAAGTTTAGTGCAAGGACTTTTTTTTCCCAGGCAAAGCAGTTTCTCCAGGCAGAGCCATGTGTTTGCCCGCTGATGCCATAGGCAACAAGCTCCTACCTTTTAATTTGAGGTCTGCTTTCTTGGGCAATTCCATTTATCTGACTAAACAATGTGTAGACTGTACACAGAAATTAAAAAAAAAAAAAAAAAAAGTAAGAAAGGAAAAAAAAGGCAAATTAATGATGATGAGGTGCCAAAAGCTGGAAAAAAAAAAAAATCACTGCTGTTCAGCTTATCTAGTCCTTTATTTTCCATTTGTGTTCCAAAAGGAGATTCAGTTTGATAGCAGAAATTTCATGACATATCACTACAAATTGCCTTTCAGGTATGTACGTATGGTGAGAAAAAATCATTAATACAATTGAGCGCTGACTCTAAAAGGTGTAAACATCTCTTTACAAGCATTTGATTAAAATACTTGAAATATTTACATAGCTTGTAATAACATATTGTATAGCCATAAATACCTCTATTAAGATACAGTTACGCAGTATTAAAGGATACTGACAATAACCTGGATGCAATGATAAAAGCCTGCAGAAATTCACTACATAGTGAGATACAGTAACAGTCTTAGCTAGTTGTTATAAAACCACGTTATAAAACATGGTTGTGAATTATATCTAAATGGTTTTATTCATAGCTCATTTGAACCATTTAGTCAGGGGGGAGAATTCTACATACTGTTCTAATATGGAAATGTAATTCATCAAACAAAGAAAATGAAGAGACTGGAAATTAAATAAGCCTTTCAAATGAAGTCGTCTTCTCAGTCTCATTTAATATTCAAAGAAAGAAGAAAAAAAATAGAAATTATGTTAAGTCTGAGGAAGAACCTGCATATGCTAATGTACTGTAACTGAGCCATCTACAGAATCCATCTCATTTTTTTTTCCTACAGAATACGGAATCTGCAAAATAAGAGATATCTGGAAGCATAATTTCCATACACAACATCTTTAAGGAAAATTGTCTATAATGTTAATGTTTTTTAAACTAACAGAAAAAGTAAAACTGTACATGTCTAAACAGTTTATGTTGTGGTCATCACTGTTGGGGAAATCTCTCAGCCTCCTCAAAAAAAAAAAAAAAGCAAAAATGGAACCTGTAATGGAATTTGTCAAAATCTCTCATGTTGCTATGTTATTTTGTTTTGTTTTTTTTTTTTAATTAAAAAAAAAAAAAAGTGGCAGCATTTTTCCCAATAATCTAAATTTATTCATGTCAGTATTTGTTTGTTTCATGCATTTGCTTTTCACAATCAATCAAGACTGGTTATCTGGGAGAATTTAGATGCAAATTGGCGGTATACTGAGCGCCATTTCTCCAGGAGGAAGGTTTTGAATTGTTTTCTCAGAGATGGAAAAGAACAGGATTTTCCTAATCACCCTTGAAATGTTTTTTGTTGTATGCTTTCTGTGCTGCCACTATTTTTTTTAACTATCTTTTATCCTTAACTGCCCACCCACCCCCAACTCTAGCAAATTCAGCTTATTCTTCTGTTCCCCACAGACAGCTACTTGCCCCCACACCTCAGCCAATTATTCCAGCAACTCATGGTTTTTCTATTGAGCACACTTGTTCAAGAACTGAATTTAGCTCAGTATGAGTTTAGCTGCAGAAGCCATTTCTGTTGCAGCATGTAGTACACTGAATTACATGTGTCATGTCACAATTTTCATTGGGTCCAGTCCTCTGCGTACTGTTGATGCTAGTTTGTGTGACTTGCAATGCTACACTCACCATCTCCAGTATCAGGGCAGTGATTTAAACACAGTACTTCTGAGTTGAAGAGAAAAGAAAATGCCTGAAAACTGTACACGGAGATTTCTAAGGGCCCTTCACAACTCATAGAAACCAACATAAGAGTGTCATCGCTGAGGAAAACATCTGCTGTCATCTGGGTTATGAGCTCGGGTTATGAGCTCCACTACAAATGCCCCCGGTAAGATTCTGATAAAGACTGGACATATGGCTGAAGGTGATTCACAACTCAAGACCAAGGAGTCTTTCTGAGGGTTGTGATTTCCTGTAAGTGTGCGGTATGATGCTTTCTGGACTTGCTACAAAAATGTGGATTGTTAGATGGAATAAAATATATCCTGTGTTGGAAAATTATTTTGGCTCAATTGCCTGAGCTTCCTCCATGTCTTAGACTTAACAATCAGGCATCTCTGTAGAAGATGAGGAACATACACCTAGATGAGGGCTAGGTTTTACTTTCTTAAGTGACTTCAATGTTAATTAATTAGGGAGCAGTAAATGGCAGAAAAGGAATTATAGTCTTTAAGCCTGTGATTTTGAACTCTGCTTTTTTATGCTGATTTATCCAAATTAGAAGAAAATACAGAGAACAGACCTCTGGAATAGATTCCCAGGCATTATCTTTCACAATAATAATTTGTATGGTACTCCTGAATTCCTTTCAGATGGATCCATGAATTTGAAAGAAGAGACATGTCTTTCTTGAATTTGCAAATTGCACAGCTAACTGAAAAGCACCTTGGCACAGACACTGTATTAGACCACAAATAACAGATTTTGACCAAAAGTTTTGAGAATTGTTGCCTACGTTTGAAGTCTTTAGTCTATACATGGTGACCTAAGGTGAAACATTTTTCAGTTCCTGAGCACCTCATAGTTACCATCCAAACACATTTGTGGGGAGGTGGGAAGGAGGGAAGAAATCAGGTATTTCACTGAAAACTGAAGCCTGTGAAAATGTTGAAACTGGCCTACAACTATGCAGAAGGTTGAAAGCATTTAGATGTGGATTTTGGATCAGCCATTAGAGCTACAGGTCCTAAGTGCAGGACCCAAATCCAGATCTGGTCCCAAGGACACACAGATAAAATGCTTGAGTTGGAAGAGCTTTTACGGAAGGGGGGGGGGGGGGGGGGGTTTGTTAAAAATCAGGCTGCAGTGACTCTGGGTTAATTAAACTGATACGTTCTGTACTTCTGGAACAGTGTCATTAGCTGTATTTAACATTGCAATTTTACTATATTCAGGACATGTCCCACAAAATACCTCTGAAAGTGTCATAATATAATGGTGCTTAATTACTTACCCATTTTTAGCTGAAAGTACTTTTATCATATAATACCACCCAGTCTTCAAAAATACCATATACTGGCTTCCATTTTAATTATGACAGTTCTGGATTTTGTTTAGGCCACTGATGAGAAAGTCATGAAAGTATGGGATCGGCTGCCATGGAAACAGGGAAGACAGAAGAGCACCAGCAGCATTTTGCAGGGGCTAGGACTAAAAAAGACATTCTGCAAAGAGAAAGTAAAATGGCATTTACATTACAGTAGATGGCTTCCATGCATTCCTGCCATACCGAGGCAACACATTCCTGGCATTGATTGCAACAAGCCTCCACATGTTCCCATGATATAGAGCAGAGCAGGAATTGTCAGAAGGATTGGAAAAGAATATTTAGGAAAAAGGAGGTGCAGCCATGTTGAAGTTGAAAACAAGAGTAGAAAGTAAAGGGAAAAAAGTGAGAGGAAATGTGAAGCAGCAGAAGACCTATAGATGTTAAAGAGAGGCAAAAGGACTTTATGGAGAGAAAAAAAAAATACAAAGGAAGGAATGATACTAGAAACAGAAGAAACTGAAGTTTGTTCAATAGGAATATAAAGAGGATAGAAGACTGAGAAGTAACCATCTTCAATACATAAACAGCTGCTCTAGAAAGCTGCTTTCCGTGCCCACAGGGATTAAGAGAAAAACAGATGGGCTTAAACTGCATGAAAATTGAGATCTGTGCTAGGCATGAAGAAAAATTTTCTAATTGTAAGGATAACATATTTGAATTAGATTAGTAGGGAAAATGTAGGATTTCAGGGTGATGTGTTTCTATTCCGGACAGTATCACAAATTGAAAGATTGACAGTTAACCCTTAGGAATCATTTTCTCTGATTCCTGACATTTCTGATGGAATCTGCAGAGGTGTGATGGGAGGGCAGCTAGAGGACTGGAGAGTGAGCCTTTCTTTACATAAACACAGGCAGGAGGAAGAAAAAGGAGGGTGTACTGCAAAAATAAGGTAGGAGGATGCTAGGACAAGACAGATGGTAGGAAGAAGAAAACCTGAAGAGTAGAGAGTCAAGAAGAATGTGAGGATTTGACACATGAGAGGAGGGGATAATTGACCAAAAAAGCAAATGCTAAACTGAAAAGGGTGTTCAGTACGGGAAGAAGAACAAGCAAGAAGTGGGCTGGGAAGCTTCAGGAAGACCTGCAAGAACATCACACAAAGCACAGCAGAGGAGCCCAAAGAAGATTCAAGCAGAGAAGCTATACCAAAGCAGCACCAGGTTTTCCACAACGGCACAGGTTGTGGAAAGGCACCCCCTTCATTTTCTCAGATGAAGATATCCAATGGAGTTTCACACAATTTTTAAACTGTGGAAGCAATCAAAGGTTTCAGGAGGTCTCCTTTTTATTAAATATTCATGACAACTTTTTCCTGAACCATTTTCCTCTTTCCAAAATCTGCAGAAAATAGTGGCTTGCTGTCACAGCAGGCTGACTTGGGTTCCACAAAAGGAAGTCAATAATGCAGACATAGTTGCAATATTTTTTATTAACTCTGCATAAATCCACTCTAAGAAAAACATTTTATTACAACGGGATTTTCCCAATATTAATAAAGATGGGATAAAACGCACAAGGAAGAAATAAACAAACATATAATCATGCAAGCTCCCCATCTGAAAGAACATTAGCACAAAGTTACAGGTTTGCTTTTCTGTGAGTATCTCCTCAGACGACAAAAATGCTGTTGGTATTTACACTGATTCGCTGCTGTACCAAATGTTGCATACGCTCTATAGACTGTTGTTGTGAGTCACACACAAAAAAAAAATTATGTAACATTTGGAAATACATTCAGTCATCTGCTTGCTACAGAAATATTGCTAACAGATTCTTCGCTCTTTTATCTCTAGTCTTTATCGTCCTTGTTAAGTGTTATTTTCATGCAACTTCCTCAGGGGGAGATGACTCATAGCCAGAGTAAGCTGTGATGCTCTGTTGGCACCAATGGCCATATGTGCCAGTAATCCAGTATCATGGTCCCCTTATCCTTGACAAAGCCATCTATTTCATGGGTCAGTCATAAATATCATCCTCCTTCCAAATGAATGTCAATTGTCCAAAGCATTAGCATTCCCTTCCTGACCTTTCAGCCTGTCTCCTGTTTGACCAGGCTAGTTGAAAAGCTTTTTCCTAAAGATGAACAAATCCAGGAAGAAAGACAACTTCTAGCTAAGGTCTCCAAGTTCTCCTTCCAATAAACCAGATTTCTCTCATCGCCTCTGACTTTACCTAAGTGCTAGGTTATGCTAGGTCCCAAGAGGCTATGTGGACACTCACACACCTTTGAAGATTTGGTGCTTCATCCAAGCCCCACTTACAAAGGCATTGCCTTATTTTGGTCGGATGATTAGAGCTATCCAAGTGATGTCTGGAAGGCACTGCTTGCAGTTCCACATCCCAGCTGACTGCACACACACACTGCAGGATGCAGCATTTGTGCTGCCTGCTCAGAAGCAAAAGCCTCTAACTTGGTGAGTTAGCTAAATAATTTCATGTACCAGCATCTTTACTTCCCATATATATTTTGATTGGCCAGCATCATTACTTCCCATATATGTCTTGATTTTGTCAGACCAGACAAAATCATTTACTACTCTCCATGGAATTGGGTGGTTTGTTACTATTGCTATTACTATTGCTATTACTGTTACTATTATTATATATTACACGCACAAATCCAGTATCCTTTCCTCTCAGACAGGCAGAAACAGTGATTTTACTATTTCCTGCCATTAGCTTTGGACATTTCTCTCAATCAAACAACTTGAGTGCAGCAAAGGTGTTTCAGAGCACCAGCATGGACTTATGGGCTTCATCCTTTACCCAGGGGACAGAGTACTTCTATAGCTGCTAGCTAGCTAAGTATGTCAGCTGTGTAGATCATACATCCATCTGTAAAGTCTATCATTAAGTGCTGATGGCCACTTCTACAAACATTTGTTTATTCTAGGCATCAGAATATTTTTAATCGTTAAGATTGAGAGTCTGGAGTGACTGACACAAATAATAAAAGGGTGGCCTCGTCTGCCAGGGATACAGACTGGTTCAGATATGTTTATTGCTATCTTATAAAGAAAAAAGGAAAAGAAATAAATATAAAATAAAATAAAATAAAATAAAATAAAATAAAATAAAATAAAATAAAATAAAATAAAATAAAATAAAATAAAATAAAATAAAATAAAATAAAATAAAATAAAATAAAATAAAAAGAAGAGAGAGAGAGAAGCACTTTCAATTCACCTTATGGCTACTTGCTAATTGTCTGACATTTCAAAACCCTTAGTTCACCCATCTCGCATTCTTCTCACTGAAATGAAAGCAAGTGAAAAGACTGAATAAAAAGTATTTCCAGGCATAGAAAGAAGCATTATTTGAGTTTATTTTTGGTGGAAATAACCAGAGCTTCTAGGTTACAGCCATGAATCAGAGAACTTCAAAGATCATTTGCACACAGTCACATTATGTCTGCTGTAGCTGAGCTTGCATCTGAAAGACTGGCTAGGCAGGCTCTGCACACATATCCCACTGAAAGCCATCAAATGCCCTCTGTATGGCTGACAAGGCTCCTTTCAGTGCAGAATTGCAGTGAAATTACAGCTGCCAGGCAACTGTACGTAGCAGCTTAGGGTGCAAACCTAGTGATGGGAGCTATAGATGGAGATGCTGGCATGGGGGCTGGTGGAGCAGCACCCTCATCTCAACTACCCCCTGACACCTAAAAGCCATGGGCAGAGGCACTGCATCCCCAGGGAGGGCACTGATGAATAGTGGGGCATACAGCAGACACTCACAGCTGCGTGGGCTCTCCTGCCCCTATAAGCCAGGTGACTGCAGCATGCCATTAATACTTCAGGCATTAGATAAGAAGCCAGTTGCTGTGTCTTGGTACCTATAGAGTATTTTCAGTATTCCAACTATGCATCCCTCAAAGCCCTGTTGAAATACTGTGAAATACTAATGACGGAGTAAAATAAATATCAAAGATAATACAAAAAGTTGCTGCTTACAAGACAAAACCAGAAGCAAGATGCACTTCCGTCCTTACAGTTTGCACACGTGACTTGGGAACAAGGCTGGCAGCCAAAATCTGCCTGATTGTGCCTATCAAGTAACCCTGCATTAGGAGGGAATGTCCCGAGGAGCTGGCTGGCCACTGACATTTGGAAAATGAATGAATTGTGCTTGCCAGGTGCTGGAGAACAACATTTGGCATGAAGTAGCTGGCATGACATGCGTGTGCAGGCTGTTATTATTTCCTATTCTTCTAGACCGTCTCATTGTATCAGGGGACTAAACACAAGCCTGTTTCAGAGCACATGAAATATGCTGGGGGGATATTTACAGATGTTTTTACAGTATATTCATTTTATTAACATAGAGTAGAATTACATGTGGAGTATTATTCCAAAAAATACAGCACTGGAGACCTGAAATACATCTGGAATACATGCTGTGGCAACGCTGAGAAAAATTAAGGTAAGAAAATCTGAAGAGCAGCTTTCTGTTGTCCTTAGTGGCTGTATGACTGCGTCTTCCCGGATTTCTCTTGCTGTCCGGACCCTACAAAACAAACATTAATAACTTTCCATAACAGTAAGCCTTGAAACTGTTTGATATAACTGTCCAAAAAATATGACACAAATAAATGAATTTTGCAGTCCTGAGTTCTCCCGGTGTTTTAGAGATCTGCTTAAAGTAGGAATGGTGTAACCTCTCTTCCCACCCCTAACAGTTTCCTTTTGTTTTTTAAAATGCCACCCCAACATTTGTAACCTTAATACCCACCACAGCAGAACTAATCAAAGTCAAACATAAGATCAGATGTAATACAGCAGGCTGACACACTTCACTCTAGAATGAATCACATTACCTTTAACTCCTTCACAATCCACATCTTTTAAAGAAGACACCGTCTCTTTTCCGAAGAAGAGTTTTTGTTCCTGGAAGCCACAGGTGCCGTTCATGGCACATCCACATCAGAAACCCATTCCTACACTTACCTTTGTTGTATTACTTCAATTATATAAGATAGAAAGTTAACATTGTAATTCATTGATAATGATGATTAACCAAAACTATTTATAAAATGTAAAAGATGCAATTGCAGTCAATCAGAATTATTAGGATAGCTGGATCAGAGTTCTTACAAGCTAGTTGGCTTTCTACAAGGAAAAAATATTTGATTCTGAAATGAATGTTGACTGGCAGCTCTGGATGAATGGATCACAACTCTGGATGAATGGTTTTCAAGTAGAAAACCAGAAACAAAAGCTACCCATTTCCTCCTATCATGTTAAGTTCTACCTTTCTCACCTGAGTGTCCTGAGTTTTTCCATATTTTTCAGAGATTCACATAATTTGGCTTTGTGGTCTTTAAAATAAAGGTGAATCAAAAATGCAAAGGGCAACATTTTATTGCTGAATAGGTTCCTCTCTATACTAATTTTCCTTTTAACTACTGAGAGACCAACTTAGGACATAGGTGCAAAAAGCACTGTACTGGCACAGCTCCAAAGAGAAGCAGCAGAGGGGTTAGATAGTAAACATTCACACCATTCATTCTGGAGGACTTCAAAGGGCTAAATTTTCATCCTGCTCGTTAGTGATTTGAAAGTTACAAATGATAGTCTTAACCTTAGCCTTTCCTTCATCTCCCTCTTGGCCACCAATAAATCTCTGGTATTTACTGAAATGTGCAGCTTGTTTAAGGACACGAAGATGCTAGACATTGTTTCTCCTTGACCTCACAGAGACTATTCTTGTCAGGATCAGATGACTTCAAAATGAATGCCCATCTACTTGAAAAGTTCATGTAGATCAAAACATTAGATGACTTAGATTCTTCTACTGACAAATATACATATTTTACCAGAAAGAGTTGGAAATATAAGCTTTTATAACATGCAAACAAAAACAGAGTATGACAAGGGCGTAAATAATTACTTGGAGTCTAATAAAAAGCTAGATTATTATTTATTAAATTAATTCAATTGCATTAAGGGTGTAATTAGCATCTGCTTAATCATAGTGTTACCGCAATGAATGAATAAACAAATATTCATCCAAATGCAGGAGTACTCCCTTTGCGGAGGAAGGGACGTATTGGTGGGGACACATATCTGCACATCTGTCCAACTATTTTCAGCTTGTTTGCTTAAAGACTATATCACGATCAAGATAAAAAATGAAGTGAAATGAAAGCTCTCAAATTTTGGTATTTCATTACCTTTGGATCTGTGCCTAAGTACTGTTGTCCCTATTACGTCTGCTCCTACACATTCAGCAGAATTCAGGTCGGGCTTTGCAGAAGCCATGACTCTGGACAGAGCCCATGGTAAATGTTGGGATGCTCACCTTTGAGGCAGAAACCAAGGCCTTTCTACTAACAAGGTTAAGATAACATCTGCAAAAGGACTTATATTTCACTGAAAGGAGAGTGATGTGAGCTTTTACATGTTTGTGTAATTTATATATAATACTGATGAGATCTCAATTCTTGGTAGGCATTTTTGCATATTTTACACCTTTTCATAATAACAGGCTCTGTGCCAAATTGGGGTAGTGTCCTGGTTTCAGTTAGAACAGAGTTAATTTTCTTCCTAGTAGCTGGTAGAATGCTATGTTTTGGCTTAGGATGAGAAGAGTGCTGATAACACCCTGATGTTTTAATTGTTGCAGAGCAGTACTTATACTAAGCCAAGGACATCTCAGCTTCTTGCTCTGTCCTGCCAACAGGCAGGCTGGGGGTGCAGTAAGAGCTGGGAGGGGACAGACCCAGGACAGGTGACCCCAACTAGCCAAAGGGGTATTCCATACCATCTGACGTCATGCTAAACAATATATAGGGGTGGTTAGCTGGGGGAGGGGCGCCAGACTGCTCGGGGTTAGGCTCAGCATCGGTCAGCGGGTGGTGAGCAATTGCACTGTGCATCACTTGTTTATACACATTATTATTAGTAGTACTATTATCATCATTGTATTATTATTATTATTATTATTATTATTATTATTATTATTATTATTATTATTATTATTATTATTATTATTATTATTTTCCTGTCTTATTAAACTGTCTTTATCTCAGCTCACGGGCTTCACTTTCCATTTCTCTCCCCTGTCACAGAGAGGGAGGGGGGAGGGTGAGTGAACGGCTGCGTGGTGTTTAGCTGCCGGCCGGGTTAAACCACGACAGGTAGTCAAACATGAAAGCTCACAGCAGTATCCTGATTTTTCAACATTATGCCAGCTGCTGCTTCTACCTGTGTCCTTCATCACTCTGTATTTTAAAAGAAGTACCAAAGCACCTATGGAAATGGCCTTACCTCTGGAACCTCATGTACCCCCTCCATTCAAAATCAGTCCCTTGCACCACAAGATATAGATGAGTAATACAACAAAATGGGCATATTCACCATTAAACCTTAAATAAAATAAATACAAAAGCAAGCAGCAGTTGATATCAAAGGGACCTGTACCAGAGGTTTCAAACAAAATCCAAAAGAAAAAAAGTTAAAATTTCTATCTTATTATTTTTTAAAAATACATACACCCAACAGCAGAAAAGCAATGATATCTCTTTTCTGCTAAGTTACCTGTGAATATTCTCATTAATCACAGCCCTACTGTAGTATGACCTTGGGTGACTCAAGTCCCGTATCTTCCCTACCTATTTTTCTGTGTGCCAGAGATCTTGGGCTAAAATCTGCAGGGACCCCTGTATCACAGTGTGATGAGCATCCCAGGCATTTGCCCATCCACATGTAATGAATGGCTTCAGGCCCCAACCCAAAGGAGTGGAGTTACCTAACATCTCAGGTAGTTTATTTTATGCGCATCAGAGATTTCCCTGATTGATATGCAGAATGTAAAGGCAATAGATCTCAGTCCTCAATTACTGCCTTGCAATGGCAGAATTCCCTTCACATGCACAATCACCACAGATGGAATAAAAAATGCTCAAGAATTGCAACGAACCAAAGAGACTAGAATAACAAATCCAGTTATGCCTGTATGTTTTTTTGTTTGTTTGTTTGTTTGTTTGTTTGATATTTCTCAGGCTTAAATCAATTGGTGGATTTGGGTCTTACTTATAAGCCACTGTATAAATCTAGATGCTCTCTATTGCTGGTTTTGTTTGAAACTGCTTGTCAGTGTCCTAGACTCTGCTTGCGCTTACATTTAATGAAGGGTAAATGAGTGGAATAAATCACTTATTTTAGTATTTTTAATAGCTGTGTAACATTTCTGTCTTACTCTTCTGCTTGTTATGTGAAATTATTTAATTTCTTACAGTTCATTAATATTACCTTCCATGCTTCTAAGTTTTTTCATCTACCCATCTTTCCTGTTCAAACATTGTCCTTTTTTACCTAGTAACATCACTACTGACCAGGTTGTATAAAACACTGGCATTTTCAAGAGTATTGTCATCACATTACCGTCACAAAACATCATTCTCTTTTGCAACCAGTTACACCTCCCAGAGATTTGGTTTGCTCTAATGTCACACTCTGCACTAGCTTTCATTTGTTTCTCAGCAGAAACATGCTCTTCATGGATGCTGCTCACTGCACAGCTTATCTCCCTGTGTCCCCAAAGCTTCCTGCAGTTACCCCATTCTGAGTTTACTGCATCCACTGACTCCCAACTTTCACCTTTTTAGCTATGAATTTCCAGAATGGAGTCTCAAACAAATCTGAGCCACAGAATGATAGGGCTCTGTCTTCAGACCTTTGCGGGACTGGAGTCCTGTTATGTGTCTTAGTCTTGGTCTAGAAGAATAAGAATCACAGGAAATTGTGTGAAAATAATATGTGACAAATATAAAATAAATAATGTTAAGTTGCACTTACCCTTATCCTTGTATACATGAAGCATGGTGGGTTTTTGTTTGTTTGTTTGCTTGTTTGTTTGTTTGTTTTGAGGGGGAAAAAAGGACATGTTAAGTGTCTTATGGAAGCCAAGTGTTGGGTCTGCCTGGTCACCATCTTCATCAAGCCACATAAGTCTGGCAGCATATCTGCACATCTCCCTGCATCTCCCACTGTCAGGAACACTCTCTGCTTGCAGCTTAGGTACTTGGCACTTCCTTAACACTTTAAATCACTTTGTGAGTCCTGCTGCCTCCCCTGTAGCTGAGCTGAGAGGCTGAAAGCTGTTTATGGGCTGCCTGCCCTTCCTGCCCTGGAGCCATGCTCCCTCCAGCTGCCTACAAGGATACAGGGGGTATAGTGCCCTCACCTACCACTGCCAAAAAGACCTCTGCCAACTTATATTAGTGGCCTTATAATACATATATTTGCATGTATTGTGTCTGTGAAGCTGCAATAACCTGAAGTAAATGGAATTTGTACCCAGCGCACATTAGCAGAACAAGACCACCTGTGCAATGAGACCCATCAAATAAAGGGTTTCCTAACCTCACTGAGAGAAGCAGGCATGATGGGCAGATTTGGCCAGTAACCCCACAAACCAGCTTAGATCAGCAGGTGTGAAAGCAACACTCCTGCCTAGAAGGCCCTTCACCACCCCAGCTACTCATCCCTGTCTCTATCCTACAAGGGGTCCTCCTTCCATGCCACCCATGGCAGTGGGGTGGGACTCCAGACACCACTCTTTCTGTGCTTCAGCCTTTAAATTGAGACTTCATGCCAAGATACCCTCAAGCTGAGACAAGCTAAAGCTAATAAAAACAAAATTCAGGCACTTCACTTTGCTTAGACATAGGATATCCTGGGCAATGTCCCCCACCTGAAGAACAGGAGGGTACCGGGCAAGTCAAATCTGCAGTTACTTTCACAGACAGCAGGTCTCTTCACATGCTCATGTTTCTGAGAGCTACAAATTTCTTTCATGTAGCCAGCACTCATCTATTTTCCATAGTATTTTGAAACTCTGCTTGGCATCAAAATTCTTACTATTTATAGTTTTACGTGCAACATAATATTTATTTCAACCACCAATAAGGATACATATTGTAAATGTCAGCAGATTATTTGCTAACGCAAATTAATTAGTTACGTAAATGATTCTCTTTTTAGGGTTGAGAGACTGTTAATACTTGTTAGATTACTTGAGCATTATTATTCTTTGAAGTTCTTCAACATCTTTGGGTATTTAGTTCAGGACTGTGCAACTTTAAAGCAACCAGTACAACTAATAACCCAGAGCTCAGGCATAACGAGAATTATTTTGTTTAACTCAGGCATTAACTGTACTTTGGCTCAAATGAACATGTCAGTTGTGCTAAATTACAATGAAATTCCTGTTAAAGCATGAAAGATGTGAACACATGAAGAATTTATTTTGATCAAAGTTAATACAGAGACTGCTGTATTAATAATGATACGAGAACTAAAATAAAGTATCACCAGCTCTTTCTGATCATCTAAACAGCAGTAAATTTTTACTTTTGTGCCCTAAAATAATTTTTAAAAACAGAAGAATGAATACTGGTAGACAGACATTCACATGGGTTTGTATTTTAACTCCTTTTGAAGTTTTGGAGTGTAGTCACCTAGATTTTATTTGCACAAAATGAATACATATGCAAACAAATGTTAGCATATAAAATGCATGATTGTTGATACAAAAAGGTACAGTTCTGTATGAAATATGACAGTCTATGTGCTCACAGCTAGCACCATGATATATATATATCCATATATATCATATATATATCATATATATCATACCATATCATGTATATATCTCATAGGTATATATCGATAAATGTATATCAACAATAATTAAAGCACAGGAAAAAAAGCCCAGATGCTTGCTAAGCAGGAAACATGGACATACAGCATGGATTTTCAGGTGCAGAGTGTGTTTTATTTTTTTATTTATTTATTTCTATGGCAATAGGGAGACTATACTGGCAAAGTTATTTTTGGGGGCCCTGTTAAGCAGCCAGACTTACTGAGAGGTGGTAGTATAGACAAGTTCTCTGGGATGGGAATGGCTAGGGTTGACATAATACTTTTATTTTCTACAGCTTATACTTCACTTGCAGAGCTTACAATTAAATAATATTTACTCCTATGTTGCCATTATTTTGAGTCTATTTGGAAATAGATTTTTTTTTCCAGTGTAATTTTGATTTATTTCTGTACAGTTGAGAAACAAGTATTTGTGTTTTTGTTAGCAGACTTTGTAAGTCCATCTTAGTTTCAGAAAACCCCTCAAGAGCAAGAAGGAGGGGAAGCTGACAGGAAATTGTTCCAAAATCCTCACTACTGCAAAGAAAGGCCAACCTACAAAAAACACATCTGAAGGAGCTCTCCCCAGTGGGGATGGTTGGGTCAGGTCTAACAATCAGCCCAGAAGAGCATGCAAACAGGAAAACAGGGAAACAGATGGAACTGTGAGACAGGGAGAGGGAAGAGTATGAAGCTGGTGCGCTAAGCAAGCTGGCATCATTTTTTCCAAACCCAAGAAGCTCTTCTGCCGGAAGGATTACAGACTGTGGTAACCATCTGAGCTCTTTGCTGTCCTGAAAACTCTGCACTTAAGGGTCTCATTGAGGGTTCTGGAAGGCATTTTTCTAAGAAGGCATTACTTCTTAGAAAGAACAGAGCCAGTAGGACATTTTTGCCATAACATTTTTCTGTCCAGAAAAAAATATTTGGTATAACCAAAATACCCTGTAGGAGCTCCTACCTGGGAGCAAACACATTGCTGGCAGCTCCCCTGTCTGTGGCTTCCTTAGTGCTCCAAAGTGTATAGTACAGTGAGTATCCACCACAAGATTAGATGCAGGTCCTATTTAGAGAAATTTCACACAGATTTTCCCCTTTCCCTCACAAACCATGGGTTTAGTCTTCACTCCATTCAGACTGTATCTGTGTTATTGTTTGTTGTTGTTTTCTCCTAGACCTCAACATTTTGCTCTGAAGTTAAATTCAGTTTAACAAAAGCTCTGTGGAGCACTCCAGCTAATCTGGAAGTCCAGCCTTCCAGACTTCCCCAGTCTTTGGTTTGGACACAAGTAGATCAATTAAATTGATCACTTCATTGTGGTGGGAACATGAAAAATACCTTCCACCTTAGGCCCTACAGGATGACAAGGCATCCATAGCAGTGTTTTATGTTCACTGCTTGTGTGTTCTGACAATACTTATTCAGAGTTGTCTTTGGTTGGAGTTACATTATCATTGACACTGCCACGGTAAGAAGGGAGGAAGGGAGGGAGGAAAGCAAGAAAGGAGGAAGGAAGCAAGCAAGAAAGAAAGAAAAGAAAGAGAAAGAAAAATAGAGGGGGACTGGTACTGTCTGATTGCATTCTGGTTCACACATTCAGCAAAATAGTTGTCTAGTACTGGGAATAATTAGTAAATTTAAATCACTATTACAATTTTCTTTACTTTATTGATACTGCTTATTAGCTTCAAGCCATCCTGAACGTCTGGCACACCATAGT
This sequence comes from Aythya fuligula, assembly GCF_009819795.1. Classification (NCBI taxonomy): domain Eukaryota; kingdom Metazoa; phylum Chordata; class Aves; order Anseriformes; family Anatidae; genus Aythya; species Aythya fuligula. Next base: position 126,867,613 of record NC_045560.1, on the reverse strand, counting down.
GTTGTTCAGGAAAACAAGCAGAACACAGGCAGTTCTGTTAAACCAGATTTTCATCTTAAAGCTACTAAAGACTCCAGAGAAGTTGCATCCCCGTTACTGAGGTGAGAAATTGGATCATGAGCTGATCCATCTGATATGGTTGACTTGATTGGTCATGGTCTCTTCTTCTCATAGCAAGTCTTCAGCTAGCTGAGAAAAGAATCCTACTAGATCTGAAGAGTCCTGCTTGCAAAGTAACAATAAAAGCTGTCAAGCCTGTACACATGCTGTAAATAATTAGACTAAGTTTATGATTCAAAAAAGGGCAAAGTTTAAAAACCAAATTATATATTCTACATTTTTTATTTTTAAATACACCTAAACATCTTTGAGTAGTCCTGCTAGTGTCTACAGAAGTGATTGAAGTACAGTCTATTTTCTGGTGTCTCTGGGTTTCATGTTTCCAACATATCAGATTAATTTAAAATGAGATATACATAAACTATCTCATCTAAGTATTCAGTAGGAAAGAACTGCATAACTCAGTTCATACAGCTAACAGAAGAGAGAACAGAGAACAGGGACCAGTCAATTTTAAAAATATTTAGCAAGTTATGCCATGAAAGCAAAAATTGCAAAGAATCACCCTGTAGAAGCTACAGAAATTTTCAGTCTTTAAAACTTATCAAATCTTCCCTTAGGATTGACTTTATTGTCAGTAATGTACATCCTAATACCAAAGAAATGTAAATGGCCTTATCATTTTTACAGTGGTCATCTCATCAAATGTATATCCACATCTAAAATAACATCTCTATTTGATCTCCTCCTAAATGAGACCACTAGCGAACCTGAACCTAATTTACAGTCCCAGCTTAAAAATAAAATCTCTTTATACAATAATTGTTATATGTATGGATGGATAGTAAATACAAATAATGCTATGTGAATAAAGTAGTAAATTTTAATTCTGTCTATAGAAATGAACAAGTCCTAGATAAACTCTTCCTGAAGATAATCCAGGAAGATGAGAATCCAGGCTCATCCACGGCAGATGGTAATATTTTGAAGAACTATGAGTTTTGTATATTGAACTCTTGTGCAAATCAATCTAGAGCTGAAGGTAATTAGACCTCCAGCCAACACAGGTGTTTTTACACCCAGCTCCCACTTACAAAAATGGAGATTTTGCCAGAAATCCAGGACAGGTTCAGCTGAAAGCTACCTTTTTGTTAGCTAATCTTATCCTCAGGGTGCCTCACAGAAAACCGGTTTGCAAAGAATCTCAAGGTGTGAGCTCAGGAGGTCCCTCCCCCTTTCTAGTAGCTACAGCTGTGCTGTACCAGTAGCACCTACACTGCTTCCAGTGGCATCTGCTCAGCCTGGTTGCCAAACTCCCCAGGGACATAAATTCCCCCACCTCATTAGGCAGCCTACTCAGAAAGCCCTCTGTGGGAAAAAAAAAAAAAAAAAAAAAAAAAAAAAAAGTGGGGTTTAATGTCTAAATGCAGGAATGTTCACACAGTTCTGATCAGATTACTTCAAATTCACTGGAGTGAACAGTCAAAGTTTCAGAAAATTAATGGCTAGTACAATGGAAGATGGTTTAGATACATTCTTATAAACAGGCCTATGCTAAAGAAGAGTAAAAAATAAAGACTAAAAAAGAAAAAAATCTTGTCTTGGGATGATGCTTTTCCAGCAGGTAGCATGGTAATGTAAAATGGTTGTTCTCAGCAAAAGGTCACATGTATTCTTTCTTCTGTACATTGTGAGAGAATCCCAATTAATAAATTTGGCAAAATATTGATCCAGATTTATACTTGGATTTGTCTTTTGAGAAATCTGCTTTCTCATAAGGAGTTCAACTTCTCAAAATTTTCTTTTTACACATTCCTAGAGTTATTCTACACAATGCAAAAGTGAAACAATTAAATATTTTAGATCTGTATGTCTTATCTTAAATGAAAATACTGTGTAGGAAAAAAGGGGAAAAGATGCTGAAGATACAAAGTCTCAATCAATCCTGGCTGAAACCTGACAATTGTCATCAATGCAGATCTCATGACGCTGCTCCCAAAATGGAGAGTAAACATTTTTCTGTATGTAACATCAGTGTTATTCGCACAGAAGTTTCGACTTAATATGGTATTCTTTACTTTCTGACAGAAACTGTTATGTAGGATGCTGTGAGCTTTCAAGCTGTTGATTCATTTTTCTCTGGACGTGGGTGTATTTAAGTGATAGGCGTAAGGGATAGACAGATAAAGACAGAAATCGGCTAAACCGGTCTCGTAACTAGGCAGTGCTGGAGTTGTTTTGTATACCCACATCACAGACACACTCTTCCCACAAAGTGCAGCAGGCTGTTGCTCTTTCACACTGACCTACCTGAAAATGTGGTGTCCTTACTCAGCAACACCCCTCAGGGCACACACAGGTCAGTGCAGAGCCACACAGAATCAACATCTCGACACTGCAAAATCTGATGCTTTCACAATCGAAACAGCATCAGATAAATGAATTTAACACCAGCAGCACTAACTGGAACCAGAAAAGTCACCTCTTTGATGAGTATTTATTGGCCATTTTTCTAGTCCTGTCTTTGGTAGTATGATTTTGTTTGTAAGATACAGTACATTCTCTGAATAAAGTGGTCCATCAAAGACATGCATTTCTAATCTTCTTTGCAAGTGCTCTGTTTTAAAATAGAAATTTACCTCTATTTACATCTCGAATAGAAACCTCTACCACAATCACTCCTACTAGGCAAGCATCCTAGAGAAGGCACAGATGCACCTCAGGAACGTGAGCATGAGCACAACCAGTAAACTCATTTTTACCACCACCCCTTCCATAGTCACGTTGGAAGCCACAATGCTGAATCAAATTAACAGCCTGAGCAGGCAGCATATAAAGCTTTCCCTGCTTTGTAGCACTGTGCTCAGTCTTACAGAGCCACTGCAGTGCTCTGTGGCTTGACCATTGGCTGGTATGTGGGGTCTGGCAGGGTCATATCATGGCTTTTAATAACACTCTTCAAGTAACCCAAATACAGTGTCCACTGAACAAAAAAGAATAGAGAGTGAATGTTGTTAGGAAAAGTAAATCAACGTCTCATTGATTTCTAGCTTCAGACTTCCAGCTTTCTACACAAGTCTTAACATCGTTGGCTTTCTGGAAACTGATAGGAACAATTCAACAGAAATGGGAGATTTTTCTCAAGCAAATTCCCAGAGGCAAAATCTCCAGGTAACAATACAATGTGTTCATCTTCGAATCCCCAACACTAGAGAAGAGTGGAACTAGCTTATGGTTTAGGCTCAGGTAAATGGAGAAAAAATTATGGGGGAAAGCAGCTCTTTCCTCCTTTAGCAATAGCAAGGTCTGCTCAGCAGTCCATGGCACCACAACCCAAGCATTCATGGCCCAGTGTTCCTTCAGTAGACACACACATGAAGAAGGATGACTCTGTATCAGGCTGCTCATTCTAGGTATTTGGGACCCTGCACCTCAGCTGGCAGAGGTGTACAGAGGTGTGGCAGAAGTAGAGCTGCCAAACCTCACAGGCACAGCCCTGAGAGTAAGGCTTTGGGCTCTGTCCTTTTTGCATTGCCATCCAGCTGTCAGCTCTCATTTTCCTAATACAAATCTTGGGATATTTCATATTCACAGCTATTTCATTCATATCTGCTAGGGCTAGACAATGAGAATTGAGCTCCTGAAGCCGCTTAATTGCATTAAAAATAAAATAAAATAAAATAAAATAAAATAAAATAAAATAAAATAAAATAAAATAAAATAAAATAAAATAAAATAAAATAAAATAAAATAAAATAAAATAAAATAAAATAAACTGTCTCTTGTGTTTACTAAGAAAAGATGGAAAACGTGGCATTTTCAAGCTCAAGAAAATCCAGGAAGCAAGAAAATCCAGGGTTTTAGTAAATTTTGAAATGTCATGTTTTTAATGTTCTGATTCATGCATTTTGAATGTCTTGGGATGGCAATTCTGTAATGTAAATACAGACTTTTAGCTCTCAGGCTGTACATCTGAAGGAAAACCAATTTAATCAGCTGAAAAGAACACTTAATAAGTTTCTAAAAAAAAAAAAAAAAAGTGGAAACAGTGTCTCAGTTCATATTTTGCTTTTAAACAAGTGCAAGTCTGGCATAAACAATGAGGAGTACATCCTGAATTCAGCTTTCACTTCTTAAAGCATTGTGTTCTTGTCTCAGAGCTTCCTACCAATAATTAAAATGCCAAATATTGTATTCATTTCTTAATCCCACTGTCTTATTGTTTTTAAGGCTGAGGCTGAACTCCCACAGATGTCAGTAAACCCAGCACAAAACAAAGCAGTTTCACAACTGAACTCAGTGTTTTAAAAAAACTTTATTTTTTTCCATTTTTCTTTTTCACTTTTCTTTCTTTTACATTTTTCTTTTTTTTTTTTTCCCCCTTTTTTTCTTTTTCTTCTCCTCTTCCTTTTTCTTTTAGAGGACAGCAATTTTTCATGAGAAAGATTTTAATTTACTTCTAATACCAAAACCCCCTACCTCTTTATTCCAAAAATAAACTTTTTTTTTTTTCTGTATGACCATTTTCCAAAATATATAAAATAAAAATAAAAATAAATCTTCAAGTTTCAAACTCAATATGTTAACAAGATCAGATTTCTAGTAACATTTCAAAGGCTAAAGTCAGTAAAGTTTTGCTTTGGTCTTCTTATTTCAGAACTCCTGAGCTTAAGAATACAGAAATAATGTGAATTTTCTTTGTATCTTTGACTTCACAAAACAGAGTTCTGTAGCATAATAATAATATATATATTATTATATATAATAAATATAATAAATATAATGATAATAAAGAAAGACAACCTGTCTCCTAATAGCGCATCCAAGATTCCTGATAATGTGTGTGCTCCTTGCATCACTGCTAAGCTCTGAGCTGGTACTTTGCAAGACCACAGCAGTTCCCCAAAAATTTGCTAGTACTTGTGCAAATTTGATACAAGGACAATGCATATTTTGTCCTCATCAGCACTGAATTTCATCTGCTTTTTATTATTATTATTATTATTCATTATTGTGAGATCTTGCTCTAATCCATCTAATTCATAATCAATTTTTAAAGAATATTCTGGAAAATTTTGTAACATTAACAAATATTACCACTGCTATTCTCTCCATTTCTTCATAAATTTAAGAATATATTGAGGTCGTAGTGATGTCCTACCAGTGAGCTCCCATCACTGTGTAAAATGATTGTTTACATAATCACTATATCCCAAACTTAAAATGTTGTTTTGTAGGTGATTTTTCATTTGTTAGTTAATTTGTTTTACCAAAGAGAGGGTCAGAAGTTAGTTGGTAGCAAAATAGTTCTGAAATGTTGAAGAATATAAAATTAGGAAGCAGATTTTGGGTTTGCGGTATGTTTCAACAGTTTTACAGTTTTGCTGTTAACAAAAAAAAAAAAAAAAAAAAAAAAAAAAAAAAAAAAGCCACTTGTTTGCTCTGTCTCATTTACATTTGAAAACTTGCAAATGCCACTGTTTAGATAGCATCACCAGAATACAAAATACAGAGTACATGGAGGGACAAGAGATAGGTCTCCTTGTCTGTATGGCAAGATTTAAAGAGAAAACTGTTGGGATTTCCCTTACCATGGTGTTCACAGCACTGACAAGGCTGAGAACTCACTTCAGAAATGGATTTTTTAACTTGCTGTTCACCAACACTTCGGGGCTGGGAAATTTCAAAGTGATCCAAAACTCAGAATAAAATAAAATAGTATAATATTGGGGTTCCTTGTGCAACATAAAGCAGGAGACAAGCAGAAGGGCTAGGATTTCCATTCACCCTTAGAAACAGCTAGCTGTAGATAGTAGATAAGTTTGAGTAGATAAGGAACAAAGGTAAACCTGTAGCTTGGGAGAAAAGTACTATTTTGCTTAGGACATCTCTCAGATTACACTTGGAGCTGTAAGAGCAGCACTAGGGACAAAGGCAGGGGACAGGAGGAGCAGATTTTGTCACTAACTTGCAGAAGCTCAGAGGGTCAGGGCAGAGCTGAGAGCAGAAGCCAAGCTGCCAGCTTCCTTCTCAGCACCATTATTTCTGGGATTTTCCTGTGAAGTTTCAGAGACTTATTTTTCAAGGCAGGATATAGGAACCATATAGGTGGGAATCACTGTTGTAATTGCTGGGCTTCAGCTGTTGCCTGCTAACTCTGTCAGGGACTTATCTGGTCCATTCACTAGCAAACTGCCTACAAGACACAGGGGAAAAAAAAATAAAGCAAATAGAAGAACAATAACCACAAGAAGGAAGGGGGGTGGAGGGTGGAGAGGGACTACAATTATTTTTCTGTCTGATGTAAGACAGCTATTCTTTTGAAATTGTTCTTTACCACCTATGAAAGAATATAAAGTGAAATGTAAGATGCAAAGAATTTCTAAAGCTGTGTTATGAGAAAGTACGATTAATTTATGCTGTGTCAGTTGGAACTGGAGTCTAGTCCTTCTCTTCAGCTGTGAAAGCAAGACGGCCCAACCCCTAATTACTACATGCTGTTTCTGCTGCAAGAAGTACCATGCTTTTTTAAAAAAATAATTGATAGTTTTGTCATTCATGTAACTTAAGACTTCATCCAGTCGATGAACCAATTGTTCAATTAAGTTGTCTTTTGACTTTCCGAGCTTGTCAGTTCAGCAAAAACATGCTTGGCTTCCTCCCTGTTCACAATGGGGGCTTGCACTTATTTTTATTTCTGTATCAGTACTTTTCTAATGCCTGAAGACGCATGTTGCAAGAAGAAGGCTATGTTTTGCAGTTCACTTACTCCAAAGGAATTTGATTCCATCATATGAATCAGAGAACTGGAAATCATTGATGAACTGAGTGTAATAAATTAACATGCTAACAAGCCCATTTTTGTATGAAAAGAATAATAATAATAAGAAGAAGAAGACACTGCTTTATAGTTAGGTTTAAATTTTAGGAGAAAATGTATTCCTGAAATTTTAATGCTAATTCTAGATTCAGAAATTCTAGATTTAACAAACTAGGTTTAACCAAAGAATTGTATGGAGTACTCAGAACAGACTAAAGTGGCCTTTCAGCCACTCCTGAACATTGCGACTCCTCTCCATGGCAAACACAGTGATTTAGCAGTTATTAGACGACATGGCTCAAGCACGGCTGACAACGAGGGGTCAGAGCTGGCTCTGAGCATCGCTGTGTACACGCATCAAACTGCTGCCCTCCCTACTCCTGACTCATGCCAGCCCAGCCTCTGGCTCAGAGCTCTGGTATTTTCTATCCAACAAGAAGGAAGAATGGAACCTGGAGGGGGGTGTTAAACAATTTCACAGGGGAGCAGCAGTCAGCACATCTATATAACTTTATATAATACAACTGAAGGTCTTGTCCAGTTTCTCTTCCCATGTTGCATGCATGGACCATGTTCCCTGCAAATTCGGCATAAAGGGAGAAGAAAGAATTCATTCAAATTCAGGGTTTGTGCATCAAAGTGACTCTATTCTAAGTTTTTCCCAAATATCAAAAGATGCCCATATGGCACAAAAACAACCTTAAAATGGTACAGGAAAAAAATAAGAATCATATTCACTGCAGTAAAATAATGGTAACAGTTCAGAAACCAACAGATGTCTATGGCTCATTATTTTAGAATTTGTTATTCTGTCACAGTGACATTTACAGTATGGTAACAATAATTCTATAATTCAATCAGTTTGAATTACTTTTATTTTTAGCATTTGTAACATATACAGACTTACCAGAATATTTTTGATAAATATCTGGTAATTCTTTACCAAAATACCAAATTCTAAAAAGTTATCAGTAAAGGAAATTCAAAACTGTATATTTTCAAAGAAAATATAGGAAAGCAGTGATTCATCACACAGATGAACAGATAATCAAGAGGGGTTTCTTTGGTACTTAGGCAATAACCATCATGACCAGCCCAATCACTTCAAACTGAAAAATACATTTATGATTCGTAACAGCGTAGCTCATTTTGCTAAAGATAAGACTTGTCCTGCTTCTGTGAATTTAAAATATAAGCTCAAACACTGCTGAATGGTAACTTGCAATTGTAACTGAAATGGATTGCTCTTTGCAGAATCTGTATCTGCACTGTAGCACACGTGGGTGTCTTCTGAGCTCACTTCATCATTTCTGCTAATTTTTGTGCTTCCCTTTCTTCAGGACTAAAAAAATAAATACATATTTACACAAGTAAAGACTCTGATTGGTGATTTCACCTGGAATGTCACTACAGTGCTCTGACAGAATAACACCATCAGCCTCCAACTGTCTCCTGTACTGCGCTGCAGAGAGCCCACAGCACTGACCCTGAGGCACTGAGCACTGGTCCCAGGGCATGCTGCTGCATCTCCTTTTCTCTCTTCTTGCCTAAGAGGCTAACTTCTTCACTAATAATTTTAGGTACAATTTCTGAAAAGCTCAGCAGATTTAATTTGCAATTCTTTTTATTTGCATTTAGATAAATACACTTGGATGACAAAACCCAAAAGCGTCAGTTTCATAGCTGTTTCAACATCGCCTGAGTTCCCAGACCATTTTATGCACAGGTGCTCATGTACTTGAACAACAACAGCAGCAACAAAGTTCTCTATAGCTTCCTCTCTTCCCTCCCTCCATCTCATACATCTGCATTTCTTCTAAAAGATATTTGCAGGCTGACAGGGAGCAGGCTTTGTATTGTCCCCCAAGCACTTCACTGCTGAAGAACAACTGAGGTCCCTGGTCCCAAAGGAACTTCACAGACTTGCTGGCTGCTCATGACAGGAGGCACAGCCCCCAAGCTGAGGTTTTGTTGTCATCATCCTTCCACCATCATCATTTGCTGTTTAAACAGTGAGCCTGTACAGTTCTCTGGCCACACAAAACCCATTGAGATGATGGTCTGTGCTGAAGCAGGGCTGGTCTTGCTTTCCACAACCCCCATGGAACTGTCAGCTACGTGGCTGCTCATGGTGGCAGAGCAAAAGCTCTCTCCTTAAGATGGTGTAATCACATCTGACATCTGAAAACTGGAGAAAGAGGAGTGGGGAGGGGAAAGAGCAGAGAAAAAGCTCCTTCTTCTGTTCCTAGCCACAAATCTCAGGACAGGGTTCAAAGAAAATCAGCACAAAGGGCCCAAAAAATGTGGGCAACATGTAACAGAAAGGCCATTAATTCAGAAGAAGGTCATGTATTTGGTAACAGTTTGCTTGTCACGTTAAAAGTTCTTTTTTGAGAAACAATATATACATATAGAAAAAAATTCTCTAAAAGGAATATTAAGAGCAAGACAAAGGAAAATCTAGGGCAAAAAGGGAAATGGTGATAAATAAATGACCATCTTAAAAGATGATATTATTTTAACCTCTCCTACCAAGCAGTGCCACTGAAGGCCCACTGTACATCCTAATACAAAAGCTCTTCTGTCTGTATACGTGTTTATTATTTAGCTGCCTCAAATTAAACAAGAAAAGAGAAAATGTGAGATAATTTCCAACTCTGATCCTTTCGCTTGAAATTCACATGGACACCATCACAGAATTTTTCCACGCTCATTAATGCCAGCACATATTTTCTCTTCGAGACAAAGAATATTAACAGATCTCCATGACCCAGCACTGCTTTCCAGAGGCTGGCTGGAAACAACGGGGCTCGCACGGCCGCAGGCACTGACATCCCATGGCAAGGACTATCAGCTTGCATTAGTCACAACAAACCTCCTCCCATCACACAGGGCCCTCTGCTCGGGAGCAGTTGCTGGGTGAAGGCTGCTTCGTTCTTATCTCCTTTGGTTGGCAACAAAAGAAATTATAAATGAGTGACAGGCAGGACCACACTCAGGAGGAGTTTTTGTAATGGAGACTTTGTCTTCTGGAACTTCAGTAGTGAAGCCTCATCCTACAAATCCCAGGCACAGAAAAGGTCATTTTCTAAATCTGAAAGGCAAGCATAAAAGCTTAATGATGAGTAGTGGAGGTTTCTTATTAGTGTCAGGATCTTTGAAAGCTATTTCTTAGGAGACTATCAGGATTACAGCTTAAAATTTTGCCTAGTATTTTAAATTTGATAAAAACAAACAAACAAACCCCATGCTTTTTCTTTAGTCAAAAAAGAGGAGAAGAATGAGTAGTGGGGACAAGAGCAAGGAAACTTTTCATCTGTTATTTTTTAAAAGCAGACATCAAGGACATTTTGAGAGCTTCCCAGAGCACAGAACTTTTAAAGCCTGCTCCAGAGCTCATTTCCTCACCTTTCCTTGTTCAGGCCCCTGGTTCTGCTTTAGTTTTAACTTCAAAGCCTGTTATTTCCAAGAGCACAGCCTTTTGACTCGAGTGAATGTGGACATATTGAGAGGCTTGGTCATGCTTTAGCAGGTGTTAGTTAATGGACTTTGCTGCAAATTCTAATTTAGACCAGATACGAGCATTTGTTCTTAATCTTCTTTAAACTTAGGGTAGGGGAAATTGTGCTATATTATAAATCAAAATTTATTACAGCACTAGCTGTAAATAGTAAAAAAAAAAAAAAAAAAAAAAAAAAAAAAAAAAAAACTTTTAGTAACAGGAGCTGCAGAATAAGTACAGAAGGGCAACAAAGCCAAAAAAAAAAAAAGAAAAAAAGTTGTTGTTTCTGAGGACTTTTTTTCCTTTTTTAACCAAGTAATGAGATCTAGGAAAATGGCATCTCCTCTTCCAAGCCAACAGCATTGCTTCAGTCTGTTATGTGAGAGGATCCCCTTGTCAACTCTGAAGCGCATGTATTTTTCAAAGGAAATATTTTGAAATCAGTATATAGAGAGTTCTGAAAATAATTTAAAGCACTTCTTACATTTTGATTGATTTGTGCCTTGCCATGAATCTGGAGGAAGAATGGACAACAGCTAGAAACTGGCTAGCAACAACAAGAAAAGGCTGTTGTTAGGCTAACAACAGCCAGAAAAACACACGCAAGAACGGCAGAGAGCTTACAAACAGTGCTGGGCAAGGAGGAAGTAGAAAAGTGAGGGTGGGGGGGAGAGATAACAAGTTTATAGTCATTTCTGTAGTATACATTTATAGAGTAATTACATTTACATAGCTAGTAAAGGCACTGAGCAAATCCCAGGGAAAAAAAAAAAAAAAAAGTGGAGGAAGAACATTCAAAGCTTGCATGTCCAGAATCATTTCAAGGTATTTGCAGCTCTGTGCTAGTGAGGCCAACCCAACCTATAGATCAATCAGGAAGGCAAAATCCAGGCAGCTGAACTTTGGGTGCATCAAAACCCAGCTGGCCGCTGTGCTGAAAGCTCATCCTTGAACTGTACCTGAGTGGTTCTGAGATGCGCAGCAGCAATGTTCAAGCTTTTGATTTGTGGGATGCTAATGTTTGCCCAGTGGCTTGGCTTGGTTGTAGCTTCTAGTCTCACAGGCTTAAGCCTGCTCATGACAGACTGGTTTCTCACAGCTGCCTTTGGCTGGCCTCCTGGAGAAAGGCCCCAACCCATCGGACAGCTGTGGGCCATGGGCTGAGGCTTGCTGCTGGAGGGTAAGTCTGAAGACAGAGCAAGAGCAGCCGAGAGAGCCCTTAGTTAGTAGCAAAAACACACTAATTCACACATAGCAGTGCCAAATCAGTCATCACTACCCTGCAAATGCTTAGACATGTTTTCTGCATTGATTTTAGCAGAGGAAGGCAATCCCTATAGCACTAACATTTCTAGACAACTGTGATTTTACATAGTAACCACATATGTGGTTCCCAAAATTCCTTGTCCAAACAAAGGGAGTGCCAGACAAGAACATGCCTGTTGGCCATTTCCCTCCAGCCTACATCCTCTCACATAATTAATGAACCATTTCAGTCCTTCTGAAGCATGGCACAAAGGGATCACTTGGGCTGCAATTAATATGATCTATTTTGCCATGTTTGCTATTTCTGTCAGATTACGTTATGCTTGCTGTATTACCATTATTTACATTTTAATGTTATAAATTAAATGTATCAGGGCATTGCAGTGACAACCCCGTGGGAATACAGGATGTTTCTACTCAAGTGGTTGATTAAACTGCTGCCTTCACAAAAAAATGTCATTCAAAACCTCAATTTTTTGCTCACTAAATATGGGGAGTAAGAATACAATGTAGGGAAAACCATTGATACTCTCAGGTCGTGGTGTTTGAAGCCATCCACCACTGACCCAAAGCCTGCTTGTCCTTCTCCACCTGCCTGAAGCCACCCATTCTCTCATCATCCAGATAGGGCGTAAACCATTTGTTTGTCTGGTGCACAGCTGAATCCTGGGCCAGAGCTGCAGCTCCTAATCATTAATAGAAACAATATATTTGTCCTCACATGTCCAGAAACATGGCCCTATTCGTTTTGTGTAAAAATAATGTCCTTTAAATATCTGTAAGCAAATAAAGCAGCTGTCTGCAGGGGGAGAACCAGAAAGCCTTGACAGGCTAATCCAGCTCCTTGCTGGTGTGCTCGGATCGCTTGGCTACACCCAGGCTGGCTTTTCAGTCTCCTCATGGCCCTCAAATCTCCACGTGCTTTGGGGAATTGTCGTATCAGAGTTCTGACAGCGTGAAAAACTGTCAGCTTGCAATCCAATGGCTCATCTTACTGATACTTTATCTCCCCTGTAAAGCTAACGGGGATGAATATACAGCACGCCTCATGGACGCTGCCTTTCACCATCTCCTCCAGTTTCAGTCACTCTCAGCAGCCCTGTTCCAAGAATTTTGGACAAATAACCCAATGCTGAAGTGTACAAGTGTGAAAGTCTGAGCCTTTGCTATGCTGTGTTATTCAGGGCTTCTACATGAAACCTTTTCTAACCATACATAGCTCAGTAACAATGCTGCAAAAGGTCTACTTGTCTGGAAAGTAAGGATTAAAAAAATCACCTGTCTTCACTGCAAACCACTTCTTTGGCTAAGATCCAGGTGTTTCAGGTGGTTATCAGATCCATTTTTAACCCCTAGATAAAAAATAAATAAATAAATAACAATCATGATTAAGGTTTCACTCAGCTAAACAAGACGAAGTGGGCCCATGAGAACCCCATAAAGTTCAACAAGGGGAATCCCAAACATGAATACAGGCTGGGTGATGATTGGACAGAGAGCAGCCCTGTGAAGAAGGACATGGGGGTGTTGGTGGACAAAAATTTGGACATGAGCAATGTGTGCTTTCAGCCCAGAAAGCCAACCATATCCTGAGCTGTATCATAAGAAACATAGCCAGTGGGTCGAGGGAGGTGATTCTCCCCCTCTTTTCTGCTCTTGTGAGACCCCACCTGGAGTACTGTGTTCAGTTCTGGGACCCTCAGCACAAGAAGGACATGGACATATTAGAATGAGTCCAGAAGAGGGTCATGAAGATGCTCAGAGGGCTGGAGCACCTCTCCTGTGAAGACAGGCTGAGGGAGTTGGTTTTTTTCAGCCTGGTGAAGAGAAGGCTCCAGGAAGACCTTATAGTGGCCTTCCAGTACCTAAAGGGCATCTTGATAACTATGCCATTTCTTTTAGTAAGGAAAATGAATGTTTTTAGACCTTTAAAGAACTAGACCATTAAAGAACTAGAGAGGACAGCACCTAAGAGAGTCATATCAGGCAACAAAAACTTGTCTGAGCACACTGATCTCTCTAGTTAAGCCCATGTTTTCAGGGCTGGACAGTGTATTCCTGCTCCACCACAGCTCCTGCAGGACAAGCCCAGTCCTTGAGACAACCTGTCCCTGAATCAATAACTACTGGCACCAGCATGCTCGGGTTTCTTCTGCACTGCTTTGCAGGAATCCACACTTGATGCAGTAGTACATATTGCTATCTTCATTACTTTCTACCACACCATAAATATGTGTTGCTTTAATTACTTTCATCTGTGACATGATATTAAGGGATACACAGGGTGCCATTGAATTTCCTGGGCTCGGCAGCATCAGAGGCAGCAGGACTCTGCCTCTTGAGGTATCAAACGTCTTTCACACATCTGACAAAGTTAGAGAGAAAGTGAAAGAGTGAATTTGCTTTCCAGGCAGGCTTTTAAAAATTCTTCTTTCTGTTATGCATCAAAATTTCTTTTTCCTTTTTCTTTTCCTATCAAAAACGAATGTCCCAACTCCTTTAGGTCAGTTTTTGTTATTGCATTGTTTGTCAACTTCTAGGTCATACAAATGATATTCCCTAATCAAACGGCATGCCAAGGCTTTCCTAATTCACTTGTCACTGAACTTAATCCCTTGTCCTTCTATACACATTGTAGATAGATTTCAAGCAGAAAACTATCAGTAAGTACTTTGATTCTTTGACACAAAAGTTTTACAAATACAATTTTTAAACTTTTTTATTTTTCCAAGGTACACAATAATAATTATTAAGCTATTTCTACCCCTTATCAAGTGATTTTCTCTATTTCTTTGGATGTTTCCCCACATGTTCTGATAAATGTAATTAGTTTTTCTCCTTGTTGAAATGACTTTTTCAATTTCAGATATTTTTTTCCAGTGATCATATGCACATAAATATTTATCATTTTATATGTATATATATTGTTCTTATTCATCTGTTCACTTTATAATCAGCTTAATCCTTTTCGTATATATTTAATTATTTGTTAACCTGAGATAAGAAAGAAAGAGCTTTCTATGCCTTGTCTGGATTATGAAGACTAAGAACAATCTCCTTCCAAATTATTATATTATTTTAGATATTCCAGGAATTTTGAGTTATTTCAAAGATTTGTTAGATGAGCACTTGTTGTTGTTCTTTGAAAGATTCTTAACAGTAATTGGAATTGTAGGAATCCAATGCCTATCATTAAATTTAACAATTTTAAATTGAAATTACTCTTTTTAAAGTTAAAAGACAGTCTTTTGTTGTTGTTGTTCCTGTAAATACATTGTTTTATTGTACAGATAGAGTTCATCTATATACTTATTGCTGGCAAAAATATTAATATTTCTTCTATCTTTTCTTTTGGAGTTGCTGCAGTTCATCCATTGAAAGATGAATATAATATACCTAGACGTAATTTCTTTAAGTTATTTGCAGGCCAATTACTTTGTGTGTCTACATCCTCAGACATTTTAGGTCAAATTCTTCTTCAACACTGGGTTCTCTTCTCTGGCTATGCTTAAGAAAACCTAGATATTTATCACCAGCCTTAACAATTTTTCAGGTTTATTAATTCCATTAATAAAGGATTAAAGATCTAAAGATGAAAAGAAAGAAAGAAAGAAAGAAAGAAAGAAAGAAAGAAAGAAAGAAAGAAAGAAAGAAAGAAAGAAAGAAAGAAAGAGAGAGAGAAAGAGAGAAAGAAAGAAAAAAAAAGAAAGAAAGACAGGGGGAAATAAAAAGAAAATAATTTCAAAGACCAAGAAGTTTATTTATTTTTTCTGTAGAACTTGAAATAACAACTGACTACTTAAGTTATCAAAAGTTCTGAGACTTTTCAATATTGTCTAAAAATACACCATGCCAATGCATATTTGTATAATACTGATGTTAGAATGGATGGAAGAGGTAGTCCCTGTGCTACCACTACTTCCATAAGGTCTAGGAAACACTTGTATTTCACTCTTAAGGTTTTCATAGATTTAATGTCAAATGGTCAGTATTGATACACAGATGAGGTAGAGAGTCCTGTCTCAAAAACCACATATAAGGAAAATCCCCATTAGGCTGGCAAATGGTGGTGTGCATGGGGGCCTCCTGGGCTCTCCTGCTCTGCTCGCAGTCAGCTTCCCAGGGTTCTGATGGGGCTGAAGGCCAAGCAACTTAACCATACCACCTATGCTGCTTCTCCCTCTGCTCCCACGCACAGAGTTCCCTCAGATCTGTGACCGCAAGGCCACTTATTTTTGCCTAAAAGCCCTGGCACAGACCCTCTGAACTTTGTTCACCTGTGTGCCAAGGGGTTCCTCAAGGAAACCAAGTGTATTTGTGTTTTGTTCACCTCTTCCAGGATGATTCTCCCCAGAATCATCCTTAGAAATCATGTTACATGAAACCTTACAGAATCATGTTACATGAAACCTGGATTTTTTTACATTGACATTTCAAAGCCTATCCCCACATCTTTCTGAATAAAAGAAACTCCTGAAAAAGGTTCTAGCTATGATGGTTTATTGCAGTCAAAGGCATTTTTTCCTTTTACTGTTCACTTAGCATAAGATTAGAAGGGATCTCTTGAGTCCCAGGATATCACAAGCAACCACATCACACAATCCCTTTCATCAGATGAGGAACCTCCTTGCTAACATTCCTATTTTTGTCCCCAATCTGATTGGAAGATTGTTGTAGAACCCCACTTCTCTAACATACAGGAGTCACCTATTTTGGAGCCTAAATTTTTGTCACACATGTATTTATTATTTATTCATTTAAAAATACTAAAAGCCATCCTTAAATCACTGAACAGCCTCAAAACAACTTGAAATAAGAACATGACCTTTTACCAGTAGCTCATGCACAGGCATACACTAGATCCAGGCCCTGAATTAATAAGCAAGCCTTAATATTTGTCTGATACTATGGCTACTACTTAGGGGTAGGAAAAGAGATCTTTTATGGCATCCTATTAAGGAACTTAACAGAAATGTGTTACTTTGTGACAAAAGTATTTGTTGTTCATGAGTTAGTGATGACAAAAGGATACTGGAAAACTTTTAGTGCCATATAATTCTGTATTATTGACTTATAAAGAAGTTCAGTCACTTACTTGACAAATTTTCATGTCTGTGAAGCTTTCCAATTACCTTATGATAGCAAATGTGGAGATACAAATGGATTGAAACTGCATATGTGGTTTGCTTCACAAATAAGCTGCTGGGGATCCTTAATGCTTCAGTACCAAATACTGTCTGCTGTGTAGTACAATGATGCAGAGAAAAGTCGGTCAACCTAATGTTGATGAAATGCTTTTCATTCAGTATTCAGCATAAGTGAAGACATTGGCATTGCCCAGCATCTCCTGGGAAAGAAGAAAATCCATATAGTCTGGGAACTGAGGAAGTGCTGATGTTCATGCTCTTTCGAATTCCTTGAAGGCATGACGCAAGGCAGTGTCTAGTCTGGGTGCCTGACAGACACCAGCTCACAGTGTTTGTCAACCTGCCCAAATGCTGAATACCTGAAACATGACGATACTGAAAACCTTCACATAAATATCTGAATTAAGTTTTGGCACCAAACTTTAACTAAGAAAAATCAACAGTCTAACAGAGAGCAAAGGAGCAGGAAAGGATAAAATACATTACCAAGTTGGGAATAAATACCAGAGCAATCAGTAGTCCCTGAGGATGCACAATGGGAAAGGAGAAAACACTGCAGAGCAGAACACTGTTTCTGACCTTTGGGCTAACAGGTCTGACTCTCTTACGAGACTCTCATGTATGGAAAGATGAAGGTTTAGGTGATAGAAGTATAACTATGAACTTTGTTTTGACTGTGATTCAGGTGTTTTTGAATCACTCTCCACACTTTTGAAATTCTCTAGGAAAGGAAGACTTTCAGGTGCAGAGCCCCACTGAGCCTATTACAATACCACAGTTAGAAAATCACAGTTGTGCCAAGCAGGAAGTCAGTTTTACTAGATGGATTATGAAGTTCCACCAGAGAGGAATACAGGAGCAGAAATGTCAGCTGACAGATGCACTCAGAGAAGACCAAGAGGGTTCTGCCTGTAACAGCAAGAGTATCTCTTACTTCCAACAAAGTGAATCAGCGTCTGCAGTCCAGATGGTGCAACGTGGAGGGCTGCAGTGCCTGGGAACAAGTGAGAAAGGGAAGAAGATATTTATCAGAAAGGCAGAAACCACAGCCTAGCAGATTCTAGGCTTGTTCTCAATAAAAGAGTCATCCGAGTCACTGGCTAATAAGCAAAGTCTTTCCCACTTCCTGGGAAGGTGCATTTATTATTGATTCTTAACAGAACAAAATAAAACCACACAGACACAGAATACCACACAGAGAAATGTCTCTTCTGCATCAGGGCTTACTGCTTTTTTATATTTTTACTATCTTAATAATTCGTTAGCAAAAAAAAAAAAAAATAAGTTAAAGCAAAGCAAACTTGTTCTTCCTCTCCAAGTATAAACTCTTCAGCTGATGATGTTAACAGCAAAATAGATGAGCAGATATGATGCACAAGAAACAAGCTGCACCAGCAGTATTCTGCTAAGCAAGAATAGTTATTCTTCTTTACTCTGGTACTGAGAAACATAGATGTTCAAAGGCAGAAAAACAAACAAACAAACAAACAAACAAAGGCAGAAAAGGAATTGAGGAAAACTGTTTTGTTTTGTTTTGTCCTGTCCAATTTTTCAAGCCTGCTTGCAGTTAAAAATATTTTTTTTTAAAGTTTCGTAATACAAAGTACATCAAAGAGTGCCTGTGCTGTGCTCTGTTTACATGCTCTGTCTACATGGCAGTGCCATAGCCTCTGAAAGACGAATACTCTCACAGCGCGCTATGGTGCAACAGTGCCTCAGACACACATAATTTAATTCACTGGCGTTCAAAAGAAACATTATCCTCAGATTATCACAGAGCACATTTTATTGTAAAGATTTCCATTCACTTGAAGGACTTAAGAAAAAAATAAAATAATAACATAAACCAGCTGGTTTATTTCTGTGTCAGCACATTCCTTGCTCCACCTTTCACCTGAACATCCTGTGCCCCTTCTAGAAGTTCCTTAATTAACCCTTACTTTATCTTACAACTATCAAATGTAAATTAATAGTCATGTGGGGTCATCTTTCCAAGGTTACACTGCGTGGCATCCACCTGCCCTTGCCTGTCAGAATTAAATGTGGAGAGTGCTGAGCTGCTCCGTAACGTACGTCATTTGAAGATACAGCTTTTCACCTATACAGCAAAGTGTGATCATAATTTGGGGTTTATTAAGTGAGCACCAAAGTCCCAGGAAGGGAAAAAAATAAACCTATAAGATGCTTTTTCCCTCTAGGGTGGAAGAAAAGGATGAACACACATTTTGAGATTTCATAACCTTGCTTAACTCTTTTTTTATGCATGGTGGGTTTATTTCAAAACAGTTTTCATTAATAAGGAACAGAATTTCCTTAAGTGACCTTAGACATATGCAGCCTCCCAGATGGTAAGGAGTGCTGCTTTAGGCTAAATAAGCAAGTGATGTATAGTGTATGAAATGAGCAGAATTCTTCTCCTGTTCTCAGTCAGCACAGCTGTGAGTGACAGCACATAGCAAGTGACCAACATGCTCCATCACAGTGCTGCAAATGAAGTTTTATTGCCCCTGAGTCACAGCAATGGCAGATATAACCATTCAGGTATAAAGTATTTTCAAATGCATTAGTATTAGTCTGTCAATTCCCTGAGAATAGATATGTCTCCCATTTGTTTAGAAAAAGTCTGAGGGCTAAATTTGCTATTTGAAAATAGTAAAATTCAAGGCAGCTGTGTGTTTTTATTAGTGACTTCTTAAGTAGGAACTGTGAAACAGATTGAATGTTATTACACAGTGGTAGATGAAGTAAACTGTATTTACACAGCCACTCCTCCGGTAATCATGAGTTATTAACTGAGGCAAATAATTATTTTAGAACTAATAATTTTAGTAAATATGACATTTCCAAGTACATTTTTTTACACTTTGGTCCTGAAAAAAAAGTGTAATAATTGCTATATCTTGCTACATGTACTCTATTCAGGTTTTAAAACTTCTATTTTTACAATGAAATATATATATTTATTAAAATAAAAAAAAAAAAGAGAGAGAGAGAAGGAAAAGAAAAGAGACAAGAAAAGGAAAGCAAAGCAAGGCAAAGAGGTGAACAAAATTTAAAAGTAATAGTTCATTTTCAAAGATCTTATGATTAGATTTATTGTTTGTTTTTTTCACTTCCAGATCAACTTTACTTAATAATGTCATTTATCTTGTACAAGCTCATTTTAATATCTAAATTAATCAAAATAATAATTATGCATCTTAATCTGTTACATTATCTATGTTGTATTACATACCTGTAAGGTCTTGTAAATTCATAATAAAATCTAGAAATGTGACAGAAAAATAAAAGCATTTTCTTTACTTCTCCTAGATGGCATTCTTCATTAATTAGAAGGTAAAGTTTCTTAAACTTTTCCCATCAAAACAAAATATAAGAAGGACAAAAAATATATATATAAAATATAAAACAAAAATATATAAAATATAAAATATATATTATTTATAATATAAACAAAAATATATAAAATATAAAACAAAATATATATTGAGGAGACCACGTGTAAGAAGTTCCTCAGTTCATAACTCATGCCAACCAAACCTCAAAGCTCTCCAAAGTAGAGTCATTTGTGCCCTGTATTAACTTCCCTTTTCCTTGCAACACATAACCACACAACATGCATGTGCTTCTTCAGAATCACATTGATAATCCTAAATCTGACTCCAGAATAAAACCAGCTTTTGATCAGTAATGAAACCAGCTTTTGTTTCTGCTGTTCTCTAGTAGTTCATGGTTAGATCTGAAGGACATATCCATTAGTAAGGTAGATTTGTACACTTGTCAGTCAGATAAGGGGAGTTCAGTGAGCAAAATGACATCTGAGTGTATGGCCATCTACTTTCCCATTTTCTCAAATCTGCTTATTTGGTTGAACCCAACTACTGTTATATCATTTATATCATTAACTGAACAAAATTGTTATAGAGACTAGTGTGCCCACTCATGCACACACACTTGCTCCCAGGTACATACACAAAAGTAGCAGTTAATATGCATTTGTGCATTGGGTTACACAAGGACCATGTGTAACAGGATCTGGAGAAGATAAACTTCCTTAATCAGGGTACAACAACAGTTATTTTAAGAAAGGCAGGATGTCTGTAGGGGTCTGGCCTTGGACATGGTGAAGAGATCTTTTCTGCCTTTTTTGTTAGCGAAGAGGAGATGAGTGGGCTAGATTAAAAAAAAATATATCCTGTTGGAACCCTGAGGCTGGCTAATAATCCATGTTTCAATTTCCAACAAGATACCATTGTTAGGCTAGATGTGTTGTATATGTATACTGTTGCCCTTTTCTGGGCAGAATCAAATCCACTGTGCATTGTGTTCTGGGCCTTACACAGCTAATAGCTAGCAGAAGTTCTCAGATGGTTTAGGTGGGTGTAGCTCCACCAAGCCAATGGAGATGTGTTCGGTTACATCACTTGTTGATGTAATTGGGCACTTTATTTGTACTTTTGGCATATCAGTCTCACTCCTTTCCCAGCTCTTGCCATGAAATTCTGAAAACAGCACCATTCTTGGATCTATCCAAGACAACACATCTTGGTGGTACTTTGGGGCAAAACCAGCTATGAACTGGCAGTGCAGCTCTTGCAGTGGAGCCATATAATGAAATCACATTTGATATTTTGTGATTAATCTTTATTCCGTGGGCTGTAGTCTGCTTTTTGATCATTGCAGCTCTTTGCATCAAACACTGCTATTGAGGAGGAAGGGGTAGGATTTTTGTCCCTACTACTCTAAGTAGAATATCCAAATCTTCATTTCTCTGATCATTTTGATCTTCTTTCTGATCTATATATGCATTTATTGCAATCTTAGCATTGCTCTTTAGTTTAAGTAGTCCTTTCCCTCCCTGTCCTTTGTAGCCTTGAGCAATTCCCAGAAAGCAATTCATTTTGCTAGACTAAGTAACATGTTTTTAATACATTTGTAAATATCGTTAATGTCACAGTAATATTGTTTTCTGCAAGTATTATAAAATGAGTTGATAATTCTTGATTATGCATGACCAGCACAATACACACTCTACAGGGAAAGTCTAAACAGTGCCTTGCAGAGGGTCATACATGGTGGAATTTATCCCTGTGGAGCTAATCCCTATGGAAATATCTGCTGTAAAGGCGCTATGTAATATATTTCAATATCTTCAGTGCTTTTTCTCCCCCATTACCACCATAGATGTTTCTGACTTTTTTTTTTTTTAACTTTGTAGTTTTCAACAGATGAAATCCTGTCATATTGCAAGAAACTGCTGCTATTCTTTCCTAAACCCATGAGTTTGCACTCTGTAGCGTTAAATTCAACTCTAATTCTGTTACCCCATTATTTATCACAGTCATACCCCTTGGTGGTGTTTTTGTTTTGTTTTGGTTTTGTTTTGTATTAGGACTCATCTCTGTCCTAAAAACATGTTGTCAGCAAATTCTATTAGCAAAGAACTGCTCTCTGTGACAAGGTCATTAACAAACAGATAAAACAGGACCGGAGCCAGAACTGCAAACAGGACCCCTTTCTGGTCTGCCACAGATCCTTCCAACACAACCCACAGTTGTCTTCATATAGCTAGTCCTTCAGCTCTTCTCTCCAAGTGAAATAATAACTTCTCACGTGGTCCTGCATCAAAGGCATCAGTGAAGGCAGCAGGGTACTGCCCGCTCTAGCAAAGGTTGTCAAAGGCAGGTGTCTAGCTAAGTCTATCAGTCTCTGACACTGAACCTCATCCTTTATTTAAATTCTTCCTTCAAAGTGTCTTTTACATCCCCGTGTACTCTGAAGTCAAAGCAGCATACTCAAAGTGACCTAGGTGAGAGTGAGGGTAAGGTTTACAAAAGAAACAGAGCAGACTTCTTGCTGAAGTGGAGCTTCATCTCCTTTGCAGCCCATTTCAAAGAGAGCTCTAGTCTTTATTTCAATCCTCAGAGTAAAAGCTTTGGCTATTTTGCAGTGACTTGGTAGCAAAACTGACTGAACAGATTTATGAAACCAATCTCATAGCTGCAGCTACCATTTCTACCACACTGTGACTGAAAAAGTTACTTCTGTTTGCACTGAGTACAGTGCATCCAGACTCCTTGTACCCTTTTCCTCTTACTTTCAGAAGGACTAGGATGATATAGATCATAGGATCATAGAATGACTTGGGTTAGAAAAGACCCTGAAGATCATCAACTCCAACCCCCCTGCCATTGACAGGAATGCCACCCACTAGATCAAGTTGGCCAAGGCCCCATCCAGCCTGGCCTTGAACACTTCCAGGGGTGGGGCATCCACATCTTCTCTGGGCAACCTGTTCTAGTGCCTCACTACCCTTACAGTGAAGAATTTCATCCCAATGTCTAGTCTAAATCTATTCTCTTTCAGTTTATGACCATTTCTCCTTGTCCTATCACTATTTACCTGAGTAAAGATTCCTTCTCCGTCCTTTTCATAAGACCCTTTTAAATATTGAAAGGCCACAATGAGGTCTCCCTGGAGCCTTCTCTTCTCCAGGCTGAACATCCCCGGCTCCTTCAGTCTTTCTTTGTAGGAGAGGTAGGTCCTCCAGCCCTCTGGTCATTTTTGTGGCCCTCCTCTGGACCCGCTCAAACAGCCCCACATCCTTCTTGTGTTGGGCGCCCCAGACCTGGACACAGCCCTCCAGGTGGGACCTCACAATGGCAGAGCAGAGGCGGACAATCTCCTCCCTTGACCTGCTGGTCACAACTCTGTTGATGCAGTTGGCCTTCTGTTGAACCAGGATACAGTTGGCCTTCTGAGCTGCAAGCATGCACTGTCAACTCATGTTGAGCCTTTCATCCACCAGAACCTCCAAGTTTCTCTCCACAGGGCTGCTCTCAATGAGTTCTTCTGCTGCTCTGTGCTCATGTCTGGGATTGCCCCAACCCAGGTGCAGCGCTTAGACTTGTTGAACTTCATTAGGTTCACATGGGTCCACTTCTCCAGTATGTCCAAGTCCCTTTATCTACTATAAACTATTAATACTACTATAAACTGATTGAGGATACAAGAGAATTATCTTTTATAATAGAAAAGTTACTTAGGAACATATTTCTCACAATGTCTCACGCAAGCAATTATTATTGTTACATACATCACTACAATTTTCAGTAGAATCAGACTTGGATCAGAACCCAGCTGTGCATAAATGCAATAAGATGATCTTACAGATGAGGATTTTACAAATAAGAAATAATTAAATATATACAGAAAGATGGAGAATGCAAGATACTCGAAACCACCTGCATTAACATCATGTTAGATCAACGATAATCGGAACTCTTTAAAAGCTAACCTAGTTTCCATCATTTGTGTCATTTGTTTTCTTTTGATGTTTCACTCAACTTGAATGATGACAGTTTCATTTGTATTTCAGTCAGTTTTGTTGTCAGGCAGCAAGCCTACATTGCAGTTGTGCTGTAAATACTTAAAGGGACATTTTGAAATAAATTACTTAAATGGGTTATGAAATAAAATCTTAGAAACCTCTTATCATAGATTTTTACGGTCTAAAACGGTTAAATTTGACCTCAAACTGACATAATGCAACTTCCCATGGATATTTAAATAAAAAAAGTCTAATGCATGGACACATTTCTGTCTTTGAACAAAACAAAAACATGAAATTAAATGCACTCTTATTTTTGTTTCAGATGCCAGCCTTCACACCAATTAAGATTATAAAGGTGAAACAGTGAAAAGGTTTTTGTTTAGTATTGTTTTGTTTTGGTGGTGTGTTTTTGTTTTTCTGAATAACTAGATTTGATTTTCTTCTTCAGCCTTGAAGACTTAATGCGCTGAGAGTAGCATAAACTGTTAAACCCCGCATTTTTTTTTTGCTATGTTGCTGCTCCACGTGTCAAACAACAGCCAGAAAATAAATTCAGTTGTTTTCCAAAGTTTGGTGTAATCACAAGTTGGCTTCTGTGATAAACATCATTTTCTGGCCACTCCAAGCATTAATGCCCCAAAATCCATCTTTGAAGAGAGCAAGCATTCCTACCAAATTGACTATTCTTTTGTCTACAACATGCATGCAAACAGAACCTTAAACTTGTCACTGTAAGCCTCCTAATTCATGGCCCAAAACATAGCATGGAGATGAAAAATCTCTACACGCTTGAATTAATGACTTCTTGAAATATCTCAGAATTCAGAAATTTAGCTGTAACAATCCAGAATTTCTACTCTTAAAAAGAAAAAAAAAAAAAAAAAAAAAAAAAAAAGAAAGAAAGAAACAAAAAAAAGGTATGCCTTACTGCCAGTACAGCAGTACTCTCATGAGTGCAAGTCCACATGAATTACTTCCATACAACTGACAGAACTTGAAGTGATATAAGCCAATCTTAAAAAAATAATAAAATAAAATAAAATAAAATAAAATAAAATAAAATAAAATAAAATAAAATAAAATAAATCCCATTTGAATTGATGAAGGACTGCAGCATTATTTAAACAACAAAAGTATTGCGAGTAGACCTGACCTCAGTGTTCTGTTTTTGAGACATAGGGCAGGTGAGTTTTGCTTTGGTCAGGCTCCTTATTGAATTTGTCAGTGCAAATCCAAAGGCATATCCAAAGAAGCACGGGTGGGAGGGTTCAGAGGAGCTGGATGAGCTCAGCCTGTGGACCTGTTACAACAGACTTATTTATAGCGTAGTAGTAGTGCACATGCATTCCCCGAAATTCAAATCCGGCTTGCATGAAATAGGCATATTTCCAAAGGTGTTTGGAAGGAAGTTGGGACAAGGAATACAGACTTGCTGCAGTTGGAGTTTAGCTGCTCTTCAGCTGTTTTTCCTGTCACTTAACATATTTCCAAGTTTCATATTTATTTTTTCTTAACCACTAGTTTTCTGGTTTGAGCTTGGAGAAGGAAGGGTCCTGGGGAGATTGTTTTTCCTGGTGCTGAGGAATGAGCAGAAGACAGCCATGTCCTTAGCTGGTGAATGTGCACAGCATTAGCTGGCATGGCAACATCAGTGTGGAAGCTGCTTTCCTTCATCAAGCAAGAAGCAAGAAAGATAAAATTCAGATCTGGTAGGGGTGCCTTTAGATGGCCCAGGTCTGTAGCTGGGGTCCTGGTGCTGGAGCAGACTGGAGCCAGATGCACCACACACCACCCCCCCATCCTGCTCCAGCTCTGTCACTGTGGGTCTTCCTCACAGGACTTTCAACAGCATGTTTTGATGGTTCTACACTTAATGTCACTGAGGATGTTAGAAAGGGTGTGCAGAAGGGACAGACAGACTGTGGGTGGGTGCAAGAGAGGATGAGGGGGAGGTACCAAATCCCAGTGATTGGCTGTGTCTCTTGGCCACACAGGGAACTGGCTGTGGGTGCCGCAGAGAGAAATTCATGTCCTAATTTGCCACCTGCCTTTTGTCCTTCATCCAAACATTCATGCATTCAGAGTGGCAGATGCTGTTACCCTGCACCTCCAGATCTCCCACACTGACCAGCAAACAAAGCTCTCAGAAAGACATATCTGGTCATAGCCAAAGCCTTTAAGCAGAGAACAGCATAGGTCAGCCCTGGAGATTTATACAGCTCAGTGGGTACTCAAAGAGAACACAGCACTAGCTACAATCAATAGTGGTGAGGGTAGCATGCTGCTGCAGGGTCCAGTCAGCCATGGACAAGGGGGGTGACAAGCAACTCCCCCAACAGCTGTGTCATGATGTATCCCTCCCTCACCTTTTGGGAAGTAGACAGTGATCTCACAGGATGCCATCCAAATGATTTTTTATATAATTCTACACACTAGGCATTCTTCAGATATAGAAAATAATGAATGTAAAAGATCAATATGTGAATTATTGATCTTGGCAAGGCTATTTATAGTTAATTACAGCACTGAATGCTAACTGAAGTGGCTACTGGCTACCTACCACACACAATAAGGTCACTAGTAAGTTTACACACACACACACACAAAAGATAGACTCTAAAACCTGCACTGCTATAGAATTTCATCTCATCTATTCCAAGGGCAGTTTACAGCACTTGGATTATTTGGGGCAAGGCAGTGTTTTAAATACAAACACAGTTGTTCCGGTCATCTAAAGATGAACATATTTCTAGCAACAGGAAGCATCGCCAGCATTTCTGTGCACCTCCAGCTCAGTGGGGATTCACTGCAGGGCTTTGTGTGTTAGACACAGTACATGTCCTCCTCACAGTATATGTTCCCAGCCTGGGAAAAAAAAAAAAAAAAAAGAAAAAAAAAGACTTGAAGTTATTGCAGAATCTCTCCTTTACTTTCCCAGTGTCATTTCTGTTCAGTTCATGAAGACTTTCCACAACCTGGGGTTGCTGCAGCAAAGAAGGTAACCATGGACAACATGTAAACTATACTTCACCTAGAACTGAGTCTATCTGGACTACCATCATTTAAAACAATTTTTAAAGGTAATTCATTCACATAAGTCAAACCTAAAACTACCCTGCTCGTCACTCTTGTATTATTAGCAAAAGTCAGGTGCTTTTAAATTTGTCAGCCTCTTTCATGAGGTGTCCTGGACCTCATGAAAGGTCCCTTCATACCCTTATATATATATATTTCAATATATATATTGAAATGTTTCTGTTCCCTTTTCCACACTCACCAGAATGGCTGATAGTGGATCTACCTAAACAGAATCTAAACAGAATACTCCCAGGACATGAACCCAGGTTATTTGTATTTGTTGACCAAGCTCACTGTCTCTCCCAGTACCACACAGCAAAAGGCTTCACTAGAAAAATGTATTTGGAATTAGTGTATTCCTACCAGTCCTTTTTACTTCTGTGAACACTCATTTTCCAGCAAGGAATATTAATCAAAAAAATCCTGACTAGCTGCACTGTCATCCCAGTTTATCAACATACTACACATTGGGACATCAGAACTCACCTTATAGTATGTAAGACACCTGTAGAGTCAGCCAGTCTAGGTTGAGGGGCTACCTGAGAGAGGCAGGGCACCACTGGGGAGGTGCTGAGAGCCAGAAGCCAGGTACTGCTCTGTCTGCATGTGCAGGAAAGGCAGGAGAAACGTTTGACAGATGTTCTGGTGGAAAACTGATTTGAGTGGAAAACTGAGAATCTATCACAGACAATTTAAAGGAGAAAAGCTGAGAAGACAAGGCTTGGATGCCTTGTAGCTGTTCAGACGATGTGAGCTAACCTTTTAAAAACTACATATTCTTTCATGGTGGAATTCATTCTCCGTAACCTTACAGTAGACACCTGAAGATGTCTCTACTGTCAAGAGAAAGAAACAGGCACTCCTCAGGCACCAATCACCCTATAGTGCATTGACATCTGAAACACTTTAGCAGAAGCAATCCTGTGTAGCTATTTATTTCTCTCCATTGACTATTATAGACAAGTTGACAGCTAGCTTGGATGTAGGCATTGCAGATGCCTGTAGTTTGGCAAAAGGAATCTCATCCCGTTCGTGGCTGAATCACACACTATGTCCCCATGAACTAGTCTTTGAGACACAGGACAATCCAGAAAGCTCTGTTGCAGAGATACTTCATGGATGAGAATGTTTCTTGCTTCCTACACTCTCTTTCTACTGAATTGGTCAGCATTCTGAAAGGGGACAAAAAAACACTTCTGAAGAATCAAACCCTTGATATGAAAAAATAACATTCTGGCAGGACACAGAGTGCCTAATATTCATGAACCACTATTATTTTTCCTCTTTATTGAAATAGAGATCTCCTTGTAACTTGCTCAGATGGCACAGTCAGTGCCTCAGGCAAGCCTATGCAGCTGGCTCCACAGCTTGCAAAGGCCTTGGCCACATTACAAGTGTCATATTTTCTCACAGATAATTTGTTCTTGAATAACATTGCCTAAGTAATAGGGTTTCCATCAGTATCAGCTTTGCATATCTCCTTCCTTCTTTTCACCCCCCTTTTATTGTACAGACACATTAACTGTGAGCCTTGCAAAAAAGCTCTATTTATGTTTTAGTTCCCCCGAGTCTCTCTTGCCACCTCCAGGGGAATGGAGGGCACACAGGATCAAGTTCCATATTCCACCCTCATGTCTTTTTTTAGCACCTGCTTTAAAGAACCCAGAGCCACAGTGAAACAAGCAAGGTTTAGTGAGTGTCTACGGCACTTGTTATACAGCAGGCTAGTGACTGAAACAAACTGTCTTCACCTGGTGTGCCCACTTCCATGGTCCATTCTTGCAAGTCCCAGGACTTGTGAGGACTTGATGAAGGCAGTGGGATGGGGTTTGTGCATGTACGAGTGATGGAGAAGTGGATATGCAAATTCCAAGTAAGGAATTGACTGAGATACACCAAGAAGAAAGGCATCTATTTTTGTTTAGCTATATAATTTCTATGTTCTTCATATGAAATATTTAATCCACATTTGCTTCTTTGCAGTGCCAAGACAGGAAAGTTTGACACTAATATATAGCCATTTTTATCC